>NC_138027.1:8458388-8940888 GCF_964106645.2 Podarcis pityusensis | reverse complement strand
CCATAATCCTTTGCAGTAGAGTCATACCTCGGGTTGAATGTGCTTCAGGTTGAGCACTTTCGGGTTGCGCTCCGCAGCAACCCGGAAGTAACGGAGCGCGTTACTTCTGGGTTTCGCTGCTTGCGCATGTGCAGACGGTCAAAATGATGTCACACGCATGCGCGGAAGCAGCAAAACACGAACCCGCGCATGTGCAGATGCAGTGTCGCGTCTTACGTTCTGTTCAGGATGCAAACGGGGCTCCGGAACGGATGCCATTTGCATCCCGAGGTGCCACTGTATTCCCAGCTTCTCCAGCAAGGACTCTGGAATAGTAATAATAATAATAATAATAATAATAATAATAATATTAGTTATACCCTGCCCATCTGGCTGAGTTTCCCCAGCCACTCTGGGCAGCTCCCAATTGAGTGTTAAAAACAATATTAAATATTAAAAACTTCCCTAAACAGGGCTGCCTTCAGATGTCTTTTAAAAATAGGATAGCTGCTTATTTCCTTGACATCTGATGGGAGGGCTTTCCACAGGGAGGGCGCCACCACCGAGAAGGCCCTCTGTCTGGTTCCTTGTAACCTCACTTCTCGCAATGAGGAAACTGCCAGAAGGCCCTCAGCGCTGGACCTCAGTGTCCGGGCAGAATGATGGGGGTGGAGATGCTCCTTCAGGTCTACTGGGCCGAGGCTATTTAGGGCTTTAAAGGTCAGCACCAACACTTCGAATTGTGCTCAGAAACGTAGTGGGGTTCCTTGTCCAGTGTCAACATGGAAAATGCCCCCTGGAGTTAGAAAGTTTGAAAGCCACTTTGTTGTCTGGGAAATGATCCTGCAAACAAGCCAAATGCCAAGGGCGATAGCTGAGTGGTAGAACATCTGGTTTGCATGCCGAGAAGGTCCAAGCCTCCATCCTTGGCACAAGAAGAAAAGAAGAGGTGGCTGTATCAGGCTGATGGCCCATCTAGTCCAGAATCCTGTTCTCACAGTGACCAAGCAGATCCCTGTGGGAAGCAAGATCTGAGCCCCAGAGCTCTCTCCCTCCTGCAGTTTCCACCAACGGTGGAGGCAGAACATAGTTGTCATGGCTCACAGCAATCGATAGAGCTCTCCTCCATGAATTTCCCGAGATGGGAGTGCCCATCTGCCTGAAATCCTAGAGAATCACTGAGAGAGAGAGAGAGCAGATAAAATCGTTCTATTAATACAGACGAGTCCTTTCCCCATTGATGCGAGGGAGAGTGCAAATGTCTGGAAATAAGTGATTCTTTTTCTTCTTCTTTTTTTAAAAAAGAAACGGGGGGTGGGGGGTGGGGTGGAAGCACACCCAGCAGACCTTCTCTGCAATCAGAGAACTGGGCTTTGGTCCTTCAAACAAATTAGTGATGTTCCTACTTCCTGAGTAAATAGTATCATATAAATATTTATACCTCTTATGTGGTCTCCTGACTCAGGGGGAAGAACGCAGGTCCTACAGATGGGAGGAAAGCGTTTTGATTGATCCCAGCAGCCGGGCGCCGTTTGGGGGATAGAGCGAAACGTCCGTACGGTCCAGACATGTGAAAAGGAGCCAAAAAAGCCCCTCTGGGAAGAGTTTGCTCTTTAAAATAAAGCCAGATCAAAAGTGATATTTTTGGATATCTGAGCAAATATGAAAAGGGCCGGGGGAGAGGGGGGGAAACACTGGATGTGGAATCCCCACTTGAACTTCCAGGGATTAGATGCTTTAAAAATGGTTTTAGGCACACTGGGCCTTTTGTGTAATGAGCTGTGAACCACCCTGGAATGGATGCTTTGCGGATTACCTGGGTGTGCTTGGGTGATGAAGTCACCTCTGCGGAGCTTTCAGGATTTGCATTTCCAGGAACTTTCAGAGGTAAAATAAACAGAGGGCACCTGGGAACTGATCCTCTCTCTTTTCTCCATCTATCTTTCGAAGCAATCCATTTGGTGCAAGTGACAGGCCCGGCGGAACTGGAGTCCTGTGCTAGGATCTCAGAAGCCAACCTTGTTCTTGAATAGAAGGGTTTATGCTTGAGAGCTAGAATGGGGCAGGGAGAATGGGGTATTAGATCTGGCCTTGAAACTATTACCTGATATGGCGTTGTGGCTCGCTGGCATTTTCTTTTGAACTGCAAAACGCAGTGCGCTTTGCATATGATTTGCATGCATGATGTGCGTGGCGCAGCTGCTGGGAGGCAGGGCCATGGAGCGGTGGACCTGGAGGAGGACTGAATCCGTCCGCCGACCCTCCGCCTTGCGTGCGTTGACTCATACATCCGCTCACACACATTAACTCACATGAAGATTAACCCAGAAGAAGAAGAAGAAGAAGAAGAAGAGGCGGAAGGGTCCAAGGCTTGCCAAGTGAGACATGCCAGAACAATTTAAGGAATGGCAGAATAAAACAATCCAGATGGCTCGAGCAAGTCAGCCAAGTCACGTGCGGGGAGGGAAATGGGGAGGGGTAGCAGAGAGAACCCATGCAAAGGTGGCTCTGGCCAGCTTGTCCTGGAGCATAAATCCTTATCTGAGTTGCAAAACTTAACGACCAGCTAGATCCTGAGCACTAGGGGCCAGTCGCCAGGGCCAAGGACAGATGATTTCTTTAGCCATGGAGATGTTCCAGCTCTCCCATCTCCACCCACAAGGTAGCAGGGCAACAGGGACACTCAAATTTGGCACTAAATGCTCAGCCTGTTGGTTGCTCAGTTCTTTTCCCAACTCTGTGTCTCGCCGGCCAGAAACTCAAAAAAGCCCCACTGTTTTTGCAGCATCTCTAAGAGAAAAGGGCTGGTTTGGTCTTCTAGACCTGGATTCAATTCTCTTTTCTTCTCCACAAGGAGACCACATGGTGCGGTGTGATTTATTCATAGACCGCTTTCTGGCCCAAAGCGATAAGCAACATTCATGCACGTTAATAGAATACAATAAAAGTGCAATGCGTGCAATCAATCAGCCTAAAAACAATACGAAACAGCCTTGTTTTAGCACTGCAGTCCTGCGGCAGAGAATCCGTGTGCGGAAATTCCCATGCTTCGTCCCAGGCAGTTCAATGTAGGGGTTGGAGAGATGTTCTGCTGGGAACCCTGGAGAGCTGCTAATGGTCAGTGGAGACAATACTGAGCTAGATAGGCCAGGACAGGGTGGCGCTGTGGTCTAAACCGCTGAGCCTCTTGGGCTTGCTGATCGGAAGGTCAGCGGTTCAAATCCTGGAGTGAGCTCCCGTTGCTCTGTCCCTGCTCCTGCCAACCTAGCAGTCTGAAAGCACGCCAGTGCAAGTAGATAAATAGGTACCGCTGTGGCGGGAAGGTAAACAGCGTTTCCATGCAATCGTCACAGTCCTCCATGCACCTCTAGCGGTTTAATCCTGCTGGCCACATGACCCAGAAAACTGTCTGTGGACAAACAGCGGCTCCCTCGGCCCGAAAGCAGGATGAGCGCTGCAACCCCATAGTTGCCTTTGACTGAACTTAAGCATCCAGGGGTCCTTTACCTTTAGATAGGCCAGTGGTCTGACTCACTATGACAGTTTCTGTGTTCCAAAAATTCAGAAAAAACTTCAAATTAATAATAATAATAATAATAATAATAATAAATTTTATTATTTATACCCCACCCATTTGTATACCACTCTCTTGCAAAACATCAGGAGAGTGTATGACCATAAAAACATCCATTATTATTATTATTATTATTATTATTATTATTATACCACCATTCATCACAAGATCTCAGGGTGGTTCGCAATATAAAAATACAAAGTAAAAGCACAAATAAATAGGTAAAAACAAAACAATAACAACCAGTCACTTAGGGACTCACTTTTAAAAACTGTGTTTATGGAAGACAATCTTACTCGGCTACGAGGGATCGCCAAAGAGGAAAAAGAAGACCAGATGGAGCTGATAAAAAGACACTTCTAGTCACTGCAGATGGTGGCAGCAGTCACGAAATTAAAAGACGCCTGCTTCTTGGGAGAAAAGCAATGACAAACCTAGACAGCATCTTAAAAAGCAGAGACATCACCTTGCCAACAAAGGTCCGTCTAGTTAAAGCTCTGGTTTTCCCAGTAGTGATGTATGGAAGTGAAAGCTGGACCCTAAAGAAGGCTGATCACTGAAGAATTTATGCTTTTGAATTCTGGTGCTGGAGGAGACTCTTGAGAGTCCCATGGACTGCAAGAAGATCAAACCTATCCATTCTGAAGGAAATCAGCCCTGAGTGCTGACTGGAAGGACAGATCGTGAAGCTGAGGCTCCAATACTTTGGTCACCTCATGAGAAGAGAAGACCCTGGAAAAGACCCTGATGTTGGGAAAGATGGAGGGCACAAGGAGAAGGGGACGACAGAGTATGAGATGGTTGGATAGTGTTCTTGAAGCTACCAGCATGAGTTTGACCAAACTGCGGGAGGCAGTGGAAGACAGGAGTGCCTGGTGTGCTCTGGTCCAGGGGGTCACGAAGAGTCGGACACGACTAAACGACTAAACAACAAGCCACAGGAGTCCATTGGGTCTCCAGAGACAAAGATGAATCAAATAAGTGCTCACAGGCTATGCACCTACTTCTTCAGAGGGAGCGCAACCCTATCCAGAACAGGCCCATGGCCCGTCTTGTGTACATGGGAGCCACCTACCCACAGAGCCTCTGTCTCCCCAGGATTCATACTCAGCTTATGGGCCATTCCATCACTGCCTTAAGACACAGGTCCAGAGCTTGCACAACAGTCTCTCCTGACCCAGATCATGTAACAGGATTGGTTGCTCACTAGATGCAGCACTTTGGAGGCAGCAAACATCTTCAGTTCTGCTTTCCCCCCATTTTGCAGGAGCAAAGAAGGGCTTAGATATGGCGCCACCTCGCTGGTGTTTCTTTTTACACATCACTTTAGATCATGGGTAGACACCTTTGTGGAGTAGACAGGAACAATATTAAAGAATATAAAACTGTGCAGAAAAAAACGACAGTATAAACAGTACAATGAAAATGACTGGAAGACTCGTTTTGTCAGAAGTCTTTTATATTTGAGTGTTTATTTAAGTATTAATTAGGAAGATTAAGGTTTTTTTATGCATGCAATTTTCTGCTTTTTCTTCTTTCTTTTTTTCTGTATTTTCTTCTTTTCTTTTTTCTTAATTCTTTTTTCTTTAATTTTCTTTTTGTAGTGTGAGATTGTAAATTCTTCGTAAAGTCTTTGTATATGTCCATAATTTAAATTAATAAAGATTATCTTTTTTTTAAAGAAAAGGTCATGGGTAGGCAAACTAAGCCCTGGGGGCCGGATCTGGCCCAATCGCCTTCTAAATCTGGCCCGCGGACAGTCCAGGAATCAGCGTGTTTTTACATGAGTAGAATGTGTCCTTTTACAGTGGTACCTCAGGTTACATACGCTTCAGGTTACAGACTCCGCTAACCCAGAAATAGTACCTCAGGTTAAGAACTTTGCTTCAGGATGAGAACAGAAATTGTGCAGCGGCGCCGCAGCGGCAGAAGGCCCCATTAGCTAAAGTGGTGCTTCAGGTTAAGAACAGTTTCAGATTAAGAACGGATCTCCGGAACGAATTAAGTACTTAACCTGAGGTACCACTGTATTTAAAATGCATTGCTGGATTATTTGTGGGGCCTGCCCGGTGTTTTTACATGAGTAGAATGTGTGCTTTTATTTAAAATGCATCTCTGGGTTATTTGTGGGGCATAGGAATTCGTTCACCCCCCCAAAAAAAATATAGTCCGGCCCCCCACAAGGTCTGAGGGACAGTGGACCGGCCCCCTGCTGAAAAAGTTCGCTGACCCCTGCTTTAGATGCTAGGTTGTCCCTAGGTTACCCCTCGTGCATCTCCTGTTCCTTCACCTGTTCCCTAAGCGCTATTGGCAGTTTGTCTCTTTTAAAGCTAAAAAATAAAAATAAAAATTGGAGGTGGTGAATCATAAAAGCGTAATCCTGGGGGGGTATTACGCCGTTCCTATGGAATGTAACTTTCTTTGCTAGATTCCATCTGCCTGTCTCCCCCACCTCCTTTTAAACCCCCCCCATTAGCATTGAAAGAAATGAAAATGTCATGGGGGGGGGGAATTGAGAGAGAAAGAGAGAGAGGGGAGAGAGAGGGACTTGCAGACTTTTCCCTTTTTCCCCAGCACTTGTTTGAACAAGGTGCCAAAGTTTCACTGGCTCTAAAAGCGCATTAGCTTTCTGAGTGCAAAGCTCAGGCACGCTTCTTGCAAATGGAAGGAAGAAAGCTGGAGCGCACATGGAGGAAAGAGAGAGGGAGGGGGAAAAAAACCTATGTCTTTCGGCAAGATATGCTCATTGTTGCATTTTTATGATGGGAAAGGGGATTAACAGCTTCCTTTGTCTGTTTGTGTCTGTGAACCATCCTGACAGGTACATCTGAAGTTAATCACCTGCTTGTTACTTTAAAGGTGGGGGGGAAGGCTTTAAAAATTATACTTATTAGATTAATATTTAAATTGCAAGGCAGTTTAAGAAAGAGGGATGGTCTTATATGGCCTTGTGCAGCTGTGCTGGCTAAAGGTGATGGGACTCAAAAACATCTGGAGGGCACCAGTTTGGTGAAGTCTGGATTTCACTAGCATGTGTGAGAGAAGGGGTCCAATGTAGGTGTTATGTACTGAGTTGAATAGGATCCAAAAGGCAGCAGTCTGATTGGTGCTGGAACAATAGGATTCAGAATGCAGCAGTCTGATTGGTCCTAGAACAATAGGATTCAGAATGCAGCAGTCTGATTGGTCCTAGAACAATAGGGTCCAGAATGCAGCAGTCTGATTGGTCCACGGGAGCCACCCAATCCAGCTCCAGGTGGAAGTGAATCCGCAACCTGATTGGCCTACAGGTGAATCCCGGAATTAGCCAATTACGTGGGGCCATTGTATAAATAATGTATATAAAGCAGACATTCTGGGGGAACTTCCATTCCTCCTCACCACTATGAGCTGAATAAAGAGCATGAAATCCACTCTCGACTCCGAGTATATTTCAGTAGCCTTCTTGATATGCTAGTCCTGCTAGGCTTACCATCTTCCCAAAGTTGTTGAGCTTTTGAAGGCATTCTTTTTTAAAAAAATCACCCCATACTACCGCGTTTTCCAGTACATTTTGCCGATTCGGACGCCATTCAGAGAGCCCCATTTCTGGACGTTATCTGGGAAGACCCGGATGTATGCCAGCCCTAGGTCCAGCTGTTCTCAGCCCGGCACTGTTAAGTTGTGGGTGAACATATCAGACGACACAGCGATTCTTCAGACAGCTCTTGTTTATTCACAGGCCAGAACAGAACTGAGCTGAAGGGTTCAGCCAGCCTGCTTGTATAGAGCTCAGCTACAAAGCAACAGTAACAACTTTCTGTAACTATCCAATCACCGAACGTCACTTTCAATTCCTTATTTGCATATGCGGACCTGAGTACATAACAGGCACCTTCCAGATGTTTGGGCCTACAACTCCCATCAGCCCCTGTGCCAGCCATCCTGACTGTGCTGACTTAGGCTGGTGGGAGTTTTAGACCAAAACATCTGGAGGGCACTAGGTTGCCAAAGACTGTGCTAATTGTCTATGAACAGGGAATTTTCTCCCTGTCCTGCTGTCTTTTCTGTATGAAGGAACATCCAATGGTGAGGCTTACCAAGATTAACACACTATTGGGAGGATAGCCAGTGTGGTGTAGTGATTTGAGTGTCGGGCTAGGACCTCAGAGGGCAGGGTTCGAATCCCCACTTGGCCACAAAGCTCCTTGGGTGATCTCAAGTATCAAATGCTGTGGAGCAATCCCTCCTTTATTTGTTGTTGTTTAGTCATTTAGTCGTGTCCGACTCTTCGTGACCCCATGGACCAGAGCACGCCAGGCACTCCTGTCTTCCACTGCCTCCCGCAGTGGAACTCATGCTGGTAGCTTCGAGAACACTGTCCAGCCATCTCGTCCTCTGTCGTCCCCTTGTCCTTCTGCCCTCCATCTTTCCCAATATCAGGGTCTTTTCCAGGGAGTCTTTTCTTCTCATGAGGTGGCCAAAGTATTGGAGCCTCAGCTTCACGATCTGTCCTTCCAGTGAGCACTCAGGGCTGATTTCCTTAAGAATAAATCGGTTTGATCTTCTTGCAGTCCACAGGACTCTCAAGAGTCTCCTCCAGCACCATAATTCAAAAGCATCCATTCTTTGGCGATCAGCCTTCTTTATGGTCCAGCTCTCACTTCCATACATCACTACTGGGAAAACCATAGCTTTAACTATACGGACCTTTGTTGGCAAGGTGATGTCTCTGCTTTTTAAGATGCTGTCTAGGTTTGTCATTGCTTTTCTCTCAAGAAGCAGGCGTCTTTTAATTTCGTGACTGCTGTCACCATCTGCAGTGATCATGGAGCCCAAGAAAGTAAAATCTCTCACTGCCTCCATTTCTTCCCCTTCTATTTGCCAGGAGGCGATGGGACCAGTGGCACTCCTTTATAGGGAGGGGTTGTTGTTGTTTTTTTAAAAAAAAGTTTAATGTTTTATGATGTTTTTATATATGTTGGAAGCTGCCCAGAGTGGCTGGGACAACCCAGTAAGATGTGTGAGGAATAAATATTAACATTATCATTATGGAATGGGACGTCCTTATTTTCATCGGAGAAATGTTGGAGGGTATGGCTCTATCCATCATGTCACTGCTATTGCACGGCACTTGGGAATCAGAAATCCATGCTGATCTACTGTAAATCACCTAGAGATGTAGTATAAACACTGACAACTGGGAAACACTGGCCTGTGAGCGCTCCAGTCGGAGAACAGCCTTTCCCAAAGGTATCATGGGCTTTGAAGACACTCGAACTCAGGACCCAAGGGAGAAACATGCTCAGAGGAAGGCACGCTTGGCAAATCCACACCATGATCAACTCTCGCCTGGAAACCAATGTCCCCACTGTTGAAGGACGTGTGGATCCAGAAGTGGCCTCCACAGTCACTTACGGACTCACTGTTAAAACCGTATTTATAGAAGCCAATCTTACTTGACTACGAGGGAACACCAAAGAAGAAGAAGAAGAAGGATCTAGACTTCCCCCTTCCAGTTTTAGAATACTTTTTTAGCTCTAACTTCTATGGATATATTTTAAAGGCTGAGAGAACAACAACAGCAGCCCCTTCCTCTCTGGAAGTCTGGGAAAAATCTCACCTAAGATGAGCAATGCGCATTCTCAGACTCCAGACCTGCTTTTCACACATGAAACTTATGGCTTTTGGGGACAGGATGTGGCAGCCCTCGCCACACCTGTTTAAAAGGCCCAAGCACTCTGTTTGCTATGCTAACTAAATTGTGCAGTTGACACGTCCTTTCCACACAAATTCCTGTTTGCTGTTCCTTCGCATCAGGAAGTCTATTGTCGCTCGGGGTTATGGGGCAGAGTTACAGTCTGGCTTGTTCAAACTCAAGATCCTTTATATCACGGCGGGGATTCGCGAGGTGTTTCTAACAGCCCAGAACCCCTTTTGTTGAAATGAAATGAAATAAATTCTAGCTGAAATACAGGGCGGCTTAGATAAAAACAAACAAACGTGCCTGCAACTCTGCCTCAGCCAAGAAGTTATCAGCATCCCTCCTTTTGAAATTAATGTTTCTCATTATCTCTGTTCTCATGTTGCAAATCGCTCTGAGGGACTTTCATGAAAAAAGCGAAAAATAAATGTAATAATGTCACCAAAGATTAGGGTATAATTAAAATAGAGGGGTGTGTATGTGTGTGTGCATATAGTTTTATTATTTCTATTGTCTTTCGCCTCTGTTTTCTTCCTAATAATAGTAATAATAATAATAATAATTTATTATTTGTACCCCGCCCATCTGGCTGCGTTTAACAAAGATTAAAAATACATTAAAATGTCACACATTAAAAACTTCCCTTTGCCTGCCTTTTTTCCTTCCTTCCTTCCTTCCTTCCTTCCTTCCATTTCATTTGTTCTAAATAAAATTTTATTCTATTGTGAAAACTTTAATAAAAATTCCTGGGGAAAACAAAAAGCGAAGGATAACTATATTAATAATGTCATCCAACTCAGGCAGCCTAGTTCTCAGGGTCAAACCAGACCTTACTGGCGATGTTCAACTATTTAAAACATCTAAAAACATTTAAAAGCAACCGCAGCTACTAATTTCAGGTGGTATTCGACTTAATTTTACTCAGAGTAGATCCACTGAATCATACGTCCTTTAATTTCAGTGGAAATTTCTGAGGAAAACACGGTTGAATACCACCCATGATTTATATATCTCTTATTTACCGAGTCGTGTTCATTTCCCTCACAAAACTACAGTTCCCAGAGCATAGCTGTCAACCTTTCCCTTTTCTTGCGAGGAATCCTATTCGGAATGAGGGAATTTCGCTTTAAAAAGGGAAACGTTGACAGCTATGTCCCAGATTGACTGTTAAACCACTCTGGGAACTGTAGCCTCCTCTCAGCACCTTAAACTACAACTCCCAGAATTATTTGGGGGAAAGCCAGGGCTGCTTAAAATGGCATTATAGTAGCTTTAAATGTATGGTGTGTTTGTGGCCAAATTAAGGAAAGGAAGGTCAAGGAGGAAGAACATGGGGCCCGTCCGCCGTCTAATAAACCATCATTTATTGGACTGAGATGGTTGTGTCTGAATTGGGCCCCTGTGGCAAATTTCTTGCCTGGGGCGCTGGAGTCGGGGGCGTAGGGGGAAGCGAAAGCAACTCGCCTGTTTTCTTTTCCTTGTTTTAGCGTTTTATTTGGCCATTGCTCCCAGAAAACAGTATGGGGGCCAAATGATTAACACCTGTGGCAATACGCAGGAAGGCCAAGAGCGGTCGCTCACGAATGCTCCTCAGGCACTTGACGAAATAACAAAGCAAAATATTATCGGACGGTGTCCCAGGTAATTTACAAGAGGCTCCAGCTCCCCGGGGACCAAATATTTCACTCCTCTGTCAGAGTGTTCTATTGTGTGCACATTATATCGTATGTTCAAACATTGGGACGCATGGGGAAGGTTATAGACATTGGTTATTTATCGGCTGGCCATCTTTCCAGTTGCAAATCTACAGTCCCAGGTTTCAGAAATGCTGCTTGAATGTGGCCTGAATGTTCCTAGGAGTAGTTTTTCTGGCAATGGCCTCTGAATTATGGGATTTCCTCCCTCTGTGAAGCCAGAATTTTCCCCTCTCCTCTTTTCTGCTGAGCTTGGGGAAGCAGAAGCTTTGCATTTTTCATGTGCTGCCTGTTCTATAGTTTTATAATTTTTGTTATTGTCACCTTTTAGGTACAGTGGTACCTCGGGATGCGAACGATATCCATTCTGGAGCCCCGTCCACATCCTGAACAGAACGTAAGACGCGACAGCGCATCTGCGCTTGCGCAGGTCATGTTTCATGCTTCTGTGCATGTGTACAATGTCATTTTGACCGTCTGCACATGTGTGAGCGGCGAAACCCGGAAGTAACACGCTCCGTTACTTCCGGGTCACCGCGGAGCACAACCCAAAAGCGCTCAACCTGAAGCGCATTTATCCCAAGGTAGGACTGTATTATCTTTCAAGTTTTTGTTCCATTTTTAACAGCATGGTCTTGCACTCAGAATTAAGTCCTAATAAACCCAATGACCTTACTCCCAAATGAGTGGATACAGAAATGCTGCCTAAAACATAAAGTCCTATGCTTGTCTACGGTAGACGGTAGACTTGGCTCTGTGTGCCTGCTGCCAAAATTTGTGGGTGTCTAGCCCCATCATGGGCAATTTTCTGGGTGCTTGGGAACCCAGGGTCCTGGGGAGTTGGCACCTATGTTGTCTACTCAGAAGTAAGTCCAGCTGAGTTTGATGGAGCCTGCTTTCAGGTAAGTGGGTAGTGTTGGAGTGGAGCCCTCCAGGCCCAGTGAGAGCTGAACCATCAAGAAGGCTGATCGCCGAAGAATTGATGCTGTTGAATTCTGGTGCTGGAGGAGACTCTTGAGAGTCCCATGGACTGCAAGAAGATCAAATCTCTCCATTCTGAAGGAAATCAGCCCTGAGTGCTCACTGGAAGGACAGATCCTGAAGCTGAGGCTCCAAGACTTTGGCCACCTCATGAGAAGAGAAGACTCCCTGGAAAAGACCCCGATGTTGGGAAAGATGGAGGGCACAAGCAGAAGGGGACGACAGAGGATGAGATGGTTGGATGGTGTTCTTGAAGCATGAGTTTGACCAAACTGCGGGAGGCAGTGGAAGACAGGAGTGCCTGGCGGGCTCTGGTCCAGGGGGTCACGAAGAGTCGGACACGACTAAATGACTAAACAACAACAACTCCAGGCCCTGTGGTCAAATGGGGCCCCCTAACCCTCTCTATGTGGCCACACCTCCTTGCCCCCCCCCAATATTATATTAGGATTCTGGTACTGAGAAGAGTAATACACAGGATGCATTTACCCAGAGTACTGTAATCTCTCTCTCCCCCACCCAAGCCCATCTGGAATGATAAGTGGAACTTCTTGGTTAGAAAGGGAGGCAGGTGAAAGCTCCAGCGCCTCTCATTTTTGCTATGTACCTAGTGTTGGCTGGTTGGGTGGAAAGCAAGGAGCCCAACAGTAGGTGGCGCTAGTATGAATGATAGGCATAGTCAACCAATGCTACCTTTGCTTCAGTCCTCTTCCCTGCCGAATCCTACGAGGGCCATTGTGTGTCCACAATTCTAAGGAGAAGGATCTGGCTGTAAGAAGGCAGGCAGAGTGGTGTGGGAATGTTCAGGGAGGCAGGAGAGGATATATTGTTTATTAATATCCTTCCTAACTTGCACTAGCAAGTTCCTATACTTAGCAGAGTTTCACATTCCTCTTTTAAACACACAGCGGGTAGCTGGTTGCAGGCTTGTGTAAGCCTCTCACTGTTAGGTTCCTGGTAAGTTCCCTTATATCCCTCTTAAAAGAATAAACACGCCACGATCTTGTGTGAAGTATATAAAAGTAGTTTACTCACATTCTGTTCATAGCTGTCAACTTTTCCCTTTTCTTGCGAGGAATCCTATTCGGAATAAGGGAATTTTCCTTTAAAAAAGGGAAACGTTGACAGCTATGATCTGTTCACAGTTGGATCCCTGAAGGCAGACTTAGCTACAAAGTATATACATGTGGGAGGGACACGGGTGGCGCTGTGGGTTAAACCACAGAGCCTAAGACTTGCCGATCAGAAGGTCGGCGGTTCGAATCCCCGCGACGGGGTGAGCTCCCGTGACTCGGTCCCTGCTCCTGCCAACCTAGCAGTTCGAAAGCACGTCAAAGAGCAAGTAGATAAATAGGTACCACTCCGGCGGGAAGGTAAACGGCGTTTCCGTGCGCTGCTCTGGTTCGCCAGAAGCGGCTTAGTCATGCTGGCCACATGACCCAGAAGCTGTACGCCAGCTCCCTTGGCCAATAAAGCGAGATGAGCGCCGCAACCCCAGAGTCAGTTACGACTGGACCTAATGGTCAGGAGTCCCTTTACCTTATTATATACATGTGGAGCTATCCCATATGGGGATAATCCCAGTATCCTCTGTTGACTGGAAGCCAACAGAGAATCTCTAGCTAAAAAGCTGCTGGTCCAATGACAGAGGAAGTGAAGAAGGGAGAGAGTGCTGCGTGCCTTGTCCTTTTTGTTACCTGGACAGGTAAGGTCACGCCCACCTCTAGTCACATGCAGAGAGGAAGGATGTCCCAGCCAGGAGGAAACAGGAAGTTTTCGACTGGCTGGACCAAACATTCCCCCGCATGTCCACTCTAGGAAAACAAGGATTGTTGTACTTGACTGCTACTTATCACACCCCACAACTTGGGGTGGGGGTAGAGAGACTGATGTTGGCGAGGCAGTGACCCCCCCTTTAAGGGGCCAGCCTCTGTTGAATGTACCACTGTTTCCACGGCTTCTGAAACTTTTCCTGGGAAGAAAACGGAGATAAAAACTTGTCATAAAGCTTTGTTGACAGAAGGGGAGAAACATTTGGAAGAAAGGAATTCAGGAAAGACTGGACACCATCCCTTCCCTTGATCAGACAGCTAATTCCACCCACCCCAGTACAGGTTTAGACCAGAAAAAACAACAATAACAGGTTACGTGTGAAATGTCACCATTTCTTTAGCTTCCTCGGCATTTAAAACTGAATTATTTATTCTGTTAAAAAAACGGTGATATGACAAAAGCTTATGATTTGGCAGCGTTTCTGCATCAGGATGGCAGAGATCTGCAGATGTGACATGAAAGATAGCGTATCAGAAACCTGAATTCCAGCCATTTCTTTATAGCTTTCTGCATTCCTGTTCGGTGAGCTCAGCGGTGGTGGCGGACTGAATTCAAAGCATATTCAGGCACGGCTTAGCCCAAAAAACACCCTTGGCAAAGACACACCACCGCAAAGGGGAGCAAGATGGTATCTCAGAGTCAATACTTCGTCGTGCGGTGATGGAATTCACAACCACAAGATGCAGGCAGAAGGCCTCAGGTTCAATCACCAATGGCATCTCCACATAAGGATGGGAGAGATTGCTGTCCGAAATTCTGGAGAGTCGCTGCCCATCAGTGTAGGCTATGCTGATCTAAATGGACTGATTGTCTGGTACAGAATAAATTCGATGTAGATGTAGTCAATGTTGTTTATTAATGCTTGAGCCAAAGGCTATTTGCATATAAAACATTGGTGCCAAAATCCAGCATCGCCTGAGCTCTGTGAATGCGGCTTTCTCCCAATTGAAATGCAGAGTGTTTGAGGACTGGGACATTCGCTGGGAAACCAAAATGTTTGTTTACAAAGCTATTATATTACCAACCTACTGTATGCTTGTGAAACATGCGCCACTTATAAACGCCGTCTCTGACTCCTTGAAAGATTCCATCAAAGGTGTCTCCAAAAATATCTACATATCACTTGGGAAGACAGGCGAACTAATATCAGTGTACTGGATGAAGCAAAGATCACCAGTGTTGAAGCGATGATTCTTCAACATCAACTTGGTTGGACTGGTCATGTTGTGTGGATGCCTGATTATTGTCTTCCAAAGCAACTACTCTATTCCGAACTTAAAAATGGAAAGTGTAATGCTGGTGGTCAACAAAAGAGGTTTAAAGACTCTCTCAAGGTCAAGGCAAATCTTTAAAAAATGTAGTATAAACACCGACAACTGGGAAACACTGTCCTGCGAGTGCTCCAACTGGAGCACAGCCTTTACCAAAGATGTCATGGGCTTTGAAGACGCTCAAACTCAGGACGTAAAGGAGAAACGTGCTAAGAGGAAGGCACGCTTGGAAAACCCTCA
This sequence comes from Podarcis pityusensis, assembly GCF_964106645.2. NCBI lineage: Eukaryota > Metazoa > Chordata > Lepidosauria > Squamata > Lacertidae > Podarcis > Podarcis pityusensis. The sequence continues at coordinate 8,925,633 of NC_138027.1, read as the reverse complement.
CCGTGATCAACTCCTGCCTAGAAACCAATGTCCCCACTGTAGAAGGACGTGCGGATCCAGAATTGGCCTCCACAGTCACTTATGGACTCACTGTTAAAACCGTGTTCATGGAAGACAATCTTACTCGGCCACGAGTGATCGCCAAAGAAGAAGAAGAAGAAGAAGCATATAAGACAAATAAGTACAGTACAAAACCCAACATTATAAAATACAGCATCAAACCACGCTGCTGGCTAGACTCATCCGTGAAACCTACATCTTTAAAACACGGTGCAGGGCTCATCTCGCTTTTCAGGCTGAGGGAGCCGGTGTTTGTCCACAGACAGCTTTTTGGGTCATGTGGCCAGCATGACTAAACCGCTTCCGGTGCAACGGGACACTGTGACGGAAACCAGAGCGCACGGAAACGCCATTTACTGAATATTTCCACTGCAGCAGTACCTATTTATCTACTTGCACTGGCGTGCTTTCGAATTGCTAGGTTGGCAGATTGCCTCTGTATTAAATGGGAGAGAGCTGTTGTGCTCATGGGCTTTCCTTTGACACCTGGCTGGCCATTCTGAGAAAGAGGATGGTGGGATAGTTTTGCCTTTGGTCCAATCTAGCAGGGTGCTTCTTGTATGACTCTGTTGGTGAGGAACTTGCAGGCTGACTAGGAGACAGATTCTGCAACTGCACCGTGAGTGGGATGCATACTACTGGCTTGGCTAGATCAGCCACAGGTGATTCACAGACCCTTCATTCACAGAATTGGGAAGTTGTCCCAGGATATCATCTTGTTCAACGTCCTGGGACATTTTTCTTCCTCGTGGACATCCAATAAAACACTGGAAAAATTCAGGACAGGCAAAATATAATAATAATATAATAATAATTTATTATTTATACCCCTCCCATCTGGCTGGGTTTTCCAGCCACTCTGGGCGGCTTCCAACAAAATATTAAAATACAGTAATGCATCAAACATTAAAAGCTTCCCTAAACAGGGCTGCCTTCAGATATCTTCTAAAAGTCTGGTAGTTGTTCTCTTTGACACTTGGTGGGAGGGCGTTCCACAGGGCGGGTGCCACGACCGAGAAAGCCCTCTGCCTGGTTCCTTGTAAATTGGTTTCTCACAGTGAGGGAACCGCCAGAAGGCCCTCGGCGCTGGACCTCAGTGTCCAGGCTGAATGATGGGGATGGAGATGCTCCTTCAGGTATACTGAGCTGAGGCTGTTTAGGGATTTAAAGGTCAGCACCAACGCCTTGAATTGTGCTCGGAAATGTACTGGGAGCCAGTGTAGGTCTTTCAAAACCGGTGTTATGTGGTCTTGGCGGCCGCTCCCAGTCACCCGTCTAGCTGCCGCATTCTGGATTAGTTGTAGTTTCCGGGTCCCCTTCAAAGGTAGCCCCACGTGGAGCGCATGGCAGTATTCCAAGCAAGAGATAACCAAGAGAAAGTGCTGCCTCCAGTGGGAATGAGTTCCACAGTTAAACTGTACTTTGCATAAAGGAGTATTTTCTTTTATCTGTCCCGAATCTTCCAACATTCAGCTTCATTTGTATGTCCACGAGTAACAGAGTTAGAAAAGTTTTCCTCCCTCTCTCCACTTTCTCCATTCAATGCATCATTTTATAAAATGCTATCATGTCATCTCTTAGGACTTTCGAGGCATGGGCTTGAACAGTTTAGCCTTTTCCCAACATCAGAAGGTTTTCTATTGGGAATAGTGCCAGGAAGTCTAAAGGAAGAGGACAAGACATATATTTATACGCAACAGTAGCCGCAAGGCTATTGATTGCGAAAAACTGGAAAAGTAGTATAATACCGACAAAAATAGAGTGGCTTGCCAAATTATTGGAGTATTATAATATCTCCAAAACAATGGGAGAAATTGAAAGGATCCCAAAATAGAAGATAGACAAGGACTGGAAGGTGTGTAAAGGATATTTGTAAAATCATATTGAAAAATCAGAACTCCTATTAGAATAAACAAGTTCTGTTATAAATAGTGAAATACTAAATAAGAGGGATAACAATGTGTAACAGAAAAAGAAATAGAAAGTTGGTTTAAAAGTGTGTGAAAGAAAGTAATAGAAGTGGAAAGAAATTGCAATTGAGTAGATTGGAAGTCTAAGACAAGGGTGGGGTGAGGGGTGGTGGTGGGAAAAGGAAGTATGTGTGGGATTGAGTGTGGGTATGTATGAATATTTTTAAGGACTGTATGAAATGTATGTTTGTTTGTATATTCGTAATATGTATGTATTAATGTTGAATTATTTTAATAAAATAAATATATTTAATTTTTAATAATAATAATAATAATAATAATAATAATAATAATAATAAAAGAACAGTTTAGCCTTTTCCCTACCACCATCCCTCAGAAATCCTGCTCTTTGCTGCTAAACTGGAGAAAACATGAATCTGGAGAAAACCTCATTGACTTTTGCTCCGATTCAGCTCTAGAGATCTGGTTCCCCTTTCTCCAAACTAAAAAGTCCCGAATGCCGCACCCTTTTCCTTACCCGCTTGATAGTTTTGGTTGCCCTTTTCTGACTCTTAAGTCTCCAGTACAAACTAAACAAACATGCAGCAAAGCATTTTGCGCTCAGCCAGAATATTTGCCAAAAACAGTGAGGAGCTGTCAGCTGTCACCAAGACTGAGCCTCTAAGCCTGAAAGTGATTGGCTCCAACAGGCTGACCAGGATACAGGATAAATTCAGAGGAGAGCTGTTGGAGGAGACGGCGCTGTAATCACCAATAATTTTAAGTGTGAGGAATGTTTGGCTGTGTATTCATAGCTTCTGTCTTTCCTCAGTAGTTGGACAACTCTGGTTTTCATTCACCCTTGATCTGTGCCTTAAGGTTTTATTCTCCTCTGATGCAAAAGTTTGTTTTTCCTTAATCTGACTTTCTAGCTGGTCTGTGTCTTTGAGCCTTGAGTCCGTCTCAACTTGTAACACGCCCTTCGGAAAAGGAGACCCAGGAGAATGACTGGTTCTGGGGATGGGACTTTGCCGTTCTGCAACTGGTCTCCTTCCACGATTAACTGCATGCTGCAGGAACCAACATCCTTCATGGAATCATAACAATTTAAAATACTCATTTTAAACTCCTTATAATACCAATGACTTCCCTTCTTCTCGTTCCATGGTTCATTTTACATATCGAAAGGTAAAGGGACCCCTGACCATTAGGTCCAGTCGTGACCGACTCTGGGGCTGTGGCGCTCATCTCGCTTTATTGGCTGAGGGAGCCGGCGTACAGCTTCCGGGTCATGTGGCCAACATGACTAAGCCGCTTCTGGCGAACCAGAGCAGCACACAGAAACGCCATTTAGCTTCCCGTCGGAGCGGTACCTGTTTATCTACTTGCACTTTGACATGCTTTCGAACCGCTAGGTGGGCAGGAGCAGGGACCGAGCAACGGGAGCTCACCTGTCGCGGGGATTCGAACCGCCGACCTTCTGATCGGCAAGTCCTAGGCTCTGTGGTTTAACCCACAGCGCCACCCGCGTCCCTTTTGACAGATCGTAAATCCCTGCATATTTTACAAGTTTTTGTCATAATTTTTATCTTAATAACAGATTGTGTAATTTTTCTTTCCTTTCCTTTCCCCTCCCCTCTTAAGTTGTACCCCCCTTTCCAGTATTGTCCCCTCTTTTTTAGTATCTAATAAGCATGGGGAAAACAAACAAACAAACAAACAAACAAACAAACAAACAAACAAATAAATAAATAATAAAAAACTATCTTGGGGGCACCAGGTTGGGGAACTCTGCTCTACCAGTATTAAAAGGAAACCGGGACTTTCCTAAACCACGTCTGCCTGTTAGCTCCCAATTAGGTTCTCAAGCGAGCCGGGGCAGCCAAATTCTTTTTTTAACCATCTGATTCAAATGGTGTGGTTTTCTGTGGTTCTCCTCACCTCACCCCACATACACACATGTTTTGGGTATCACTTCATCAAAAGCTCTCTGTTTGTCGCAGTGCAGACCGGGCTCAGTTGGTGCAATGAGGCCGAGGGTGAGGGAGTTAGAGGGAAGAGGGGAAATAACTTCATGCAAGGTATAACTGGGGAAGGATAGACATCTGGATTCTACGATCCCAGGTCGATTTCCCAACACTGGCAGTTTCGGAGAGAAGCAAGGGTACATACGCATGAATTCCCTTCCTTTTTTATTTGTAAACTGAGCAAAAGCTGCAATGATATCACCGAAAGGCATAAACACCATCCCCTTGGTACTCTTTTAGCAGCGATTGTTGAGCATGAAAGAGCTGGCTTTGCTATTACCTTCACGTCGTCTGTGAATTTTACTCTCTTTTTTAAAAAAAACAATACAGCGCCAGCGTCACAGAGCTCAGAGAAAAAGGACATGACATTCCTGTTCTGAGCTCTTGGCCTCAGACTGGTCTGTCAAATTCTGCAAACCCCACTTTGTCACCAAATTACCTGGAGGATGTCTGTAGCCAGGGCATATGTGGCGCCAGGGTGCAAAGATCCGCTTGGCGCCCCCTCCCCAGCTTACCCAGAGTTGTTGTTTTTAGGGGGGGGGAGACCAAAGTTGTCAAAAGTTTCCCTGGAGTTGTTGTCAACCTTTTTTAAGGGAGCTGACACCACGCTTATCTCTGCTCAGGAAACTCACTTTAAAACAGGGAAAGTAAGGAGCCCAGCTTTTGAATTATGGAGCTGGAGGAGACTCTTGAGAGTCCCATGGACTGCAAGAAGAACAAACCTCTCCATTCTGAAGGAAATCAGCCCTGAGTGCTCACTGGAAGGACAGATCCTGAAGCTGAGGCTCCAATACTATGGCCACCTCATGAGAAGAGAAGACTCCCTGGAAAAGACCTTGATGTTGGGAAAGATGGAGGGCACAAGGAGAAGGGGACGACAGAGGGCAAGATGGCTGGACAGTGTTCTGGAAGCTCCCAGCATGAGTTTGACCAAACTGTGGGAGGCAGTGGAAGACGGGAGTGCCTGGCGTGCTCTGGTCCAGGGGGTCACGAAGAGTCGGACACGACTAAACGACTAAACAACAACAAGGAGCCCAGCACAACAAACGAGCCCAAGGCATTTCCATCGCCGACTGAGCGAAGCCAGGTGCCTCGTGGTGTAAGCAGCATGTGCTGGGCAGGCTTCTCCATGGCTCTACACCAATCCCAGGCATGCAGGAGGATGGAGCCACCCACCCGCCTCAGAGCCTCACTGGCTTGCTTGGCCCCAAACTCATGGCACAGAGCAGCCTGCAGTAGAAGACCACCCTGCAGCGCTCTGACCAACTGGCGGGCTCTTCCCAATTCTCCAATTCTCGGGCTCCGGACTCTGGGCCTGGTGCCCCTAAGAGCCCGGCACCCGGGTGCCCCACCCCCATGGCGCCTATGGTTAAGACGGCCCGGTCTGTAGCCAGTGATTGCAGCAGTGGCATGATTTCTGAAGCAAAAGGAAGTTCAGCCTTTACAACTAGACAACCAATTCTTAGCAGAAAATCAGAGGAAGGATTCAGACATCCGAGGCCTCATTTCGCCATCATCACCACAGTGAAATACAGTCATACCTTGGTTGCTGAACGGCTTAGTTGCCGAATGTTTCGGCTTCCGAATGATCGAAAACCAGAAGTGAGTGTTCTGGTTTTCGAAGGTTTTTCGGAAGCTGAACATATGGCATGGCTTCCACAGCTTCCGATTGAGTGCAGGAATCTCCTGCAGCCAATTGGAAGCCGCGCCTTGATTGTCGAACGGTTCTGGGAGTCAAACGGACTCCCAGAACGCATTCTGTTCATCAGCCGAGATACGACTGTAATGACTAGGGATGGAAGGAATAGCTCGTTTCAGTTCATACAGTTTTATCTCCCCCACATTGTTCAACAGATTTCTGCAGCAATTTGAGAAGCATGTTGTTGTTTTTTCATGCTCATGAATTCACGCTCATGAATTTCATGCTCATGAAATTTCCTCCTAATAAATGCATTTCTGTATGTCATTTTGATTAATGTACGCATTTTTGCACACTACAGTGGTACCTCGGGTTACATACGCTTCAGGTCACAGACTCCGCTAACCCAGAAATAGTACCTCGGGTTAAGAACTTTGCTTCAGGATGAGAACAGAAATCGTGCAGCGGCGGCGCAGCGGCAGAAGGCCCCATTAGCTAAAGTGGTGCTTCAGGTTAAGAACAGTTTCAGGTTAAGAACGGACCTCCGGAATGAATTAAGTACTTATCCCGAGGTACCACTGTATCCCTAATAGAATACATATTTCTATGTTATTTTTACTAATATATTAATTTTTATGCACAGTTTCCCCTAATACATGCATTTTTGCAAACCTGGGTAGGCTAGTTGCGCAAGTCAGAAAAGTGTGAATTTTGAAGGGTGTCTGCATTTCGCTTCTTGCGTTGTTTTGGAAAGTCTTTAAATGCAAACAGAATCAGATTTCCCCTCTATCCCTAGTGAAGAGACTGTTGTCTGCCGTGGCTGGCTGCATGACGGTGCCAACTTGATTAAGTGCAGATCTCTTAGGATATAAACACTCCCTTTGTGGCAACACGTTGACTGAATCCAGACACTGAGCTGGTCCGCACAGGCGTGCACATTACTGGTGATGGCAATAGCAAGAGATTATAGAATCATGGGCTTGGGAGGGTCTTTAGAGGTTGTCTACAACAACCTCCAGCTCAGTTTTGCAACCTCACCATCGCTGACAAGTGGCTGTACAGCATCTCCTAATATTGGCAAATGATTCGGATGTCTGATGCCTCATTTCTCCCTGGTGGCTACAGCAAAGTGAAGAGATGATTGGCTGTAGCAATTGGCTACACAATGGCGCCAACTTAAGTGTGTGCTCATTTTGGAGAGTATATCTGAAGGAGTGTTTCCACCCAAATCGTTCTGCCCGGACACTGAGGTCCAGCGCCGAGGGCCTTCTGGCGGTTCCCTCCCTGCGAGAAGCCAAGTTACAGGGAACCAGGCAGAGGGCCTTCTCGGTGGTGGCACCCACCCTGTGGAATGCCCACCCACCAGATGTCAAGGAAATAAACAACTATCTGACTTTTAGAAGGCATGTGAAGGCAGTCCTGTTTAGGGAAGCTTATAATGTTTGATGCATTACTGTATTTTAATATTTTGTTGGAAGCTGCCCAGAGTGGTTAGGGAAGCCCAGCCCAGATGGGCGGGGTATAAATAATTTATTATTATTATTATTATTATTATTATTATTATTATTATTATATAAATGTCCCCCAATTTGCAATGTGCTGACTAAATCTGGGCGCAGATCTGGTTCACACAGACATTGATGTTGTGATTGTGACTGCAATAGCAAAAGATTATAGAATCATAGAGGGATTTTGAACCTAACAACAGCAACGACAACAACTTATTATTTATACCCTGCTCATCTGGCTGGGTTTCTCCAGCCACTCTGGGCGGCTACCAACAGAATATTAGAAACGCAATAAAACATCAAAAATTAAAAGCTTTTCTAAACAGGGCTGCCTTCAGATGTCTTCTAAAAGTCAGATAGTTGTTTATTTCCTTGACATCTGATGGGAGGGCATTCCACAGGGTGGGCGCCACTACCGAGAAGGCCCTCTGCCAGGTTCTCTGTAACCTCGCTTCTCACAAGGAGGAAACCGCCAGAAGGCCCTCGGAGCTGGACCTCAGTATCCGGGCAGAACAATGGGGGTGGAGATGCTCCTTCAGGTCTACTGGTCTGAGGCCGTTTAGGGCTTTAAAGGTCAGCACCAACACTTTGAATTGTGCTTGGAAATGTACTGGGAGCCAATGTAGGTCTTTCAGGACCAGTGTTATATGGTCTCAGGAGCTCCTCCCAGTCACCAGTCTAGCTGCTGCATTCTGAATTAGTTGTAGTTTCCAGGTCTCCTTCAAAGGTAGCCCTACATAGAGCGCATTGCAGTAGTCCAAATGGGAGATAACTAGAGCATTCACCCCTTTGGTGAAACAGTCTGTGGACCGGTAGGGTCTTATGATTCTATGACTTAACGTTAGTGTTTCTCAAACTTGGGTCTCCAGCTGTTTTTGGACTACAACTCCCATCATTCCTAGCCAGTAGGACCAGCAGTCAGGGATGATGGTAGTTGTAGTCTAACAAAAGCTGGAGACCCAAGTTTGAGAAACACTGACTTGCGTTAATATCCAGGAGCATAGCCAGCCCCCACCAGCAGCTTTCAAACAAATGTGGTTGATCTGAACAATTATTTTATTATAATACTTTTCTCCCTGGTGATGTGTCTTCTCTATGGAAGACCCCTGTACTTTTTAAATAAAAATGATTTTAAACAGGAGTCGGTACTGAGCCAGGTGGACCAATGGTCTGGCCCATCAGGCAACTCCCCAAATTTTATGGCTGGCACTGGGCGGTTTTGATACTGACGCTGAAGATAAAGTGGCGACAGACCCTCACCCTATTGAAATACTTAAGGATGCATTAATCTGCCAAGCAGCCTTCGCTCCAGACCTGTTCTCCTCCTGATGTTCATTTTCTGAGCAAAGCCCTTCAAGCTTTTAAGGATGCTCTGGGGAGTCCATTACATACCAAAAAGAGTCAGGGAAAGAGAGAGAGAGAGGAGATTGGTTTTTATTTTTTACGACAGCCGTTCCCAACAGAGCTAGCTCAGAAGAAGAGTGTGTTGAGGTCTGCTGATAGGTTGGGGGGCGGGTTAGAGGGGTAGAGGAGAATGTGTGCACTTTTCTATGTCATGTTCACCAACATACGCAGTTTTAGGCACAATTTGCCCTGTTGTTGTTGTTTAGTCGTTTAGTCGTGTCCGACTCTTCATGGACCAGAGCACGCCAGGCACTTCTGTCTTCCACTGCCTCCCGCAGTTTAGTCAAACTCATGCTGGTAGCTTCGAGAACACTGTCCCACCATCTCGTCCTCTGTCGTCCCCTTTTCCTTGTGCCCTCCATCTTTCCCAGCATCAGGGTCTTCTCCAGGGAGTCTTCTCTTCTCATGAGGTGGCCAAAGTATTGGAGTCTCAGCTTCAGGATCTGTCCTTCCAGTGAGCACTCAGGGCTGATTTCCTTCAGAATGGAGAGGGTTGATCTTCTTGCAGTCCATGGGACTCTCAAGAGTCTCCTCCAGCACCAGAATTCAAAAGCATCAATCCTTCGGCGATCAGCCTTCTTGATGGTCCAGCTTTCACTTCCATACATCACTACTGGGAAAACCATAGCTTTAACTATATGGACCTTTGTTGGCAAGGTTTGCCCTAGTGCGTGTATTTTTGTACACATTACTTGATAGGAGAAATGCAATTGCACCTCCAGCTAAAATGATTCGGAAGCAGGTGGTGGGAGATACCTCTGCTAGAGAGAGCTGTTGCCAGTCCGAGCTGACAATACTGGGCTAGTTGGCCAAATGAGTTTGACCTGTTACATAAGGCTAATTCCTACATATTTCCCTAGTCCAAGGATAAGCCTCAAATGTCTGGTTTTGGCTTGAGAGTGGAACAACTGAAAGAGCAATGTCTACAGCCAAGGATCTCTCTGGCTACCAGGACAGAATTTAGGAATTATGTTCTAAGGATGAAAAGTTTGTGATGGATATGGAAATGCAGAGAATGGACCCCAATTGCAGGGATTTAAAGGGATTTTTAATTTTTTTGCAATGCATGGAAAACTCCAGGCAGGAAAATGTGGAATTTCTGTTGTTTCTCAAAGAACGAATGTCATAATTTCCAGCTCCTTTGCTGTGAGCCTACGGAATGAAACGATTACATTCAAAGGATGGAGAGTTTGTGAAGGATACAGAAAAGGACAGAATAGAAGCCAACTGCAGGGATCTAAAGGGATTTCACAGTGTATGGAAAACTCCAGGCAGGGAAAATATAGAATTTCTATTGTCTCTCAAAGAATGAAAATAATTTCCAGCCTCTGTGAGACCACCTTCCTCTGCCCCCACCCCAGCGCTCCATTTCTCTCCAGGATTCTGCTTCCCATCTCTCCGCGATCTGAAAAACTACGAGAGAAAAAGCATTTTTCGCAAAATGGATCATGCATCGTTTACAGCCAAACGTCGTCTTGGCTTCATTGCAAGATGCTGCGGTGGCCTTTTTCCAGAACTTCAGCCGCTTTCTCCTCCTCCTCCTCCTCCTCCTCCTCCTCCTCCTCCTCCTCCTCCTCCTCTCACATCACTTCTTTGGCAGATCTGCTTTTTTGGCTCAGTGAGATAAAAAGAATTGTTTGATTCTGACCCCCCCAACACATCCCTCCCCCCTCCAAACTTCCTTTAAAGATGCTTTCTCCCACATGTTGCTCCGAGAATGTCTGGCTTGTCATTCATTCCCGTGTCTGCCTCCAATGAATTCTTTTTCGCTCAGACAAAGATTTGGATCGACACCCTATTCCCCTCCCAGGTGCCTCGGAAGAGAGAGAGAGAGACAGAATGAGTGAAAGTGGATTTGTGCAATAGAACAATTGCATATTTCCAAACCTGGGAGAATAAGATCACATGGAAAGCGGGTAAAATAAACACTGCTAACTGCAAAAACAAGGGTGTAGCCCTGACAAACATAACCATGCCTTAGTCATTTCAAGCCTTCTCCTTTTTCTGTTCAAATCCGCAATGCAAAGTTTATAAGATGATTTTTATATGTTTCTGCTGGGAGAACGCGAGGATTAGACAGGAACAGGGAACCTGCAGCCCTCCAGATACTGCTGGAATCTAACTTCCACCCAGTGGCGTAGCGTTGGTTGCTGGTACCCGGGACAGGCATGCTTCTTCTTCTTCTACACCGAATGGGGGGACACCAGCGTAGCCCTTGCCTTCGATGCTGCTGATGCTGCCAGAGTGACCCTACCCCCCAGTGGAGCAAAGGAGGGCTACGCTGAGCTACCTGCCCAGGGTGGAACCTGGCTGTCTGGGCAGAGAGGAGCACCAGGCCACACAAGGTGTGTCCACCTGAGGGTGCCTGGTTCATGCCGGCTCAAAAATTGTGCACCCAGGGCCATGGCCTCCCTGGTATCTCTTCTGCTACCATCAGCCCTCACCAGTATGAACAATGGTCAGGACTGGTGGGAGCTGTGGTTCAAGGATATCTAGAGAGCCACAGGGTTGAGGGAAGGGTTCAAGAGAAGAGTCAAGGCTCCCACAAATCTATTTCTGCACTAAGAAGCTTGGCGCTGTGGGTTAAGCCACAGAGCCTAGGACTTGCCGATCAGAAGGTCGGCGGTTCGAATCCCCGCGATGGGATGAGCTCCCGTTGCTCGGTCCCTGCTCCTGCCAACCTAGCAGTTCGAAAGCACATCAAAGTGTAAGTAGATAAATAGGCGGGAAGCTAAACGGCGTTTCCGTGCGCTGCTCTGGTTCGCCAGAAGCGGCTTAGTCCTGCTGGCCACATGACCCGAAAGCTGTACACCGGTTCCCTCGGCCAATAAAGCGAGACGAGTGCCGCAACCCCAGAGTCGGCCACGACTGGACCTAATGGTCAGGGGTCCCTTTACCTTTGTAAGAAGCATAGAAAAGGGAAGCTGAAATGTCTGTCGTGGCTTCCGAGCTAAGCTTTGCTTGTTCGAGGAAGCAGGCTGCTAAAAATGTTCAGGGGCAAGGAGGAGTTGCCATTTATGATGGGCAAGGTTGTGCTTATGGCTAGTATGCACCATTCATGGCGCACAGCACATAGGGCTCCATGCAGATGACACATTATGTGTGAAAAGCCACCTTTGACGTGAGTCTGGGAATCGTAGGTGGGGACTGTGGCTTGAAACGACAGGAGGGGAGAGTTGCTCTTGTGCTCAGGTCCTGCACCTGATTGGCCGCTGTGAGAACAGGATGCGGCCTGGATGGGCCATTAGTTTCATCCAGCAGGATAGTCTCATGTCCCAATGAATGTTGGCAGATTCAGGACAGAGAATAGGGAAAACTTCACCATGCAAGGTGACAGACCCTCCAAGTGCCCCTATTTTCCAAGGACGGTCCTGGATTTATATAAGGCATCCTGGTTTCTGACTTGATTCCCAGAATGTCATGCTTTTCCTTAGGATGTCCCTATTTTCATTGTAGAAATGTTGGAAGGCACGGAGTTATCTGACCCCCAAGCCATCGGAAGGCAATCTTGTACAGGGAGGTTTTTTTAAAAATAAATAAGAAGGTTCTGTTATGTTTTTATATTTGTTGGAAGCCACCCAGAGTGGCTAGGGCAACCCAGTCAGATGGGTGGAGTATAAATAGTAAAAGGATAATGATAATGATAACAGCAACAGCAACAACGGAATAGGACATTCCTATTTTCACCAGAGAAATGCTGGCGGGTATGGTATGATGGAATTTCCTCCTGCAAGACGTCGTGCTGGCCAACATCTTGAGTGCTCTAAACCTCCGAGCCTCTTGAGCTTGCCGATCAGAAGGCCGGCAGTTCGAATCCCCGCGACGGGGTGAGCTCCCGTTGCTCGGTCCCTGCTCCTGCCCACCTAGCAGTTCGAAAGCACATCAAAGTGCAAGTAGATAAATAGGTACCGCTCCGGCGGGAAAGTAAATGGGGTTTCTGTGCGCTCTGGTTTCTGTCACGGTATCTTGTTGTGCCAGAAGCAGTTTAGTCCTGCTGGCCACATGACCCGGAAAGCTGTCTGTGGACAAATGCCAGCTTCCTCGACCTGAAAGCGAGATGAGCACCGCAACCCCATAGTCGCCTATGACTGGACTTAACAATCCAGGGGTCCTTTACCTTTACCTTTTTTTACTTTAAATTACGATGAGACAAATTAATTGATGAGAAAGCTATTGATGGCTACTCGCTGCTATGGCTATGTTCCCCAGTGTGCTTCTAAATACAGTGGTACCTGTGTTTAAGAACTTAATTCATACCGGAGGTCCGTTTTTAACCTGAAACTGTTCTTAACCTGAAGCACCACTTTAGCTAATGGGGCCTCCTGCTGCCGCCGGAGCACGATTTCTGTTCTCATCCTGAAGCTAAGTTCTTAACCCGAGGTACTATTTCTGGGTTAGCGGAGTCTGTAACCTGAAGCGCCTGCAACCCAAGGTACCACTGTATATTGAAGGCTTAAGCATGCAGCTACTTTATATAAAGGGACACTGGTGGCGCTGTGGGTTAAACCACAGAGCCTAGGACTTGCTGATCAGAAGGTCGGCAGTTGGTGGATTCTTGTCGTCGTCTTGTTGGGCTGTGTATGTGATGAAGGGGAGCCATACTGGGGTGAAGGTATCCTCTTCACAATAGCTATAAGGTAAAGGTAAAGGGACCCCTGACCATTAGATCCAGTCGTGACCGACTCTGGGGTTGCGGCACCCATCTCGCTTTACTGGCCAAGGGAGCTGGCATACAGCTTCCGGGTCATGTGGCCAGCATGACTAAGCCACTTCTGGCGAACCAGAGCAGCGCACGGAAACGCCGTTTACCTTCCCGCCAGAGCGGTACCTATTTATCTACTTGCACTTTGACGTGCTTTCAAACTGCTAGGTTGGCAGGAGCAGGGACCGAACAACGGGAGCTCACCCCGTTGAGGGATTCGAACCGCCAACCTTCTGATCGGCAAGTCCTAGGCTCTGTGGTTTAACCCACAGCGCCACCCGCGTCCCATGAGGTACCACTGTACCACCTGCCAAAGACTGCAGGAGGCGAGAGTGCAGTTGTGCAAATGTCCAGCTTGCGGGCTTCCGACAGGCACCTGGTCGGCCACTGTGAGAAAAGGATGCTCGGTTAGATGGTCCTTTTGCCTCGTTCAACAGGCTCATTTTATGTTCTTACATACTCTTTAAGAAATTTCCCCCTCCAGCACTTTATCTCCCCCTCCGAGAGAGAGAGAGAGAGAGAGAGAGATGGAATGGAGTCTGTCTTGCAATCTGACTTCAATTTGAATGTTTGGGCTGGTGTTTCTGTTTACTTGCAATGAAATTTAATTAGATTGTGTAGTCCTTCCTGTAAACATCTGAATTATCCAACTAAGAAGATACAGATGCACCTTTCCGTGGAAAAGAGGGGAGGGGAAGGAACAGGGAGAAGGGTTTTCCGTAAGCTTGAGGAAAACCAAACATCTTGATGCCTTAAGACGCTGATTCGCAAATGGTGTGCCGCAAGGGTAGCCGCAATGGTGCCACGAGGAATAAATTTAATGGGCCTGTGAGCCCCGCAAAATATACCCAACGCACAAAGGAGGCTGCACGCTGCATGATTTGTTTCTGAGACTTTGCTACCTTCCGAGAATAGGGACACAGTGTGCAGGTCAAACTGTTTGCCTGTTTAACAAGATTTTTGTCACCGATGTGACATTTAAAATTATATCCTCCGAAAGGAGCCCAGGGCAACAAAGAACAAGTTGTCAAATAATGAAACCATCTTTTAAAAATAAATAAATAAATAAATAAATAAATAAATAAATAAATAAAACACAGTTGCAATTGTAGGCGACAAGCAGGAAGTCGCTGTATAGGAATGTGTACAGTTCTTTGTTCCTGTTTTTAAAGGCAGGGAAAGATCTCCACTGAAAAGTCTTGTTGGAAGAGAAGTCTTCACCAGGCAACAAAAAGATGTCAGTGATGTTGCCGGTTTAGTCCCACCAAGCTTAATAATAATGATGATGGTGATGGTGGTGGTGGTGGTGGTGATGATGATGATAATAATAATAATAATAATAATAATAATAAATTTATACTCCGCCCATCTGGCTGGGCTTCCCCACCCACTCTGGGCGGCTTTCAACAAAATATTAAAATACACTAATAAGCTAAAGGCCTACTTTCTGTGCTGTGCAGAGCGGACTTTCTGATAAGATGATATCTGCAAGAGACCTAATCCTGCAGGGCACAGTTATCAGGTATGTAAGAGGTGAGACCCAGAATTCCAGCTTGGCCCTGTGGCCATGGGTGTCGGGGGCCCTGTCAGCGTGCATGGCCCAGGCAACAACAATTTGTGGGTGCCAAGCCCCTTCATGGGGCATTTTGTGGGTGCTGAAGCCCCCAGGACTCAAGGGTGTTGGCACCTGTGACCTGTGGGAGAGATGGTCTTTCGGGTATCTTGGTCCCATTCCATATAGGGTTTCATACACCAAAACCAGCAACTTGAACCCATTTGATCACCCCTCCTTTTGTTGTTGTTTAGTCATTTAGTCGTGTCTGACTCTTCGTATGGATAGGTTTGATCTTCTTGCAGCCCATGGGACTCTCAAATCGCTGTTTTAGGGGTTGTTTTTTAAAGTGTGGAACAGATGAATCCGTTTTGCATTGCTTTCTATGGGAAAGCGCGCCTTGGTTTTGGAACGCTTTGGTTTTGGAACGGACTTCCGGAACGGATTCAGTTCGAGAACCAAGGTACCACTGTATCACAGTTCAAGGGCCTGGATAGCTCAGTCGGTTAGAGCGTGGCGCTGATAACGCCAAAGTTGCAGGTTTGATCCCCGTATGGGACAGCTGCATATTCCTGTGTTGCAAGGGGGTTGGACTAGATGATCACGAGGAGCCCTTCCAACTCTATGAAGGATAGATTTTAGCCAGGCCAAAAGGGTGAAAAACAGGGCCAGAGAGAGGGCTGGCCTGGGGAGAAGAGGCATGGCTCAGGAGGAGCCAGATAGGGCTGGAGAGCAATATTTTGCCTGCAGGTGCAAGGTTCTCCACCCCAGTTATAGCTCTAGGAGTGCTTCCAGCTTCAATCAATAAAGCAAATGATTCCTTGCCTCCAATGAATCTGGCCGATATAATCTTTAGGCTTAGCTGTAATACTTAACAGGGTGTGTGTGTGTGTGTGTGTGTGTGTACCCACAACTTCCCAATCTTCAACGCACTTCCTCTGGCATTTTACCTCTGCCCTTTCATCCTCTTTATATCAGATGGGAGGATACATTCAGCAAAAGAAAAACTCCGCCTAAAAAATATTAATATTGCTCGGGTTTACTTATGAAATCAGCCCCTGGAATCAGTCAATAGCAGCCAGCCTTTGGAAAGGTAACATGAAAGAGTTTCGGCTGAAAGGTTAACTTGCTTATTTTTCTTGGTAATCATTAGCCATCCCCTGGAATCATGTTCAGGACAATTCTAGCATGAAGATTTCCTATGGAGCAGAAAATATGGATGCCTAAGCCATTTGCTGGGGGAAAGGGGGTGGGGAGAAGGGAGAAGAACCCATTTAAAAGTTTACACATCTTAAATCCTTGGGCAGGCTGCGGCGTTGTTATTTTATATCCTGCTGCTGCTTTTGCAAACAGAAACGTTTAATTTATTACGCACGGTGTTTCTTTTTCCTAGGGCCGCAGTGGAATCGTGCAAGGCAAATTTTAATTGGTGAGGCTGGAAGTTCAGGGCACACACCTGTTTATTATTGGTTAATCTGTTTGCTTTTGGGCATGTTCTGTCAAGAGGGAACCAAAGGTGAGTTATTAAAAGTTGTGTTTCCTTTTGACTTTAGAATGTTAGAAATGCTTGCTGGCAAATTTCACAGCGCCAATGGCAATGCCAATGGCAAATTTCACAGTGGCCAACCACCTTCTTCTCCTTTGGCGATCACTTGTAGCCAAGTAAGATTGTCTTCCATAAACACGGTTTTAACAGTGAGTCCGTAAGTGACTGCGGAGGCCAATTCTAGATCCACAAGTCCACTTTAAAAAAGGTGACAGAACTGATTGCAGAAACTATCAAGACATCTCCCTAAGAGCTGCAGCCGGAAAAATTATTGCAAGGAACTTTGCAAACCATCTCTTAACAATATCTGAGGTGACCCTTCCTGAATCCCAAAATGGTTTTCGGCCTTCTAGGGGGACAGTGGACATGATTTTCACCACTCAACAGCTTCAAGAAAAATGCAGAGAGCAAAACCAACGTATAGGGCGTTTATTGACCTGACTAAGGCTTTTGACATGGAAGTGAGAGCTGGACCATAAAGAAGGCTGATCGTCGAAGAATTGATGCTTTTGAATTCTGGTGCTGGAGGAGACTCTTGAGAGTCCCATGGACTGTAGGAAGATCAAACCGATCCATTCTGAAGGAAATCAGCCCTGAGTGCTCACTGGAAGGACAGATCCTGAAGCTGAGACTCCAATATTTTGGCCACCTCATGAGAAGAGAAGACTCCCTGGAAACGACCCTAGAATCATAGAATCATAGAATCATAGAGTTGGAAGAGACCACAAGGGCCATCGAGTCCAACCCCCTGCCAAGCAGGAAACACCATCAGAGCACTCCTGACATATGGTTGTCAAGCCTCTGCTTAAAGACCTCCAAAGAAGGAGACTCCACCACACTCCTTGGCAGCAAATTCCGCTGTTGAACAGCTCTTACTGTCAGGAAGTTCTTCCTAATGTTTAGGTGGAATCTTCTTTCTTGTAGTTTGGATCCATTGCTCCGTGTCCGCTTCTCTGGAGCAGCAGAAAACAACCTTTCTCCCTCCTCTATGTGACATCCTTTTATATCTTTGAACATGGCTATCATATCACCCCTTAACCTCCTCTTCTCCAGGCTAAACATGCCCAGCTCCCTTAGCCGTTCCTCATAAGGCATCGTTTCCAGGCCTTTGACCATTTTGGTTGCCCTCCTCTGGACACGTTCCAGTTTGTCAGTGTCCTTCTTGAACTGTGGTGCCCAGAACTGGACACAATACTCCAGGTGAGGTCTGACCAGAGCAGAATACAGTGGCACTATTACTTCCCTTGATCTAGATGCTATACTCCTATTGATGCAGCCCAGAATTGCATTGGCTTTTTTAGATGCCGCATCACACTGTTGGCTCATGTCAAGTTTGTGGTCAACCAAGACTCCTAGATCCTTTTCACATGTACTGCTCTCAAGCCAGGTGTCACCCATCTTGTATTTGTGCCTCTCATTTTTTTTGCCCAAGTGGAATACTTTACATTTCTCCCTGTTAAAATTCATCTTGTTTGTTTTTGCCCAGTTCTCTAATCTGTCAAGGTCGTTTTGAAGTGTGATCCTGTCCTCTGGGGTGTTAGCCACCCCTCCCAGTTTGGTGTCATCTGCAAATTTGATCAGGATGCCCTTGAGTCCATCATCCAAGTCGTTGATAAAGATGTTGAATAAGACCGGGTATATACCCTGTGCGTGGTTCCCTGTAACTTGGCTTCTCGCAGTGAGGGAACCGCCAGAAGGCCCTCGGCGCTGGACCTCAGTGTCCGGGCAGAACGATGATTCCTTTGGGAACAGAGTTCGTTAAAGCACCCCTTGTCTCACCTTCCATTCTGCACATGTTCTGAAGTTCACTATTTTGTGCGTCATCAGCTTGGCTCCCTGTGGAGGAAGCCAGCAGTACCACTTTAAATCCGGTGCTTCCAGATAATGGACTAGAATGGACCCCTTTCGGCTTGACCCAGGAGAGCTGGGTTCTTATGAGGCAAGGCTCCTGGGATCCGCCTGCAGTGGCGCTTAAGCCTGCGCGCAGCAACCTGCGGCTTCTTTCCACGCTCCCCCGCCTGCCCTCTGGCGTTTATTTCTGTGCACGGAAGGGGGAAACGCGAGAGGAGTTTTGCTGCAGGGGGGCCTTCAGAGGGACAGTGTTGTGTGTTGGGGGGGGGGAAATCCTGGGCAAATATATACTCCCCCCCTCTTTTTTTTTGTCAACTCCCCGCTGAACAGATCAAACACGTTTTATTTGTCCTGTATTTCTCTCTCTCTCTCTCTCTCCAAGGCAGTAAATCCCGCACGTTTTTGTTATGCTAATACGGGCTGACATCACCACTCACATCAAAGCCCCGAGGAGCGCATAAAAGCAGGTTCCGTCAGCCGGAGAAGAGCCATAAAGGACTTTTGCAGCTGTGGAGCTGGACGGGGGTTTAGGAAGAAGGGGCGATCGCCTGCGACTCAGGAGCCACACACACACACAGAGAAAAAGACGCGCACTTTGCAACATCTTCCCAGAGCCTCGCTTGCATTATTATTATTTTTTGCAATCATTTTTTCCCTCCTTCTCGATTTGCTCCCCCGCTCCAACTTCCCAGCGTCTCTTTCTCTTTCTCTCTCCAAATCCCTCGCCCGTCCTAGCTGTGTGTTTTTCAGTTTAACATCTATTTTCCCTCCGGCTGCGCTCGGGAACCGTGTTTGGGAACCGTATCTTGGACTGCTAACATCTGCAAAACCGAGGCGTCCTCTCTGCCCATGAAACATTTGAAGAAGCGGGGCTGTTGAAGCGATCGCCCACCTCAAATCCCATTCCTTCCCCAGCCCAGTTTTTGGAAGACGATTTTGGAGAAGGGACAAGGAAGAAGATTTTCCTCGCCCCACCGCTGCCAAAAGGTAAGGTGAAGCGAGGGACTTTCTGTTGCTGTTTTTTTTTCCCCTAGTAAACGCTGCGATCCTTTGAGGCTTGGTTTGGGGTGGGCAGAGGAGCGGTCCTAGTAATTCCTGGCTGAATGATTTGAGAGGGTGAGGAGATCGACTAGATCCGGCTTGCTCGGAAAGTCTGGGATTTATTGACTGACGGAAAGTTGATGCGCCCGGATACCCAATTACGCTTAAGCGGCGCTGTGTGGTCCGTTTCAGTGAAATTGACAAGACGGCGCTGCGTTGTTTCGGAGGGTGGAAATGCAAGTCCGTGGAAGCTGTATATGTTAAAGTGTACACACACACTTTTTTATTTATTTAAAACAGCCACAGCTTTGTGTGTTTCACACAGCCCTTGATTGGCGAGAGTTGGCCAGTTTTGCAAAACAGGGATGGCAGAAAGTCAGGGTTTCCAAACCTGGAGCGGTGGTGCGTGAGCAGAAAGCGCAAGCGTTTGGTACTTCGGACAAGAGGCGCGTTGCGCTGCTGCAAAACCCCCACGTTTAAAAGGGGTCGGGGTTGCTGAGCCTGCTTGTAAAGCCCTCTTATTTTTAAAAGAAGTCAGCGTTTTTGTAAAAAAAGAGAAAAGACTCGAGAAAGCAGGAAATGCGACGCGGTGTGGTTATGGAAGCAGATGCGCCGTGGCTTGCCAGGCTGCTCTCTGGAGAAAGAAACTGCTGCTCTCGTTATCTATATGCTGGAAAACTATCTCTAGATGCGGGTTATCCGGACGTGCAGACAGACAGAGAGGGGTCCGCGTGTGACCCGCTGTAACACACACCTGTGACTCTAATAAACAAGCGCCTTTCTTTCAAGTGTAACCTCTGATTCCGGATTGCTTGAAATATAGAAGAATAGTCACGTTCCTATTTCCGAACACAGAACCAGAATTCAAGAAGGCCCCCTTCCCCTTTTAATATAACGCTGCCAACATTTATTCTGCCTTTGCGCCACAATGTACGTCACTTTGTCCAGGGAATGCATTTTAATTGGATTCGCCCTCCTCGCGATATCACGAGGGCTAGAAACTTGGAGCGCAAGCCATCAAGAATGCCTGTTGCGTAAGACCCTTTGAGCTCTACACGATTCCTGCTCACAATGCGAATTGCGCTGGAGAAATCCCTAGATAATATTCTGGGAGCTAAAAAAGGAAAAAGGAGCTGTAGTCAGTCAGGTGGCAAGCTTGTGGACATTTAAATTGGAGCATTTCTACCCAGAAGTAGTAAGCCCCGTTGCACCAAACGGGACTCCCTGGTGTAAATGTGTATAGGATTTTATATCTCTAAACACACTTGTTGGACAATATTCCATTGAACTCAGTGGGAATTAATTCTGAGCAATCACATGCAGGGATTGAGCTGCAAAGCTGTTCATTGAAAGGTAGGGGGGGCCGCTAATAAAATGGGTCCTACTCATGAGTAAACATGCAAGTCTGCCAGTTTGGTAGACAGCTGACAGTGGGGGCCCACCCATGACCTAGGGATACTTTTTTGGTTTGTAAGCTGCACTGAACTCTGCTGAACTTCCTCCACGTTAAATATACCCAGGATTGGAACAGCACTCTCGTTTGCTTATTTATCGAAGCATTTAAAATCCGTACTTTTATACGAGTACAGAAAGGTGCTGCGCAGCATGCAAGACTATAGCAACATGAGTAAAAGCATCAGGGGAAAAAATCATTTAAAATGCCAATTAATATAACGATCAATTATTATTATTAGTTTAATATATGCCTCGCATTTTTACGAAAACACACAGTGGCTCTTGCAAACACCCACAAGCAGAAGGCAGGTGTTACTTGTCCCTAAAACAGCTGGAAACGCAGGTTCATTTTGTTGCCGTTGTTAAAAACTGATGATAGGCACGATTCAGCCAACAAGCTTTCGAAGGTTGTGGGGACACTTTAGAGGAAAAAGGGGGGGTGCTGAGAACTGGGGGGGAAACAGGAGACTCTGTAGGAGGGTGGACTTCTCTGGGGTGGCAACATGATCTGTTTTAATGCGTCCCAGGCAGACGGCAATTCACCTAGTAAAGACAAAACTTCATGGGTGCAGACTTTTTGGTGTTGGAAAAATGTTTGCTTTCTTTCTCTGCCTCCCCCCCCCCCCCCGCCCAACAACTCCACAGATGTGATTTCACAGGAGTCTGGATTTGCAAATCCAAACCTGTGGTCAGGATGAGCCAGATATAATTGCTGGCAGGCGCGTCCCTGTTGTGAATTTTGCAAAGGGGGAAAGCGCATTCTGCTTACTTATATTTTAAATTTCCAGACCGTCCTTCATCTGAGGAACACAGGGTGTGTTTTACAGTGTGCAAGAACACAAAAATACTTTCCATAGAAACCTACAAGAAAACAACAACAAACCTCCGTCGGCCTAACAGGCTATAAATGAATCTTCATCCAGGTTTGGGACTCAGGCTCCCACCTCTTACATTTGCATTCTGCCTTTTATGTATGTGTCCCACTTGTGGTTCTCAGAGAGCTGATCTCGACCTGCTTATTAGGTTCAGAAAGATGGTAGCCCTACGCACCTTCAGGCCTGTCTTTAGCTGCTTTTTGACTGCACTTAAGGAGAGCTGACTGGTTTTTCAAAGGTAGGATCAGGCTCACAAAACAAGCTTTTCTGGTCCTGGGTGGCTGTACTCTAATTCAAACTGGGGTGTGGCCGAATATATTTTGCCTTTGAATACTAGGTGCTGGGTGCGGGGAGGCAGGTGCGCTGTTGCTCTCATAGGTGCCCAGGGGCATCCTAAAGGCATTTGATGTTCTTACGTTGCATGAAAAAGAAAATTGGTTTTTCAAGGGGCAGGGCTGTAGCTCAGTACTGCATGTGCAGAGGGCCCTGGGTTCAATCACCAATGGGCAGGGGGAGACTCTCTCTGCCCAAGACCCCAGGGAACTGATGCCAGTCGTTGTTGACAATAATGGGCTAATGGACCAGTGCTTTAACGCAGTTTCCATGTTCCTAAAGGTAAAGGGACCCTGACCACTAGGTCTAGTCATGGCCGACTCTGGGGTTGCGGCGCTCATCTCGCTTTATTGGTCGAGGGAGCCGGCGTACAGCTTCCGGTTCATGTGGCCAGCATGACTAAGCCGCTTCTGGCGAACCAGAGCAGCGCACGGAAACGCCGTTTACCTTCCCGCCATGGTGGTACCTATTTATCTACTTAGAATCATAGAATCATAGAGTTGGAAGAGACCACAAGGGCCATCGAGTCCAACCCCCTGCCAAGCAGGAAACACCATCAGAGCACTCCTGACATATGATTGTCAAGCCTCTGCTTAAAGACCTCCAAAGAAGGAGACTCCACCACACTCCTTGGCAGCAAATTCCACTGTTGAACAGCTCTTACTGTCAGGAAGTTCTTCCTAATGTTTAGGTGGAATCTTCTTTCTTGTAGTTTGGATCCATTGCTCTGTGTCCGCTTCTCTGGAGCAGCAGAAAACAACCTTTCTCCCTCCTCTATGTGACATCCTTTTATATCTTTGAACATGGCTATCATATCACCCCTTAACCTCCTCTTCTCCAGGCTAAACATGCCCAGCTCCCTTAGCCGTTCCTCATAAGGCATCGTTTCCAGGCCTTTGACCATTTTGGTTGCCCTTTGCTGTGCTTTCGAACTGCTAGGTTGGCAGGAGCTGGGACCGAGCAACGGGAGCTCACCCCGAACTTCCGACCTTCTGATCAGCAAGTCCTAGGCTCTGTGGTTTAACCCACAGCGCCACCAGTGTCCCTTTATATAAAGTAGCTGCATGCTTAAGCCTTCAATATACAGTGGTACCTTGGGTTACAGACGCTTCAGGTTACAGGCTCCGCTAACCCAGAAATAGTACCTCAGGTTAAGAACTTTGCTTTAGGGTGAGAACAGAAATTGCACGGCGGCAGCGGGAGGCCCCATTTAGCTAAAGTGGTGCTTCAGGTTAAGAACAGTTTCAGGTTAAGAACGGACCTCCAGAATGAATTAAGTTCTTAACCCGAGGTACCACTGTATATTCTGGGTGGTCTTCAACTAAGTTTTTACTCAGAGTAGACTTGCTGAAATCAACGATCACGTTTAAATCGAGCTGGGCTTATGACTGTTTTCCCTTTGTGGAGAACAGGAGCACAACTCCATGCAATGGGAAACATAGCATGTCAGGGAGGAAAGTTTGGTTTTGTTTTCTCTGTTGATAAGCTGAGGAAATAGCTCAGTTGATTAGAGCATGGTGCCGATAATGACAAGGTTGCAAGTTTGATCCCTGTACGGGACAGCTGCGTTGCAGGGGGTTGGACTAGATGACCCTCAGGGTCCCTTCCAACTCTACAATGCTATGATTCTAAGCTATTTATGCATGGGCTGCAAATGGTTTTTTTGGGAAGGGGTAGCCAGACATGCAACCCACCCCCTTCTGTAGCCTGAATTGGTAGTTCAAGACATGCTTTACCATATATATAGAGTTGCCGATTGTGTAAATTGCCCCCAAATTATTCCTACATTTTGTAGAAGGCAAAATGCCACAGACAGGATTTCTCCTGAACTCCAAAACATCTGGCCCTGGCAGAGCTCCATCCTGCAAACTTTCAATGACTTGGAACTAGATGTTAACAAGAGTAATGTCATCTTGCGGCTGAAAATATAATCCCCGTCTCTCTTTCTTCCCTTCTCTTACATAACATTTAGGGAGGAATGACATGAGAGTTAATTAAAGGAATGTTTTCTTTAAAACAATCCATTAGTTTAACATCATTTATATCCTGCTTTTCTTCCCTTAGGAGATCAGAGCAGTATACATTTTGTAAAAAAAAAAAAAGTTGATCTATGGATGTAACAGCCAATAGGAAACAGTAGCAAGATAACACAGTGGCCAAGCAAAGCTTTTAACTTCCCTCCTAAATATAAGCAGCCAGCAGCCTTGCAATTGGCATTTAGTCGTTTAGTCGTGTCCAACTCTTCGTGACCCCATGGACTAGAGCATGCCAGGCACTCCTGTCTTCCACTGCCTCTCACAGTTTTGTCAAACTCATGTTGGTAGCTTCAAGAACACTGTCCAACCATCTCATCCTCTGTCGTCCCCTTCTCCTTGTGCCCTCCATCTTTCCCAACATCAGGGTCTTTTCCAGGGAGTCTTCTCTTCTCATGAGGTGACCTAAGTCTTGGAACCTCAGCTTCAGGATCTGTCTTTCCAGTGAGCACTCAGGGCTGATTTCCTTAAGATTGGAGAGATTTGATCTTCTTGCAGTCCATGGGACTCTCAAGAGTCTCCTCCAGCACCAGAATTCAAAAGCATCCATTCTTCGGCGATCGGCCTTCTTTATGGTCCAGCTCTCACTTCCATACATCACTACTGGGAAAAACATAGCTTTAACTAGACGGACCTTTGTTGGAAAGGTGATGTCCTTTATTAAATGGCTCAATACAGCTGCCTTCATTTTCTCCCCAAGCATCTCCCTGCACATCAACATTTTCCACTGCCCACAAATCTGTCCATTTCCTCTTTTTAAAAGCCAACAGCAGCCAAAGAAGAAGCTATCTTTCTCTACAAACTCACACAGATGTGTTTAGGGGGGGGGGGGGACTCATCCAAAGACAAACAGGATCAGGTTAGTAGCAGCAGATAACAAGCCACTTGTTCCTGCCTTGACTTGTGACCTGACTTTTCACCTTTGTAAACAACACATCCGATTTCACCGCCCCATCCCTCATCCTTTCCTCCCCTTAGAAATTCCTCTTCAGGTCACACCTTTAGCTCCCTGTAACCTCAGGGTATGCAAAAGGAGCTTGCAAAATATGTGACACATTTTTCTCCACCTGCTGATGTTTTGATCCTAAGAATCTCCATTCGGGCAGAAATTCTGGTCTTCTAAAAATAATAATAAAAAAATGACAACATGCCACCCCATAAAATAAAGTTTTCTGGTGGCTTACAATAAAGAAGAAAAAGTCCAATTTACAGTGGTACCTCAGGTTACAGACACTTCAGGTTACAGACTCCGCTAACCCAGAAATAGTACCTCAGGTTAAGAACTTATAGTTGTTTTAACTGCGAGTCTTTTAGTTCTTACGCTCTTACAGTTGTTTTAACTGCATGTTTTTATTTGGTTTTAGTTCTTATCTGTTTTAATTACCAGTTTTTATCCATCCAGTATCCGTGTTTAATCTTGTATTTTATTCAGATGTTTTATCCTATTGCTTGTTTCTTTGTCCTTATTTGCTCCAACATTCATCAGTTAAAAAAAAATAAAATCCTAACTGCTATTTTATTTATATGTTGTTGTTGTTTTATCCTGGTCTGTGACCAGTAATAAAGTTCATTCATACCTCAGGTTAAGAACTTTGCTTCAGGATGAGAACAGAAAGTGCACGGTGGCAGCGGGAGGCCCCATTAGCTAAAGTGGTGCTTCAGGTTAAGAATAGTTTCAGGTTAAGAATGGACCTCGGGAACGAATTAAGTTCTTAACCTGAGGTACCACTGTAAATAGAAAATAAAACATAACAGTTGAATCAAAAGTTGCAATGGTGGAAGAGACCCATTGCACTCCCAAAGTGGAAATAGAAATTTAAAAAAAAATCCAAGAGCTATTTAAAATTTGTGTGAATCAAAAGGTCTTCATCTGGTGTACAAAATGCTCCTCTTATGGCATGCTGGATGAAGCCAAAGTCCCATTTAGATCAGCATCCTGTTCTCACAGTGGCCAACCAGTTGTCAATAAGCGAGCACCGAGCACAAGAGCACTCTACCCTCCTGGCTTTTCCTGCAGCTGGTACTCAGGAGCAGAGCACAGCCATCGTGACCATGACAGTAGACTTTCTTACGTGAACTGGGTGAGTCATTGTTCACCAAGTGCAATTCTTTAAAATGCAGTCTGTCCAAAATTAAGCACCACTGGTCCCATCACCTCCTGGCAAATAGAAGGGGAAGAAATGGAGGCAGTGAGAGATTTTACTTTCTTGGGCTCCATGATCACTGCAGAAGGTGACAGCAGCCACGAAATTAAAAGACGCCTGCTTCTTGGGGGGAAAAGCAACGAAAAACCTAGACAGCATCCTAAAAAGCAGAGACATCACTTTGTCAACAAAGGTCCATATAGTTAAAGTTATGGTTTTCCCAGTAGTGATGTATGGAAGTGAGAGCTGAACCATAAAGAAGGCTGATCGCCAAAGAATTCATGCTTTTGAATTATGGTGCTGGAGGAGACTTGAGAGTCCCATGGATTGCAAGAAGATCAAACCTCTCCATTCTGAAGGAAATCAGCCCTGAGTGCTCACTGGAAGGACAGATCCTGAAGCTGAGGTTCCAAGACTTTGGCTACCTCATGAGAAGAGAAGACTCCCTGGAAAAGACCCTGATGTTGGGAAAGATGGAGGGCGCAAGGAGAAGGGGACAACAGAGGACAAGATGGTGGGACAGTGTTCTCGAAGCTACCAGCATGAGTTTGACCAAGCTACGGGAGGCAGTGGAAGACAGGAGTGCCTGGCGTGCTCTGGTCCATGGGGTCACGAAGAGTCGGACATGACTAAACGACTAAACAACAAATAGCTTTTAAGGAGAGAATAGACTTTGGATGAGCCATCAGGCAGAGCCATCAGGAATAAAACCCATCACCCAATGGAATAAAAACACAAATTCAGCCCATTTTAGTCCCAAAGACTAAACTAAGGCCAATTGATTTCATTGTTATTGGCCCATCATTCAGCAGTTAATGATAGAGATGATTGGGAAGGAACGCATAGATCCTGTTCGTTTTGTTGAATTATTTGGAGAAAACAGTGCAATGTTGGTACGTTACGGCTGGTTTTTCTCAGGATCTGCGCTCTGCAAATTGGGCTTTTGAGTTTCACCTCTGGAATATAGCAAACTGCTGCTTTAGGAAGCAGCAGCAACAGGAGCCTGCGTTGTTAAGAAGCCCAAATCCATCAGAGAGATAGAGGCTCCAAAATAGCCCATTTCAAGCAGTGCAGCGAATGCTTTAAGGAGTGAAGTTTTGAAGTGGGGCTTCTTTAGGGCAGCGATAAAAGGCATTGGAAACACTCCAGTGGCAGCAGAGGCAGAAGCCGGGATAAAAATGGCCAGCGATGGACTGAACTTATCTCTGCTTGCAGTGATTGGGGATTTTTTTTAAAAAAAAGTTAGAAGAGGAGGTCTGCCAAGACAAGTCTGCTCTTTATAATGGCACTTTTCCAGGAACGGCGTTTGGAGAGAGTAGATTCCGAGGCCGGTGGGACTCCCTGGACGAAAACTTTCTAACACACACAGCAGAGCACAGCTCTCTCCTCCAGAGTCATGCTCAGAGATTGATCCCTACTGACCCTCCCAAGTGGTTCAAATGCACTCATAAAAAGTAAGGCGTATAAGAGCAGTTTGGCTGGATCAGGCCGAAGACCCATCTAGTCCAGCTTCCTACACTTACCAGTGGCCAACCAGTTGTGTGGCAAGACCCTCAAGCCAACCCTCCATTAGAATAAAGAAATTCACACAGACACGGATATTTTGTTTAAGGTTTTTGGGCAAAATTTTGGCCACAACTTTATTGATTACAGGAATGAGAGCGGTATTGGCTTAGGCATTGGCAAAAGATTATATCTGACTCCTGCCCCCTTTGCAGGAAGTCTGTAAGGGTAAACCACCCAAAGGGAAACCTGCCTGCATCTCCCCTGGTGTTCTCAGAGGCCTGGCATGGCCCTAGCCCCTCAAGCAGACTTCGGACAGGATCCAGGGCCCGGATTCCTTTAATGGAATACCCTTGAAATGGAGGGGCAGGCGATGGCTGACCTCCCCTCCCCCATTCACCATAAGCCAATGCCTAACTGCCAAACCTTACAAAGTTGTGATGATTGCTAAGAGGTAGGCAAAAACCAAGTGGCCCGTGCCAATTGAGGGCCTGCCCACAACCAGGACCATCTATTAAGATGATCCCATCTGCCTATTATGGGAATCCTGCAAGCAGGACCATAGAGGAACAGCAACTCTCCCCATCAGGAACACACATTCAGACAGTGGAGGCAGGACATAGCCCTTGTGGCTAGGAGACCTCCAGGTGCCCCTATTTTCCAGGGACAGTCCTGGATTTACAGAAGCAATCCCAATTTCTGATTTGATCCTGGATGTAGAATGTCCTGCTTTTTCTTAGGACATCCCTATATTTATCTGAGAAGTGTTGGAGGATATGGAATAGGACGTCCCTATATACACCAGAGAAATTTTGGAGGGGACGTCTCTGTTTTCATTGGAGAAATGTTGGAGGGTATATAAGATTCATCTGTTCATTGAGGCTTCTGTAGATTCCGACACTTTTAGTGGTTGTTGTTTGAAGTCTGGAAATTATTTGGTCAAATAGTTATCTAGCCTGATTATCATCTTCCAAAGCAACTACGCTATTCTGAACTTAAAAATGGAAAGCGTAATGTGAGTGGTCAACAAAAGAGGTTTAAAGACTCTCTCAAGGCAAATCTTTAAAAATGTAGTGTAACTGGGAAACAATGGCCTGTGAGTGCTCCAATTGGAGAACAGCCTTTCCCAAAGGTGTCATGGGCTTTGAAGACGCTCGAACTCAGGACACAAGGGAGAAACGTGCAAAGAGGAAGGCACGCCTGGCAAATCCACACTGTGATCAACTCCCGTCCGGAAACTATGTCCCCACTGTGGAAGGACGTGTGGATCCAGAATTGGCCTCCACAGTCCCTTACGGACTCCCGCATTC
The DNA here is from genome assembly GCF_964106645.2 of Podarcis pityusensis. NCBI lineage: Eukaryota > Metazoa > Chordata > Lepidosauria > Squamata > Lacertidae > Podarcis > Podarcis pityusensis. Next base: position 8,896,740 of record NC_138027.1, on the reverse strand, counting down.
ATGGAAGACAATCTTACTCGGCTACGAGTGATCGCCAAAGAAGAAGAGACATGCTTTTTAACTGATGGATGTGTAATTGGTTACTTGACTGTGTTTTTAACGGCCCTCCACTCCCATAAGAGGAAGACATAAATAACGATAAATAATCTCCAAGCAAGGATTTCGTAGGACTGCAGCCTTACTTAGAAATAAGTTTGGACTGTGGTCAACAACATTTCCTTCCCGTTGAAAGCAATCCAAGATGGATCAGGCTGTGCATTGTAGAATCATAGAATGGTGGAGTTGGAAGGGACCCTGAGGGTCATCTAGTCCAACCCCCTGCTTATCTTAAGGCTGTACTATGGAAAAGAATGTAGTAAGGTGCATTACACTGAGATGGGCCAATGGTCTAGGTAGCTCAGCGTTGTCTACATTGTCTGGGATTGACCCTGAGACCTTCTCTTACAGAGTCTGCTTTGCTACTGAGTTCCAGCCCTTACTTCCATTAGGTAGAATTAGATGGCCCTTATAGTAAAAGCTCTGGTTTTCCCAGTAGTGATGTATGGAAGTGAGAGCTGGACCATAAAGAAGGCTGATCACCGAAGAATTGATGCTGTTGAATTATGGTGCTGGAGGAGACTCTTGAGAGTCCCATGGACTGCAAGAAGATCAAAATTATCCATTCTTAAGGAAATCAGTCCATAGTGCTCACTGGAAGGACAGATCGTGAAGCTGAGGCTCCAATACTTTGGCCACCTCGTGAGAAGAGAAGACTCCCTGGAAAAGACCCTGATGTTGGGAAAGATGGAGGACACAAGGAGAAGGGGACGACAGAGCACGAGATGGTTGGACAGTGTTCTCGAAGCTACCAGCATGAGTTTGATCAAACTGCGGGAGGCAGTGGAAGACAGGAGTGCCTGGCGTGCTTTTCCTCAAATATATGGTTAGGCTGTGAAGGTACAACTATGTATGATTTCTTTGCACCCAGTTGCCTGGGTGAGGGGCAGCCTTCAGGCCCTGCCAACTGCCTGAGGATGCCAGGAGCTGTTACCACCTCTTTTAAATGATGTGATTCTGCTGTTGTGAAGTGTGGTCCTGCATGGCAAGGAATGACTCGGTGTTGTTAGGTCTCTGCAGTGATTGGTGTAGTGGTTAGAGTGTCAATCGAGGAGACCTAGGTTCACAGCCCACATGGGCATAAAGCAGTTGTTACGACTGCTGTCTTTCGCATGTCTGCTGTGATAAATAAAGGGTGACGTAGCAGCAAAGAGACTGAGCTGCGAATCAATCCATGTATCTGTTTGCTGCATTTTTAGGCTGCCCAACTGAAGAGGAAAAAATCCTGGGTGGTTTACAAGTTAAAACCGTCAGGCGTACGAGTAAAGCTATAAAACCATGAAACCACAAAGCCAGTGCAGACCAAGGCAAGCAAGAGAGAGTGCAATTGCTGTAGCGAATCAACAAATATTTGGTTTCAAAGCTTGCCTCTGCTGTGAACATGCTGGGTGGCTTTCAGCAGACCTCAAGATTCCCTATCTGCAATATGGGAAATAATGCAAATGACCAATTTATACAGTATATATGAACCAGTCTTTATGATTATGAGGGTTTTTAATTTTTTTAAATTGTTCGTAATATTGTGTTTTAACCTGCCCTGGGACTGAAGGGTGAAGAAGAAGAAGAAGAAGAAGAAGAAGAAGAAGAAGAAGAAGAAGAAGCTGGAACATGTGCAGAGGAGGTTGACCAAGGTGATCAAGGTCCAGGAAACCAGCCCTGATTGTGGGATGTGAAACACAAGAGCAGTCAAGCACAACATTCCTAGAGTGAACATGTTTACACATGGGGAGGAATGTTTGTCCAGCCAGCAGGTAAACTTCCTGTTTCCTTCTAGGCTGGGACAGACTTCCTCTGCATGTGACTAGAGGTGGGCGTGGCCTCATCTGTGCAGGTAACGGCAAAAGCACAGGGCAGGGCAGCCATCTCTCTATGACTACTTTCGTCGAAGAAGCAACATCTGCTTAGCCAAAGATGCTTTCAGCCAAGAGAGGACAAAGGGGCTTTCTCCTTATGAGATAGTTTCCAGGTGTATGTTACTTTTCTAAGCTAAGTCTCCCTTCTGGGATCCAGTTGTGAACAGAATGTGAGTGAGTAAACTCCTTTTATACTTTTATAGAAGACTGTGTCGTGTCTTATCTTTTATGAGGGAATAAGGGGAAAATACCAGAACAGTTATTCTAGAGCCTTTAGCGAGCCTGAGCAAACACATCCACTGTGAGTTTAAAAAGAGGAATGTTACTCTGCTAAATTGTGAACTTGTTTACACAAGTTGGAAAGGCTATAATCAAACAATATATCCTCTCCCGCATCCATGAATGTTCCCACACTGATGAGGAACGGTTGAGGCAGTTGGGTATGTTTAGCCTGGAGAAGAGAAGACCAAGAGGTGATAGAATTGCCTACGTCTGAAGAGCTGTCACTTGGATGATGGAGTAAGCTTTTTTTCTGCTGCTCCGGAGGGCAAGACCCGAACCAATGGATTCCAATGGCAAGAATTGAGGTTCCGACTAAACATCGGGAAGAACTTTCTGACAGTAAGAGCTGTTCGACAGTGGAATTGTCTCCCTCGGGAGGTTGTGGACTCTCCTTCCTTGGGGGCTTTTAAGCAGAGGTTAGATGTCCACCTGCCACATATGATCTTGTTGAGTTTTCTTCATTACAGGGGGTTGAACTAGATGACCCTAGGGTCCCTCCCAGCTCTGCAATTCTTTGATCCTAACAACACGATAATGTGGGTAAAGCATAAGATGCATTCTAAATATTGTTAGAAATGTGATCAAACCCACTCTGTCTCTCTCACACACTTTTTTTCAAGCAGTGTGATCTACAGTGGTACCTCGGGGTACATACGCTTCAGGTTACATACGCTTCAGGTTACAGACAAAAGGTTAAGAAAAGTTTCAGGTTAAGAACAGACCTCCAGAACGAATTAAGTTCTTAACCCAAGGTACCACTGTAGTTGCTTCTTCTTCTTCTTCTTCTTTGGCGATCACTCGCAGCTGAGTAATATTATCTTCCATAAACACGGTTTTAACAATGAGTCTGTAAGTGACTGTTGAGGCCAATTCTGGATTCACACGTCTTTCCACAGTGGGGGCATAGGTTTCCGGGCGGGAGCTGATCATGGTGAGGATTTGCCAAGCGTGCCTTCCTCTTAACGTGTTTCTCCCTTGCGTCCTGAGTTCGAGTGTCTTCAAAGCCCATGACACCTTTGGTAAAGGCTGTTCTCCAACTGGTGAGCTTGCAGGCAAGTGTTTCCCAGTTGTCGGTGTTTATACTACATTTTTTAAGATTTGCCTTGAGAGAGTCTTTAAACCTCTTTTGTTTACCACCAGCATTACGCTTTCCATTTTTAAGTTCAGAATAGAGTAGTTGCTTTGGAAGACAATAATCAGGCATCCGTACAACATGACCAGTCCAACAAAGTTGATGTTGAAGAATCATTGCTTCAACACTGGTGATCTTTGCCTCTTCCAGGACACTGGCATTAGTTTGCCTGTCTTCCCAAGTGATGTGTAAAAATTATTGGAGACACCGTTGATGGAATCTTTCGAGAAGTTGGAGATGCTGTTTATAAGTGGTCCATATTTCACAAGCACAAACAATAAGGTTGGTAGAGTCATGGACGACTCTGGGGTTGTGGCGCTCATCTCGCTTTACTGGCCGAGGGAGCCGGCGTACAGCTTCCGGGTCATGTGGCCAGCATGACTAAGCCGCTTCTGGCGAACCAGAGCAGCGCACGGAAACGCCGTTTACCTTCCCGCCGGAGCGGTACCTATTTATCTACTTGCACTTTGATGTGCTTTCGAACTGCTAGGTTGGCAGGAGCTGGGACCGAGCAACGGGAGCTCACCCCGTCACGAGGATTCAAACCTCCGACCTTCTGATCAGCAAGCCGTAGGCTCTGTGGTTTAACCCATAGCACCACCCTCGTCCCTCTAGCAATATAAAAGCAGACAGTTAATACCCACCATTTTCAGGGAGGAATAATCTGGGAACAGAATTGCACATGTGTAGAAAGGGAGGAGAAGGGGACGACAGAGGACGAGATGGTTGGACAGTGTTCTCGAAGCTACCAGCATGAGTTTGACCAAACCGTGGGAGGCAGTGGAAGACAGGAGTGCCTGGCGTGCTCTGGTCCAGGGGGTCATGAAGAGTCGGACACGACTAAACGACTAAACAACAAGAAAGGGAGGGAGGAGTAGCAACATTGTCCAGTAATGTCTGTTGCTGTTACCCACTGGTGTGCATGAGATTTAGCACGACATGCCAGTACAGTGGTACCTCTGGTTGTGAACGGGATCTGTTCCGGAGACCCATTCGCAACATGAAAAGAACTCAACCTGCAGCGGTGCATCTGCGCGGGTCGCGATTCGGCGCTTCTGTGCATGCGCGTGACATCATTATGTGATATTGCGCATGCGCGAGCGCCGAAACCCAGAAATAACCCTTTCCGGTACTTCCAGGTCGCCGCGGGACACAACCTTGAAAAACGTATCGTGAAGCAAACGTAACATGAGGTATGTCTGTATATTGGTCCAGAAGCCTCCGTTCCATAATGCAGGTGTGAAAGGAATGCTAGGATGCAGGACAGAAATGCTAGCGTTATAATCGGGGAAACTGATGCAATTTCCCCCTTGCCTTGATGCATTTCATGTGTGCACTTCTGAGGTCATTGAGTGAAGAGAAGGATTCAATAAATGCATTTAAATCCTGCGCTATTATTATCCCTTCCACACACATGCACACCTCCTGCAAAGCCCTGCCTGATCATCCTGAGGAGAGGCTGTTTGCAATTGCGTGCTTATTCCCAGCTGCGGTTGTTCCTTGGGGTCCAGGTGTTTGAGTATGTGGGAGAAGTGAGATACTCTACCTAATGAGGTGTGAAGGAAATCAAGAGGCAGAAGGCAGCTTCGAGCATCCCTCACAGGCACTCCAGGCAGCCTCCAACATCTGCAAGCAGAGAGGGCATCTCCATTAGCCGACATCCGTTCCTGTAATTCGCCTCCTTAAAAAAAAAGCACTCTTTCCCTCCACTTCGACTTTTAATATATTTGCAAATGAAAAAAGGATGAAGATTAAAACCTCCAGGGAGGGTGGAGATTTGATGTCCATACATTTCCCCCCCTCCTTTCCTCTTCTCAGCCATACATATATATATAAATGGGGAGGGATAAAGGCAGGATAAAGAATGAAAATCTGCCATATGCAGAGTTAACCAAAACCATGTAATCGGACTTGAGTGCCTTTGCTGTAATTCAAGCCTATCCAATCTGCCTGTCTCTGGGAACTACATCGATTCTATCAAAAACAGGGGGACTCCGTGGTGGCGGAAACCCGAATTTTGTTCGTGATTCGCAAACCACTCCTTTGCAGTTTGATTTCTCTTTCGGTACAGATGTAAAAAGGCGCGGTGTTAACCTGTTTTTGTTTTTTTCTCCCCTTCCTCAATTTCAGGTTGGCGTTTTGAGGAATTCCTCTCTCCTCCCTCCCCCATAAAGGAGGGGTTTTTTCTTTTCCCAAAAGCCACTTTTATTTTCTCCTGAAGAGATTTCGTGGCGAAAAGAGAGAAGCAGAACCGGGCAAAGATGACACGGCAATTTTTGGTGGCCTTTTTCCTGGCTTTCGTTCTGCAGAATGGGACCTGCAACGGAATCAAGTGGTTGTAAGTATTGTCTTTAATTATTATTATTTTAAAAATCTGCCCAGGCATTGTGTGACGATTTTGCAATTTTGCCACATACTTTAAACCATTTGTCAGGGTGGAGGCAGAAAACCCAAGGTCCAACTAGGCCTGAGGGAAGCATTATCCTTGCTTATTCATGTATCTGCCCCAACGGTGAAAATAGTTGGGGGAATGTGTGCAATTTTAACTTGGTTTCTTACTGGAACCCAAAGATCTACCAACCAGATCTAGGTTCAAACGACAGACAGAATGAAAGCCCATAGATTTATTTACAGTACCAGAACTGAACTCATGGTCTTTTCAACACAGACATCTGCACCTAGATAGCGTTTCTTCAGCCCAATTTAGGTAGGAAAAAAATATGTTTCTTTGTTGCTGTTGTTAAACAATTGGGAGTCAAGCCGCCTTGCTGAACTTCTGCAAATCACCAATCTACCATTCACCCATATTTATTGCGTACAATCTCTTTAAACATACCACCGGCATGCATGGTGTTTGCGTGCATGTGTGTAATGTACAACTTTCCCTCCCAACCGCTTTTGGCTAAGGGAAATTGTCAGATTTTGGAAGATGGACTTTGCCAGGGAATGTCGAGAAATATCACTCAAGTCAGCCCAACAGTTTACACCCTGGCTTTAGCTAAAGCTCACGCAGTTTCATTCCAAATTGTTCCTTGATTCCTCTGATAGCTGACTTTGGTTGACTCGACTCTAGCCTGTCATCAGTGCTGGATTTATGTATAAGCTAAACAAGCTATAGCTTAGGGCCCCACTTTCTTGGGGCCCCCCAAAAAATGTAAAGAAAAAAACTGGATGTACATTTCCAAAATATAAGATAAAAAACAAATAAAATAAAACCTACATACAGCATCAGTGTTTTGTGTTGTGTAGGCTCCTGTGATGTAAGTCATGGGCCCTGCCTGCCAGCCTGCTCCCTAAAATATCACTGGTTTGCTCCTTTCTATATACAGGGTGCCTACATTCTGCATGGACTTTTCAACAGTTACTTTGATAAAATACATATTTTGTTATGTGCAAATGGCTTTAGATACCTGTTAGGTCCGTAAATTACCATCTAGCATATATTCAACACAAAAAAAAATTGTAGTTGACAAAGGACAGCTGGACATATAAAGGGCCACATTACCTTCAGTAGCTTAGGACCTCATCAAAACTAAATCCGACCCTGCCTGTGAGTTTGTCTTAGTGTGGTGAGTTATGGAGAAAAGAGGACACCTATTTGCATAAGATTTACACATGGTAATGTATGCATATAGACACAAATATAGGATTAATAACTATAAATTAAATAGAAATGCAATGCATTTCCCCCTAGTGGAGAAGGAACCAAATGGCCTGTGTTCCTGTTCAATCTACTCACCGGGTGCCACAGACTCCTGGTTTTTTTAATCTCTGAACCAGACTTGGACTGAAAAGGTCACCAGTGGAGCTTCAAGTTGGCCTGAGAAAAAGTCTCAGAGGCTGGATAGACAGCGTGGGAAGGCTGCTCTTGAACCCTGGGCTGGAAGCTCCCATCCCTGTCTTAGCTGGGTCACCACCCAATGTCTTTTAAAAATGTGTTAGGGTGTTCAGATTTGCTGTAGAGTCGTCTGGGTGGGTGGGGATAGCTCAGTTGGTAGAGCATGAGACTCTGAATCTCAGGCACGTGGGTTTGAGCCCCACGTTGGGCAAAAGATTCCTGCATTGCAGGGGGTTGGTCTAGATGACCCTCAAGGCCCCTTCCAACTCTGCAATTCTAATATTCCAGGCCATCCCTTTCCCTGGGATCGCTGAGGGTTAAATCGCTGGCTTGGCTTGGAAAGGGGAGGCATGTCTTGCTCGTAACATGATGTTGTTGTTTAGTCGTTTAGTCGTGTCCGACTCTTCGTGACCCCATGGACCAGAGCAATCCAGGCACTCCTGTCTTCCACTGCCTCCCGCAGTTTGGACAAACTCACGCTGGTAGCTTCAAGAACACTGTCCAACCATCTTGTCCTCCATCGTCCCCTTCTCCTTGTGCCCTCCATCTTTCCCAACATCAGGGTCTTTTCCAGGGAGTCTTCTCTTCTCATGAGGTGGCCAAAGTCTTGGAGCCTCAGCTTCAGGATCTGTCCTTCCAGTGAGCACTCAGGGCTGATTTCCTTAAAAATGGATCGCTTTGATCTTCTTGCAGTCCATGGGACTCTCAAGAGTCTCCTTCAGCACACACGGCTGCCACATGCCAGGATCATGCTTCCTACCAGATGGAAACGGCTGCTGAACGCCTTTTTGAGTATCTGCCGCGTTAAAATGGAAAGAGCGAAATTCGTTGTGCGATCAGACATCGTAGCACCCGCATGTGGGGCTCTTCAGCTCATCCAGACATTTAAGAGCCCATTGAAAGAACAGAACTCCCTCCCAAAAGAATCTTGGGAACTGTAGCTTGCTTAAGGGTGCTGGGGATAGTAGCTCTTTGTGGGTTAAACTACAGCTCCAAGGGCACCGGAATCATGTGCTTCAAATGGTGATTTAACGGTTTGGTGTCGTACGCAGCCGAAATGTTGGCATGTGGAGCGCAGCTGCTCAAGATTCCAGTGGCTCCATTCTATTTCTCTTCCTCACTCCAGATTTTCCATTTCTCCCCCCTTCCAGCGTGAGTCCTAGTCCTATTTTCTTTGTATTTGTCTTCAAAGCAGCTTGTAGGAAGTTGAACCCCAGAATTGTAGAGTTGGGTCTTCTAGTCTGACCCCTGAAATGCAGGCATATAAACTAAGGCACCCATGACAGATGGCCGTCCAACTTCTGTCTGAAAACCTTCAAGGAAGGAGAGCCCAGAAGCTCTTGAGGGAGTCTTAAGATGACCAAGGGTCAGGAAACCAAGCCTTATGAGGAATGGTTGAAGGAGCTGGGGGTGTTTAGCATGGAAAAGAGGAGTCTGAGAGGAGATAGGATAGCCATCATCCAATATCTCAAGGGCTGTCACATGGAAGAGGGAGAAAGCTTGTTTTCTCCTGCTCTGGGAGGTAGGACTCGAACCCATGGCTTCAAGTTTTACAACACAGGAGATTCTGACTAAACATCAGGAATAACTTTCTGACAGTAAGAGCTGTTAGACAGTGGAACAGACTCCCACTAGAGGTGGTGGATTCTCATTCATTTGAAGTTTTTAAGCAGAGGTTGGATGGCCATTTCTCTTGGATGCTTTAGCTGAGATTCCTGCATTGTAGAGGGTTGGACTAGATGACCCTCGGGTCCCTCCCACCTCTACAATGCTATGATTCTCTGCATCTGTTCCCTTCCAGTATCTGAAGATAGCTATCGCATCACCTCTCAGTCTAAAGAACCATAGTGATAACAATAGCCATAATTTTTTTAAAAAAATATTTTATTAAAGTTTTCTTGGTTTACAAAGGTATGTGCAATGTCTCTTTTTTCAAGTTACATTTTCCATAGGTCAGTTTCATTTGCTGAGACATTAGGGTCACATTAGGAAGAAGGGTTAAATCACAGATCCTAGGACTTGCCGATCAAAAGGTCGGCGGTTTGAATCCCCGCGATGGGGTGAGCTCCCATTGCTCGGTCCCAGCTCCTGCCAACCTAGCAGTTCGAAAGCATGCAGTGCAAATAGATAAATAGGCACCACTCTGGCGGGAAGGTAAATGCCATTTCCGTGCGCTGCCCTGGTTCACCAGAAGCGGTTTAGTCATACGGCCACATGACCCGGAAGCTGTATGCCGGCTCCCTCGGCCAGTAAAGCGAGATGAGCGCTGCAACCCCAGAGTCGGCCACGACTGGACCTAATGGTCAGGGGTCCCTTTACCTTTAGGAAGGAAAAAGGGGAGAAGAGGTAGAGGGGGCCATCGTGTGTGGGGGTGGGGTCGGGAGGCGATGTTTCTATTTTGCTTAATGTACGTGTGGGGTTTTGTGTCAGTGTCGTTTGTGCAGGTTCTCTTTGCTATTCGCTTGTGTCCCTTTGGTGGTGAGAGAAATTGGAGTTGGCCCAGGACTTGTTTGTGGTTGGCTGTGTTGAACTTTGTTTTCGTGTGTGAGTGGGGTGGGTGTGTGTTTTGGAATCAGGTTAGCCATATTGATTCATATGCTGTTGGTGGATTCTTGTCGTCGTCTTGTTGGGCTGTGTATGTGATGAAGGGGAGCCATACTGGGGTGAAGGTATCATCTTCACAATAGCTATAAGGTAAAGGTAAAGGGGACCCCTGACCATTAAGTCCAGTCGTGGCCGACTCTGGGGTTGAGGTGCTCATCTCGCTTTATTGGCCGAGGGAGCCGGCGTACAGCTTCCGGGTCATGTGGCCAGTAGGACTAAGCTGCTTCTGGCAAACCAGAGCAGCGCACGGAAACGCCGTTTACCTTCCCGCCAGAGCTGTACCTATTTATCTACTTGCACTTTGACGTGCTTTTGAACTGCTAGGTTGGCAGGAGCAGGGACCGAGCAACGGGAGCTCACCCCACTGTGGGGATTCGAACTGCCGACCTTCTGATCGGCAAGCCCAAGGCTCTGTGGTTTAACCCACAGCGCCTACCCGCTGAACTGTTAGGGGAGCCCAAACTGGAGGCAGGCAGGGATGCCAACTTGAATAAACTATTGGGGCAAGTAAGAGAGCGTGAACGGAATATCTTCTGATTTGATCTTACTCTCCAGCTGCAGCCCATCCACAGCCTTATTTTGGGGAATAACACCACTGGAATTCATTTGACCTGCTTGTAGGTTTGCACGCCTAGGATCAGGCCTCCAGTTCTGTAATGTCTGCCGGTTTGTGGAAGAAATAGATTACGAGGAGTTGGGAAATGGCTTTTTAAAGATGTCCACTAGGGGGAGTTGCTGGCAGTACGGACACGAAGGGTATCCTTTTTAAAAAAAACATTAATTGGTACCAAGCAAGGGGAAAATTAAAGGGGGAAAAAGGTGAAAAATACATATCTCCTACCAGCAGATTTCTGTTGTGGCCTTGGTCTTATTTTTAAGAATAATGCCCATGGTATTTTGGGCAGTGGTGTTCTGACAATGTTTTATTGGTTTTTTGATCTGTTGCTTTTATATGCCGCCTTTTCCTTCAGTGATCTAAAGGTGGTGTTTGTGGTTCTCCGCCCCCCCCCATGTATTATCCCCACAACAACCCTGTGAGGGAGGTCAGATTAGGAAGCAGGGACTAGCCCAAGTGAGCTTCAACCCCTGGTTTCCCAGGTCCTAGTCTGAAGCTTTAACCACTACACCACACTCCCTTTTGATATGTGGGTGGAACCGGAATCTCACTCATTGAGAGGCAACACTGCAGCCAGGAATCTCAGCTAGCATTGCTCAGGAAGGCCTCTCGCTCTTCCTGAGGCCTTGGAGAACGTCTGGCAGTCCGAGAAAGCAAAAACTGGCCTCGATGAACCACTAATCTCACTTACTTTAGGACAACTTTGCACATTCAATAATAATAATAATAATAATAATAATAATAATAATAATAATAATATCATACCTCTTGTTGCGTTTGGTTCACGTCGCAGCTTTTCCGGTTGCAAACGCGGCAAACCCGGAAGTGTATACAGTGGTGCCCCGCAAGACGAATGCCTCGCAAGACGAAAAACTCGCTAGACGAAAGAGTTTTCCGTTTTTTGAGTCGTTCCGCAAGACGAATTTCCCTATGGGCTTGCTTCGCAAGCCGAAACGTCTTGCGAGTTCTTGCGAGTTTGTTTCCTTTTTCTTAAAGCCGCTAAGCCGCTAAGCCATTAATAGCCGCTAAGCCGCTAAGCCGTTAATAGCCGCTAAGCCGCTAATAGCCGTGCTTCGCAAGATGAAAGAACCGCAAGACTCGCGGAACGGATTAATTTCGTCTTGCGAGGCACCACTGTACTTCTGGGTTTTGCAGTGTGCGCATGCGCAGAAGCATTCTGCCTGCTTCGTGCATGCGCAGAAGCATTCTGCACACTTTGCACATGCGCAGAAGTACTCTATCGCGCTCCGCGCTTGCACAGAAGCGCCGCTCTAGTTGCGGACTTTTCAGGGTGCAAACAGCACCCCAGCACGGATCATGTCCGCAACTAGAGGTACCACTGTAATAATAATAATAATAATAATAATAATAATAAATGTTGCCCATCTGACTGGGTTGCCCCAGCCACTCTAGGCAGCTCCCAACAAAAAACGATGCCGCGTCAAACACTAAAAAAATTCCCTGACCAGGATCCCTGGATATGGGGGTTCCAAACAATCAGGGATCCCAGATAGCAGATCTCTCTGAGACTTGGAGGGATGTTGCACAGATGGGCTAATGATCTGACCCGGTGGGAGGCAGCTTCACACGGCCTTTGGGGCTGACCGCACCAAACAAAAGCTGACAAATGTCCCCGAACATGCTGGCCTCCCTATGCGCTCACCGAGCCAAACTCTCGCAGCTGGCATGAACTTCAAGGCGGGTTTCCTATTTGAATTCAACAAAGCAGTGGCTGCCAATGCCCAGAGAGGAGTTGGCTGAGCCTCATTCGGCGGCACGTAATATTTTATATTTGACTTGTTTAGCCTGCAGTCTTTGGGTCGCTGCTCTGAAGCTCTGCTGCCTCCGGTGAGCTTACTCCTGAGTAATGGGGTGGGAAGCCTGCAGCGCTGGCTCATTGCGCAAAGATCATTGTCTTTCTCTGTGTGTTCCCTTTGCAAGTCGACAAGGTGAGGGCATCCAACTCCTTCCCTTTCTTTCCTGTCCAGCGGGCAAACATCGTCGTTGTTTGTTAAAGGCTGGCTGCTCTTCTGATATTTCCCTGCTGAAAAATCCAAGCCGCGTGCCAAGGAGAGAGTGAGAGCGGGGCGACACATATTGTTGACTCAGACCTTGTTCGCACATTTCAGTTTGGGTTGGCTAACCCACAGTCTTTTTGGCTTCTCTGAATGCAGGGCTCCTGGGGGAGCTGGCAATTGCTTCCCAGGCATTTTTCTTCCTCTCCCCACACTAAATGGTTGCCCTGGGAAAGTTGCGCCCAGAAGACAAAAGCTGCAATAAAGCACAGTGCTAAGAGGTTTTCACGCAGAGAGGCGACGGGCAGCCTCCCTCTGCAGGGCAAGCCACAAAAGTTGCAATCCAATACAAAACTAAGAGTTCTTCATGCAGAGAGGCAACGGGCAGCCTCCCTCTGCAGGGCAAGCCACAAAAGTTGCAATCCAATACAAAGCTAAGAGTTCTTCATGCAGAGAGGCGACGGGCAGCCTCCCTCTGCAGGGCAAGCCACAAAAGTTGCAATCCAATACAAAACTAAGAGTTCTTCATGCAGAGAGGCGACAGGCAGCCTCCCTCTGCAGGGCAAGCCACAAAAGTTGAAATCCAATACAAAACTTAGAGTTCTTCATGCAGAGAGGCGACGGGCAGCCTCCCTCTGCAGGGCAAGCCACAAAAGTTGCAATCCAATACAAAACTAAGAGTTCTTCATGCAGAGAGGCAACGGGCAGCCTCCCTCTTGAGGGCAAGGCATTCATTGGAAGTGCCTTTACAGAACATCTGAAGCAGCTGAGGGCTGATGCTTCCTTAATGGCAAAAGGAATGGCTTTTCAGAGTTCAGGGACCATGGTGGAAAAGGCCGACTTGGGCCTCCTTGAGACACTCTGTAAGGTGTGGTGTCATTTTCCCAGATGATCCAGGTATATCCAGGTGATCCTTCCGGCAACCTGGTGCTGAGCCTCATAGGTAAAGGTAAAGGGACCCCTGACTGTTAGGTCCAGTCGCAGACGACTCTGGGGTTGCGGCGCTCATCTCGCTTTATTGGCCAAGGGAGCCGGTGTACAGCTTCCGGGTCATGTGACTAAGCTGCTTCTGGCAAAACCAGAGCAGTGCACGGAAATGCCGTTTAACTTCCCACCGGAGTGGTACCTATTTATCTACTTGCACTTTGACATGCTTTCGAACTGCAAGGCTGGCAGGAGCTGGGACCGAGCAACCGGAGCTCACCCCGTCGCGGGGATTCGAACCGCCGACCTTCTGATTGGCAAGTCCTAGGCTCAGTGATTTAACCCACAGCGCCACCCGCGTCCCTGCTGAGCCTCATAGGTTACAACAAAACCTTGAACATAGCCTGATAGCTCATTGGTTGCCGGTGCAGTTCTCTTAGTACAGGGACGTCCAACTCCCAAGAGACTGTGATCTATTCACAGAATACAGTGGTACCTCGGGTTACATACACTTCAGGTTACAGACTCTGCTAACCCAGAAATAGTACCTCGGGTTAAGAACTTTGCTTCAGGATGAGAGCAGAAATCGTGCTCCGGCGGTGTGGTGGCAGCTGGAGGCCCCATTAGTTAAAGTGGTGCTTCAGTTTAAGAACAGTTTCAGGAACAAATTAAGTACTTAACCCGAGGTGCCACTGTAAAAAACTGGCAGTGATCTACCCCTTTTGGGGGTTTTTTTTAGGGAGAAAAGATCCATGGGGGGGGGGGGTTTCAGGTCAAACTTGTTGAGCTTTTGTAAGGGAGGAAAGTCAGGTTGTTGAGAGAAATATGTAAAGAATGAGGAAAGGGGAAAGAGGAAAAATCGCTCACCAAAAGATCGATTAGGAAACAATCTACCTCACAGCGAAAGCTCCCTCTTCCGTTCCAGTGAGCATGAGAAAATGGAGGACGGGGCAAGGGGCTGGGGCCAGATGCTCTTATGCCACCGCAATGGAAAAGGAGCCTGCAGTCGACCGCGGTTGACCAGAACCTCCCAGGGATTGACCAGTTGATCCCGATCGACCTGTTGGACATCCCTGCCTTAACAGAAGTGTGATGTCTACATGACCAGGTGTACTACTCAACTACCAGCACATTGCAGTAGTCTAATCATGAGGTTACTGACACGTGGCTCACTGGAAGGACAGATCGTGAAGCTGAGGCTCCAAGACTTTGGCCACCTCATGAGAAGAGAAGACTCCCTGGAAAAGACCCTGATGTTGGGAAAGATGGAGGGCACAAGGAGAAGGGGACGACAGAGGACGAGATGGTTGGACAGTGTTCTCCAAGCTACCAGCATGAGTTGGACCAAACTGCGGGAGGCAGTGGAAGACAGGAGTGCCTGGCGTGCTCTGGGGGTCCAGGGGGTCACAAAGAGTCGGACACAACTAAACGACTAAACAACAACAACAACTGACACATGAATTGTGGTGCATGTGTACCCCCCCCTCTCTCTGTGTGTGTATCGAGTTTGGCAATGACCCTTGGCTGTAAGATCTAAGGCAAGATGACAAGTGTGTGTTCCTGATTTGGCCTGTGAAATGTTGGAAGTCAATGAAATACTCTGCCTGTGGATAGTTAGCGTGTCAGGCGTTAGGGATGCAAAACAAGAAGTTTTTAATTTCATTCCTGCGCTTGTTTTGTTCTTCAATACTTCTTTTGTTTGTCTTTGTTACAATCACATTTGTTTCATTATTCAGTTGTCGCACTTAGATTTGTTTTGTTAGCTTGCAATTGTTTCCCTGTGTGTCCTCCCCTCCTTGCATTGCCACTGCCAGCACAGTTTGCTTTGGCAGATCTTTCTGGTAGCTACCAGTTTAAAAGCCAGAATGTCCCAGAGGTTGCATCATCCTACGACATTCTTGAGGGACCGGGGTGTGTGTGTTCCACTTCTATTTACCATCACCCTCCCCCCTGCATCATAATGGTATCTGGTTGGCCACTGCGTCTGCGCATGCGCAGGTTGCGATCGGCACTTCTGTGCATGCGCAAAGCACAATTTAGCGCTTCTGCGTATGCTCGACTCCTGAAATTCAGTTAGTAACCCGTTCCGCTACCTCCAGGTTTCGGCGGGTCTGTAACCTGAAAAAACGCAACCTGAAGCCTCTGTAACCCGAGGTATGACTGTACAGTGGTACCTCGGGTTACAGACGCTTCAGGTTACAGAGTCTGCTAACCCAGAAATAGTACCTTGGGTTAAGAACTTTGCTTCAGGGTGAGAACAGAAATTGCACGGCAGCAGCGGGAGGCCCCATTAGCTAAAGTGGTACCTCAGGTTAAGAACAGTTTCAGGTTAAGAACGGACCTCCAGATCGAATTAAGTTCTTAACCAGAGGTACCACTGTAGTGGAAATAAGGAAAACCATTCCCATTCATTCCTCAATTGATTTGTTTCAAAATGCTTGGAAATCGAATTAAATAATCTCTATCCAGTTCAATCATTCCAAAATGAGAGGGATTCCTAGGCTAATATGCATTAGTTCTGCATGTGTAAACAAGATGATGATGATGATGATTATATACATGACGGAGCATTATCACAGCCGTCCTGTTTTGGTTCCACACAGGATCCCATGGAGCAAGGCTGGTTGGTTATTTCAGCACCATGGAGAGATCCCAGTGAGCAACGTGCTCCAAGGAAGGCTGTTGTTGAACTAAGTGCCTTTGAGCCTCTACTTTGCAGCTCACCTCTCTTAGGACCTACTGTCTTGGGTCTCTTAAAGCTCTAAGAACTTAGGCACAAAATATGTGAAAGACCATCTCCACTCTTACCAAACTTCCTGGGCGCTAAGCTCTGCAGAAGGAGCTCTCTTGATAGTTCCACCATTCTCTAAAGTTCAGGGACTGGCAGCCTGGGACGGTGCTTTCTCTGCAGCAGCCCCTGAACTGTGGGGTCTCCCACCCTACAGAGCTTCTTCTAGCATCCTCATAGTACAGCTTCTTCCCTATGCTGAAGTTGCATCACTTTGCCCTGGCCTTTGGCAGTTAAGGTTTTGTGGGGCCCACCCTTGGGGCTTACACCCAATTTATAACATTCTGTTTTAGAACAGTAATGATTTAATTAAAAAAACAACAACAACCACACAAATAATTGTATGTTCTATTGTTTTAACCTGCCTTGTGACCTTATGGTGAAGGGCAGGTACAATATCCTATTATTTTATTTTATTTTATTTTATTTTATTTTATTTTATTTTATTTTATTTATTTTATTTTATTTATACCCCTCCCATCTGACTGGGTTAGTGCTAGCCACTCTGGGTGGCTTCCAACATATATAATAATAATAATTTATTATTTATACCCCGCCCATCTGGCTCTGCTTCCCTGGCCACTTTGGGTGGCTTCCAACTGAATATTAAAAACAATACAGCATCAGACATAAAAAACTTCCCTAAACAGGGCTGCCTTCAGTTGTCTTTTAAAAGTAAAATAGGTGTTTATTGCCTTGACATCTGCTAGGAGGGCGTTCCACAGGGCAGGCGCCACCACCGAGAAGGCCCTCTGCCTGGTTCCCTGTAGCTTCACTTCTCACAATGAGGGAACCGCCAGAAGGCCCTCGGAGCTGGACCTCAGTGTCTGGGCTGAACGATGGGGATGGAGATGTAGAGCGCATTGCAGTAGTCAAAGCGGGAGATAACTAGAGCATGCACCACTTTGGCATTAAACAACTTCCCTAGACCAGGGCTGCCGTCAAACATTTTCTAAAGGTTGTATAGTTATTGGATCGGGGCCCGCATAACTCCATACCATCCAACATTTCTTTGATGAAAATAGGGACGTCCTAAGGAAAAGCGGGACATTCTGGGATCAAGTCAGAAACTGGGACAGCTTCTGTAAATCCCGGACTGTCCCTGGAGGGTCATCGTCAGGCTTAGGGCCAGGAAGCTACTCTGTCCCCTTCGCTACAGACATTTGGGGGCCTACAAATCTTTGACCTGGCCAGTGATGCTGCTTCACTGTCCCTGGAAAGGTTGCACCGCGTGATAATCCTTAGTATGTAGTTCAGCGCTTATTTATGCAACCGGAGCCTCCAGTTTTCTAGAGTCAGGAAAATTCTCTCCAGAGGATTAGAGACTCAAAGAGCTGGAGAAGGTCTGGTACCATGTTACCTGCTATACCTTATTCCTGCTTCTGAGTGAATGTGTTCAGCCTGCCCAAGCTAATTACGTAAGCTGACAAACCCCGCAATATGCGCCTGGACTGGGAGTCTGTGGCAATCAGGCGTATGCTTTTCTGACAGTATCCCTAACACTATTTGAAAGCCTCATCAACTCGGTATAAATCGGATTTGACACTTGTTTATATTATCAGGGGAAGGCCTGAAGAGTGGTAATAACTTTTTTTTTTTAGAAAGAGAAGAATAAAAAACCCCAGCTCTGTTCAAGATCTCAGGCAGGGAGAACTGTAGCTCAGGAAATTTCACCTAACAGGAAGGTATAAGCAGTGCCGGATTTACGTATAAGCTAAGCAAGCTATAGCTTAGGGCCCCACTCTCTTGGGGCCCCCCCAAAAAATTAGAGGGGAAAAACTGGATATACATTTCCAAAATATAAGATAAAAACAAGTAAAATAAAACCTACATGCAGCAACAGTGTTTTGTGTTGTGTAGGCTCCTATGATGTAAGTCATGGGCCCCGCCTGCTAGCCTGCTCCCTAAAAGATCACTGGTTTGCTCCTTTCTATATATAGGGTGCCTACATTCTGCATGGACTGCTTGCATGGCAACATGTGCAAATGGCTTGAGATACCTATTAGATTCATAAATTACCATATAGCATTTATTCAACACAAAAAACAATGACCATTTGTTGTTGACAAAGGACCGCTGGACATATAAAGGGCCCCATTACCTTCAGTAGCTTAGGGCCTCATCAAACCTAAATCCAGCAAGCTTGCAAGCCCATGTCAGGGAAGAGCAAGAGTTCAGTGGCAGAACATCTGCTTTGCGTGCAAATCATTGCCTCAACACGGGTGATCTTTGCTTCTTCCAGTACACTGGTATTAGTTTGCTTGTCTTCCAATTTGAAAACTTCTCTGAATTTCTCTATGACTTCCCCTTTTATAACCAGGAAACCCCTGGAGGTTGGAAGTTGATTGCCCAAACTGAGATCCCTACATAACACATATCCAAGAGAATGGTTGCTGTAGCTTAGTGGTGGAATATCTGTTTTGTACCTGGTTGGCTACTGTGAGAACAGGATTCTGGACTAGATGGGCCATTGGCCTGATCCAGCGGGCTCCTCCTTTGTTCTTAAGCCTACAAACAGAGAGCCAGTGTGGTGTAGTGATTAAGAGCGATAGACTTGTAATCTGGGGAACCGGGTTCGCGTCTCTGCTCCTCCACATGCAGCTGCTGGGTGACCTTGGGCTATTCACACTTCTCTGAAGTCTCTCAGCCCCACTCACCTCACAGAGTGTTTGTTGTGGGGGAGGAAGGGAAAGGAGATTGTTAGCTGCTTTGAGACTCCTTCGGGTAGTGATAAAGCGGGATATCAAATCCAAACTCCTCCTACAAACAGGATCTGAATGCAACGGCTTTCTCCCCATATTTGATTCCCACCAACTGATGTTCAAAGACATACACCCCAGACACTGGGAGTCAAGACACAACCACTGAGACTGCTAGCCATGATGATGCACAAAACCAGAAATAAACTTAAATAACCCCCCCCCCCCCCGGTTTACTATCCCTAGTACTTCAAGACTCCCATAAAAGTGCCTGGCTTAAAACCATCTTATCAAAAACTTCACTCTTGTGGCCTGTCCCCACAACACCTACTCACTATGGGCCCCACTAAAGCAAACAGTCTAATTGGTCAACGTCTAAAAGATATCGAGCATCAGAACAACCTGGCCACTATAAGGAAATTCTGCCCTTGGTATGTTCAGTTCCCACCTCTCCATTTTGATTCTCTGGCCCCATATCTGCACAAACTTAATATCCCAGAAATATAACAGTGGAGGGTTCCCTAATGCGTCAGCACAACTTGAAAACAGAACCGGGTACTTCAGAGGCGGGAGAAGCTG
Organism: Podarcis pityusensis; assembly: GCF_964106645.2. Classification (NCBI taxonomy): domain Eukaryota; kingdom Metazoa; phylum Chordata; class Lepidosauria; order Squamata; family Lacertidae; genus Podarcis; species Podarcis pityusensis. The sequence continues at coordinate 8,877,314 of NC_138027.1, read as the reverse complement.
AAAACAATATCTAGGCTGCAGTGCCAATGCATAAGGCAGATTGGCCGTGCTGTACTCTAAGAAACGCCAGCCAGAACCCTCGTAATTTTTCTGCCTCTCTCCCGATTCACCCACAGAGATGTTTCCAATTACGAAGCTTTAAAGCAAGAGGTTCAAACGTGAAAGACGATCAGAAACTATATTTACCCGTCACGGTCGGCTCTTTAGAGTGTGACTGACTCTATAAGAAACAGCCCCGCCTAAGAGTTAACCGAATTCCTCTCTTTGATTCCACATTTTGAAATGTCTCGCTTTCCGCCGTCTCACAAATCCTCCCTTGCTCTACCGGAATTCACCGTCCTATTAAAGTTTTAACGCACAAAAGTTATAACCAAGTGCTCTTTAACGCGTTTCGCTGATGAAAACAGTTGCCAGTTTATAAGCTCCTTTCACAGAATGCTTGAGAGTGTTAAATGCCACCATTTGTAGTATGCTGTTCTGCACAAATGTTTTTTCTTTCTCCAGAACAGGACATGGTCTATCGTACATTTGTCCATGTGGCACACAAACACACAATTTAGGGAGGAATTCAACATAGAGCTAGAACATTTCTGCCTACCTGATTGAATGATCTGCCCTTTCTTCCACCCACCTGAGCTGATTTTTTGGGGTCAGAACAGCTGGAAACCCATACCCTCCAACATTTCTCTTATGAAAATAGGGACGTCCCATCCCATAATGATATTTTACTGTTTATACCCCACACACCTTACTGGGTTGCCCCAGCCAGTCCCAACATATATAAAACAATAATAAAACATTAAAAGAAAACCTTCCCTATACAGGATTGCCTTCAGATTGTGGGAATGTTCAGGGATGCTGAAGAGGATATATTGATTATAGCCTTTCCAACTTGTGTTAACAAGTTCACAAATTAGCAGAGTAACATTCCCCTTTTTAAACTTGCAGCGGATGCGCTTGCTCAGGCTCGCCAAAGCCTCTATAATAACTGTTCTGGTATTTTCCCCTTATTCCCTCATAAAAGATAAGACACGACACAGTCTTCTATAAAAGTATAAAAGGAGTTTACTCACTCACATTCTGTTCACAATCGGATCCCAGAAGGCAGACTTAGCTTAGAAAAGTAACATACACCTGGAAATTATCTCATAAGAAGACAGTCTTCTCTTGGCAAGAGAGCATCTTTGGCTAAGCAGATGTTGCTTCTTAGATGCATGTAGTCAAAAGGGAGAGAGATGGCTGCCCTGCCCTGTGCTTTTGCCGTTACCTGCACAGGTGAGGCCACGCCCACCTCTAGTCACATGCAGAGGAAGTCTGTCCCAGCCCAGAAGGAAACAGGAAGTTTACCTGCTGGCTGGACAAACATTCCTCCCCATGTGTAAACATGTTCACTCTAGGAATGTTGTACTTGACTGCTCTTGTGTTTCATATCCCACACAGATGGCTCAGGGGTTGGTTAAGTCCACACCCTCCAACATTTCTCCAATGAAAATAGGGACATCTTAAGGAAAAGTGGGACATTAGGGGATCAAATCAGAAACTGGGACGGCTTCTCTAAAGCAGGGAGGTCCCTGGAAAATAGGGACACTTGGAGGGTCTGGATAAACACAGAAGGGGAGAGGGATCCTGGGTTCAAGTTCTGCTTGTGGGTTTCCTATTGGGGCATCTGGTTGGCCACTGTGAGAACAGGATTCTGGATTAGATGGGCCACTGACCTGATTCAGCAGGCTCCGATTATGTTCTTACGTTAATTTCGGAAGGGGGGAGAGGGCAGGTCCATAGCTATGTGGAGGCTAGCCAGCCCCCCCCCCCAGGGGGGTGCCATTGAAGTTTCCAGTCTGTGTGTGTGTGTACACAAATGTGCGTTGGGGTGTCTGTGCCAAACTGAGTCTTTGACACGGGTGAAATAAAGTCTCGTCTCAGATGGGACACTGTTGACATCAACCCAGGCCTCTTCAGATGGATGCGAGCCCACGAGTGCCCCATTGGTGACCCTGACCCACTTCTCAGCACTCATACCCCAAATATGGAACCTCTCCCCCACCCCCGAGGTTTACTCTTCACCCCATACCAAAAGCTGATAAAAATTGATAAGTTTTGTGTGTTTAGACCTTTATTTTTTTTATAATTAATTTTTATTCAATTTCCAATATGCATTCCATCCATGTTTAACATCTACTTCTAACATATACATCTTTTAGACTTCCCTCAGCCTGTCTGACAATTTTCCATATTATCACAATTACTCACATTTCTTAAATTTATATTGCGCTTTAACAATCTTAATCTTATCATATCTTTTAAGCAACATTTCTATCAATCATTTTCACAGAGCTTCTTGAAAGCCAACAAGCGTTAATTGCTCCTCACATACATTTTTGATATACTCTGTAAATTTATTCCAGTCTTCGGTGAATCTCTGATCGCATTGGTTCCGAATTTTCCCCGTTAATTTGTCCATTTCTGCATATTCCATCAGTTTCATTCTCCATTCTTCCCTCGTCGGCATTTCTTCCTGTTTCCATTTCTGGGCCATCAAAATTCTAGCTGCTGTCACTGCATACCTAAATAACTTCACATCCTTCTTTTTAATTTCATTCCCTAATATTCCTAATAAAAATGCTTCTGGTTTCTTAACAAAAGTATATTTCAACATTTTCTTCATCTCATTTAAATCATTTCCCAGAAACCTTTCACTTTCTTACACTCCCACCACATGTGATAAAATGTTCCTTCTTTTTCCTGACATTTCCAACATTTATTACTGACTTTATACATCTTACCAAGTTTCACTGGTGTTACATACCATCTATATATCATTTTCATAACATTTTCTTTTATTGTAGTGCATGCAGTGAATTTCATTCCTTCTTTCCACAATTTTATCCACTCATCAAATTGTATATTATAACCAAAATCTTTGGCCCACTGAATCATAACTGATTTTACTTCTTCGTCCTTTGTATGCCACTCAAGTAATAATTTATATATTTTTGATAAAATTTTAACATCACTATTCAAGATTTCTTGATGAAACCTAGATTTCTTTTCCTGAAAACCTCTTTCTGACATCTCTTTTTTTAACATTGCATTCAACTGAAAATAGTGCAACCAATCATTCACATTTTCTTTAACTTCTTCATATGGTTTCAATTTCCATTTATTACCTTCTTTAATTATCAAATTCTCATATGTAATCCATCTCCCTGTCATATTGATCTTTTTCACACTCATTATCTCCAATGGTGATAGCCAATATGGAGTTTTAAACTTTTTTATACCTATTCCAGACTTCAATCAACGATCCTCTAAAGATGTGGTTTTCAAAACCTTTATGCACTCTATTCTTTTCACACCATAAATACGCGTGCCAACTGAATCTATTATCATAACCTTCTAAATCCAACAATTCTGTGTTTTCTAACTTTATCCATTCTTTCAACCAGCAAAGACAAGAAGCTTCATAATATTTATGAAGTGTGTTTAGACCTTTAAACCTCCCTCTTAAATAAATTCAGACAAGACTCAAATTTTGGTTTTTGGCAGAATTTAGGCCACAACTTTATTGATTACAGAAAGTGACTGGTTGCATAGGCTCTGGTTCGACTAGCTCCCTGCCATGTAGGTAGCGCTGACCCAGGGCACCAGCATAGGTCAGCCCAGGGTGAACACCTGGATAAGCGGAAAGCCGGGAGCAGGCTATCTCCGCCACCCAAATGCCCCCCTGGACTCAGGCACGGGCACAAACCCCTCTCCGGGCTTGACCAAACCATCGAGTCCCTGGATTCCTTTAACGGAATACCCTTCATATAGGGATGGTGAGAGCGTTCTCCCATCCCTATCACCTGAACCAGAGCCTATCCGCAACCTTACAAGTTGTGATTATTTGCTACGCGGCAGGTGAAATGGCAACAGCCAATCAGCCAAGTGGGGGAAATTCCTGCCGTGCCCCTGTCCTGACAGACAACACACGACGGCGTAGCAAAGTCAAGTGCAAAGCCCTAAAAGTAGGGAGAGGTGGGCAGGTGTTCCGGATGCATGCGCTGAAAGAGGAAGCTCTGGGTCACATGCATGGGCATAAATAGGTCCCTCCAAACCATTTGGACTGCGTCCCATTGGCCTGATTGAACCCTGCATCAAGGGACCTACCAATCGGGTGTTGTGGCTATCCAAACGTACCCACCCACAACACAGGGTTAGGTTGCCAGGTCTCACCGCAACACATGCCCTCTTTAAAGGAGGACCCGATTTGTCTAGCTTTCGAGGCAGCTTTCTGATAAACTTCTACCTGACTGAACCTAATTTTTAATCAGCTCCTCCTGTCATTTTATTTGATTGGCTTAAATAGTCACATTATCATGTTCTTATGCTGTAAACAGCTCTGTCAAATTAGTATTGAAAAGCAGTATTAAAAATACTACTTCTTGTTGTTGTTATCCTGGCTCCCCTCCTGACAGGGACTCAAGGAGGCTTACAGATAAATTAGAAACAGCTAAACAGTTAAAACAGTTTAAAAACCAAAAAAAAAAAAAGCACGAAAGGATAGGCCCAGGCTACATCCCGTCAGCAGCTTTGTGGGCATCAAAGTCCCCTTCCCATCCTTACATGCGCTTCCAGAACATTCTGGAGCGTTTCCTTTCCCCTTGCTTTTCAGTCAGATCTGGCAGTCTCGGCCGTCCCATTTGCCAAACCAAACTTTCAAAGTTCAGAGCCGGAGAAGGCTTTGAAGGGGTGGGTGGTGACTAATGGCTAAGCCTATTGCTGAGGTAAAAGCCTCACATGGCGCGGGTTCAAACTCCTCAGGGTTCCCCTGATCAAAGCATCTGGTTCCAAGCCCGCCTCTAATCCAGGTCTTTAAGAGAGTCGGCAAAGTAGCCATTTGCCGGTGGCAGGGAATAAATCACACCCATAAAACGTGTCCATTAGCGACCAAAGGGTATTCACCTCAGGGTCTCAAGATGGCACACGGAGAAACCGAGGCGAGGCGCAAGTGTCATGTTAGCGCAGCTAGAGGTGGACCTTCCTTTCGAGCCGTGGCCGTCACCGAACTGTGAGAGGGTCATTCTCCAGCTGTGAGCTGGAAAAGACTTTTTATGAGCAAAAGGAGAACGGTTTACGGCCACGCCAGCTAGATGATAAAAGCTGCACGGGAAGTAGCTCTTTGTGTTTCAGCCTGACCTGGCTGGGTGGCTGGGATAGAATCCTTTCCAAAATGTCCGCTTGCCTTCCGTTTACCCCTCAGATTTCCAGCTGCAACATGGAGACAAAATAAAAAAATTCCTTCCTGTAGCACCTTAAAGACCAACTAAGTTAGTTCTTGGTATAAGCTTTCGTGTGCATGCACACTTCTTCAGATACACTGAAACAGAAGTTACCAGATCCTTCTATATAGTGAGAAGGTGGGGAGGGGTATTACTCAGAAGGGTGGTGGGAATGGGTGATTGGCAGATAGCTGAGATGAGCCTGTTGACGACTCTTAACGACTGTAATAGGTCTTACAGGAAAAGGCAAGGGGTGAGAAGGTGAGAAATGGCTTAGTCATGTATAATGAGATAAGAATCCGATGTCTCTGTTCAGACCAGGTTTCTCCATTGTTTTAAGTTTGGTAATGAGTTGTAAGAGAAGCTGCTGAATTACAACTCATTACCAAACTTAAAACAATGGAGAAACCTGGTCTGAACAGAGACATCGGATTCTTATCTCATTATACATGACTAAGCCATTTCTCACCTTCTCACCCCTTGCCTTTCCCTGTAAGACCTATTACAGTCGTTAAGAGTCGTCAACAGGCTCATCTCAGCTATCTGCCAATCTCCGATTCCCACCACCCTTCTAAGTAATACCCCTCCCCACCTTCTCAATATATAGAAGGATCTGGTAACTTCTGTTTCAGTGTATCTGAAGAAGTGTGCATGCACACGAAAGCTTATACCAAGAACTAACTTAGTTGGTCTTTAAGGTGCTACAGGAAGGAATTTTTTTATTTCGACTATGGCAGACCAACACGGCTACCCATCTGTAACTGGAAACATGGAGACAAAACACTGTCTTCTTGGCCACAACATGGTCAACTGTGGGCCTTTTGTGCTCCACGAAGCGAGTTTTTACCTGTCTCTCTAGCAACCCTTCCCGTTTTTTTATTATTGTCTAGGCATTCCGCCTCCACTTTCACTCAAAAGCAGTGCAGCTTTTAAGAGTAATGTATGAGTGAATGAGGGACGCGGGTGGCGCTGTGGGTTAAACCACAGAGCCTAGGACTTGCTGATCAGAAGGTCGGCAGTTCGAATCCCCACGACGGGGTGAGCTCCCATTGCTTGGTCCCTGCTCCTGCCCACCTAGCAGTTTGAAAGCACGTCAAAGTGCAAGTAGATAAATAGGTACCGCTCCGGCGGGAAGGTAAACGGCGTTTCCGTGCATTGCTCTGGTTTGCCAGAAGCAGCTTAGTCATGCTGGCCACATGACCCGGAAGCTGTACGCCGGCTCCCTCGGCCAATAAAGCAACATGAGTGCCGCAACCCCAGATGCGGTCACAACTGGACCTAATGGTCAGGGGTCCCTTTACCTTATGAGTGAATGACTGAATCTCCAGACATCTGTGTGGGTTAGCAGTGAAAAGTCCGGTGCCAGGAAATCCAGGGTTCAAACAACAACAACAACAACAATGTATTACTTATACCCCGCCCATCTGGCTGGGTTTCCCCAGCCACTCTGGGTGGCTTCCAACAGGAGATTAAAAACACATTAAAGCATCAGACATTAAAAACTTCCCTAAACAGGGCTGCCTTCAGATGTCTTCTAAAAGACAGTTGCTTATTTCCTTGACATCTGATGGGAGGGTGTTCCACAGGGCGGGCGCCACTACCGAGAAGGCCCTCTGCCTGGTTCCCTGTAACTTAGCTTCTCTCAGGGAGGGAACCACCAGAAGGCCCTCGGCACTGGACCTCAGTGTCCAGGCAGAACAATGGGGGTGGAGATGCTCCTTCAGGTATATGGGGCTGAGGCTGTTTAGGGCTTGTTGTGGAATCTCACAACAACCATCAGTCCACTGAAAGGGGCTTTTTTCAGGTGCAGGTGATGATTCCATGGCCCTGTTAATGTATGCATTTCCTTATTAACTACATTTTTATCCCACCTGTTTCTCCAAGGAGCTCAAGGTGACATACATGGTTCTGCCCCACCTCAGCTAATCCCCACAACAACCTTGTGAGGTTGTTAGGCTGAGAGGTGATGACTGGCCCTACGTCACCCAGAGAACCTCATGGCCAAGTGGGGATTTGAACCCTGATCTCCGAAGGTCACTATATATAATCACTATACCTTGCCTCAGGCAGCAAAATTTCTTGGGCTGACACCGGTTGTTACCTATAACCTATAATCATCTGTAAGACCATCCCATATCATCGGGCATAGTGTCACAATGTGGGGATGTTGGTAGCGCTGTGGTCTAAACCACTGAGCCTCTTTGTCTGTGGACAAATAACAACAACAATAATAATAAAATTTTATTTATACCCCGCTTTTCCCAGTTCAGAAACTGGGCTCAGGGCGGCTAACAACAAATTTAAAACACTTAATTATAATGGTAGCATAAAATACAGTATAAAAACATGAATGACAATAAAATTCAAAAATAAAAAATCAATTAGATAATCCCCAGGGCTAGCTGGCTGAATTGGTCCTACTTGGGCCAGCGAGGAGGCCAGGGGAGAATTAGCTGTGGGGTCTCAGAGCGGGTGATCTTCATAAAAGGGAAGGGAAGAGAAGGGAAATAAAAGATCAGGCTGAATTAAAATTAAAGGTCAGGCGGAATAGCTCTGTCTTACAGGCCTGATGGAAGGGAGTTAAATCCTGAAGGGCCCTAGTCTCATGGGACAGAGCATTCCACCAGGTCGGAGCCATCACTGAGAAGGCCCTGGCCCTGGTGGAGGATAGTCTGACTTCCTTATGGCCTGGGACCTCTAAACTATGGTTATTCATAGACCTTAAAGTCCTCTGCGGGGCAGACCAGGAGAGGCGGTCCCGTAGATATGAGGGCCAGCTCCCTTGGCCTGAAAAGCGAGATGAGAGCTCACCCTATAGTCGAATTGGACTTAACTGTCCAGGGGTGCTTCCCCTTTACCTTAGTGTCACAACATCATTGGGAAAGTCATGGGGGTCACCTCTGTTGATAGGATTAAATAGGGGGAATGAGACTTGAGGATGTTGACGGCAAATCAATCAAAGATCTGTGCCCAGTGGGGATGTGAAATCTGTGGCAATGGGGAGCTGCTTACAGACACAGAATGAGATGGTTCACTTCAGTCCAGCCTGACGGCTGCACAAACTACTTAGGATGTTTTCAGATAGGGATTAGGGGAACGGGGAAGGGTGCTGCAACCTGGGAACTGGTTTCCGTCAACCGCGAGATGCTGTGCACTTGGTTATGAAATTCCTTAAAGCCGGATCAAATGGGGACGTCTGTCAGGGTTCTAGGAGCGCCAAGTCTCCTTCTCTGGGACCTTTGAGGATTGCCAAAATTGCTAATGGTGACGGCCGGGTGTGTTTCTTTCTTCGCCTTCCCAGAGCCTTGTTCAAGACTCCCTCAGTTCTAGCCCTGAACCAGACGCAGCACTGCAAGCAGCTGGAAGGGCTGGTGGTTTCGCAAGTCCAGCTGTGTCGGAGCAACCTGGAGCTGATGCAAACCATCATCCAGGCCGCGCGGGAGGTGATCAAGACGTGCCGCAAGACGTTCTCCGACATGCGGTGGAATTGCTCCTCCATTGAGCTGGCGCCCAACTACCTCCTGGATTTGGAGAGAGGTAAGGTGGTGCTGTGAGTTAAACCACAGAGCCTAGGACTTGCCGATCAGAAGGTTGGAGGTTCGAATCCCTGCGACGGGGTGAGCTCCCGTTGCTCGGTCCCTGCTCCTGCCAACCTAGCAGTTGTATGGCACCTTTTTGTTCAGGCAACTCCTGCAGCCAAGCTGGTGGCAAATGTCTTGCTCTGCTTTCCTTTGGACCACATCAATGAGGCTGAGAGGGGAGTCTTGTTGTCTGGGCAGCCCAGGACCTCCATACATACTGCCTAGGCTTGCACCCCAGCAAGGTTACTCCAGTGCTGTAAACACAATGCTTTGACTTCATCCCCGGAGGCAGACTCCATTGTCTCTTGAGACAGACAAACGCCAATCCAAATCTGCTTTGGTACCTTATGGTGAAGGGACACGGGTGGCGCTGTGGGTTAAACCACAGAGCCTAGGACTTGCCGATCAGAAGGTTGGCGGTTCGAATCCCCTCAACGGGGTGAGCTCCCGTTGCTCGGTCCCTGCTCCTGCCAACCTAGCAGTTCGAAAGCACGTCAAGGTGCAAGTAGATAAATAGGTACTGCTCTGGCTGGAAGGTAAACGGCGTTTCCGTTCGCTGCTCTGGTTCACCAGAAGCGGCTTAGTCATGCTGGCCACATGACCCAGAAGCTGTACGCCGGCTCCCTTGGCCAATAAAGCGAGATGAGCGCCGCAACCCCAGAGTTGGCCATGACTGGACCTAATGGTCAGGGGTCCCTTTACCTTTACCTTTAAAAGGGTGCTATTTGCATAACACACATTTAGTGCCTCAGTTCTGCAGACTGGCTGTAGCTCAGCGGTAGAGAACCTGGTTAGCATGCAAAACCTCCCTTCTTCAATCCCTGGAGCTTACAGGTGGGGCTGGGAACGATCAGTACAGGCAGTACTGAGTCAATGGTCCGGCTCATTATAAGGCAGCACCCTATGTTCTGAGAGTCTTACCTCTCTCGCCCTGTGGTCCACATGACAGTCACCTCCAGACTTGATTATTGTAACTCACTCTACGTGGGGCTGCCCTTGAGGCTGACCCAGAAACTCCAGCGGGTGCAGAATGCCGTAGCGAGACTCCTTATGGGGTCCCCGCCATGGGATCACATTCACCCTGTCCTATACCAGCTGCACTGGCTCCCAGTGGAGTACAGGATCAGGTTTAAGGTGCTGGTTTTAACCTTTAAAGCCCTATACGGCCTAGGACCCTCATAGCTATGGGACCGCCTCTCCTGGTATGTCCCACGGAGGACCTTACGGTCTGCAAATAACAACACCCTGGAGATCCCGGGCCACAGGGAGGTTAAGCTGGCCTCAACTAGAGCCAGGGCCTTTTCGGCCGTGGCCCCGATCTGGTGGAACATTCTGTCACAAGAGACTAGGGCCCTGAAGGACTTGACATCTTTCCGCAGGGCCTGCAAGACAGAGCTGTTCTACCAGGCCTTTGGCCAAGGCATAGTCTGACCCCCTCCTTTGGTAATCCTCATAGAGCTCTAGCCCATTGGTTGCCATTAATTTGATTCTGAATTGATTTTAGAATGAATTGATTTTAGAAGGTATTTCAATGAATTGATTGTGATTTTATGTAAACTGTGTTACTTTTACTGTTGTTAGCCGCTCTGAGCCTGGTTTCGGCTGGGGAGGGCGGGATGTAAAAAAAATATTATTATTATTATTATTATTATTATTATTATTATTCATATATCTGATATGTAGGGCCATCCCAAGGCATTTTGTTGAACACAGACTGGATGTATCTCTATGGGTACCCCATCTGCTTTGTATGCAGAAGGTGTCTGATTTAATCCTCGGCATCTACAGGTAGGGTTTGGCATGTCCCCTGCCTCAAACCTTGGAGAGCAGTGGCCTAACTCATTATAAAGCAGTTCTCTGTGTTCTTAAATGGCAAGTTGATGCCTTCCCCCCCCATGTATGGGAACGGACTGGACTGACAGTTGAATCTTACTTCCACACTGGCAACAGAATACAATCCCCAAGGGCACCTGAGGACAGCTGGCTGGTTTAGTGGGTACGTAACAGGCCCACGGCAAGGGACGCGGGTGGCGCTGTGGGTTAAACCACAGAGCCTAGGACTTGCCGATCAGAAGGTCTGCTGTTCGAATCCCCGCGACTGGGTGAGCTCCCGTTGCTCAGTCCCTGCTCCTGCCCACCTAGCACTTCGAAAGCACCTCAAAGTGCAAGTAGATAAATAGGTACCGCTCCGGCGGGAAGGTAAATGGCGTTTCCGTGCGCTGCTCTGGTTTGCCAGAAGCGGCTTAGTCATGCTGGCCACATGACCCGGAAGCTGTACGCCGGCTCCCTCGGCCAATAAAGCGAGATGAGCGCCGCAACCCCAGAGTCGTCCGCGACTGGACCTAATGGCCAGGGGTCCCTTTACCTTTTAGTACTTGCTAGATGAGAAGCGATGACCTTTAGAGGTTGACAGCCTGATTATCACGAGAGCTTCCGAGATTTCCTATTCATTGAGCCATGTTTCCCTCCCCCGTTTGTTTTCTACCCGATTGAAAATCCAGTGGAAATGTATTCCTATCAACCTTTCTGTCTCCGCAGGCACGAGGGAGTCGGCCTTTGTGTACGCCCTCTCCGCCGCAGCCATCAGCCACACCATCGCCAGAGCCTGCACCACCGGGGACCTCCCTGGCTGCTCCTGTGGTCCCATCCCAGGTGAGACACCTGGACCTGGGTATCGCTGGGGAGGATGTGCTGACAACCTCAACTATGGTCTTGTCATGGGGTCCAAATTTTCAGATGCTCCCATGAAGATGAAAAAATCAGGATCACAAGCCAATAAGCTGATGCATCTGCACAACAGTGAAGTAGGGAGACAGGTAACCAATTCCGAAAAGAGATGTTCTCATTATGCAATTGCCGTCCGGGGTTAACAAAAGGGTTGGAAGCCAGTACGGATTCAACCAGCAATTGGGCTGAACCTGTGTACAAAGGGAGAGCTTTCGGCTGGGCCATCAACCTGCCGAGAAGCGAATGGAGGTGGACTCCTCAGCTGGCAGACTGTGGGCACCATTGAGGGAAACTGGGCAGGAGAGCTATTGCACCAGTATGTTTTCTCCTGCGGTCACTCGTGGCAGAGTTCCTGGAGGGAGATATTGGCCTGCTCTCTGGCTTCCACCAAGAAGGCCCTCTCCCCAAATCCTTCCCCTGCACGCCTGTGGTTGAGCACAGGCACCAGGTTCAGTCCTTGCCATCTTCAGGGTCCCTGTTTGAGACCCTGGAGAGCCAATGCTAGTCAGTTTGATGGTCTCATTGAGTCCCAACCCTTTGGTGTTTCTGGGAGAGTCCATCCATTCTCTGCTCTGTGCTCATTAATGTTTCAGTTAAAGGTAAAGGTAAAGGTAAAGGGACCCCTGACCATTAGGTCCAGTCGTGACCGACTCTGGGGTTGCAGCGCTCATCTTGCTTTATTGGCCGAGGGAGCCAGCGTACAGCTTCCGGGTCGTGGCCAGCATGACTAAGCTGCTTCTAGTGAACCAGAGCAGCGCACGGAAACGCCATTTACCTTCCCGCCAGAGCGGTACCTATTTATCTATTTGAACTTTGACGTGCTTTTGAACTGCTAGGTTGGCAGGAGCAGGGACTGAGCAACAGGAGCTCACCCCGTTGCGGGGATTCGAACCGCCAACCTTCTGATTGGCAAGTCCTAGGCTCTGTGGTTCAACCCACAGTGCCACCCGCGTCCCTTTTAATGTTTCAGTTATTCCCTTGCATATCCATGTTATGGCTTGCCATTCATTCTTTTTTCCAGTTTCCACTAAGCGTTCTGTTTTGGTCTAGCTCCCACCGCCCTTGCTCAGCAAGCAAAAATGCCTGGCTGAGTTTGCCTACCCTAACCCAAATCAATAGGACTTTGACTCCTGAATGGAGATGTTTAGGCTTGCAGCTTACAATGGAGGCTGCGTAGCGCTTGCTTGCTAAGCTAACTCTCCTTCTGCAACCAGCTGGTGTGGTTGGCTGCTCACTTTCAGAGGCGGCTTCATAGACAAAAACAGATGGAGAAGTGAATCTAAAAGTAGAAGATTTCTGCAAATGAATTCTAAAAGTGCAGAAGCCCATTCAAAACTGCAACCAAAATTTCCAGGGATTTTACCCATTGGTTGAGTGGGACGCTGTGGTCTAAACCACTGAGCCTCTTGGGCTTGCCAATCAGAAGGTTGGCGGTTCGAATCTTGGTGGTGCTCTGTCCCAGCTCCTGCCAACCCAGCAATTCGAAAGCATGCCCGTGCAAGTAGATAAATAGGTACCGCTGTGGCGGGAAGGAAAATGGAATTTCCGGTGCACTCTGGTTTCCATCACGGTGTTCCGTTGCACCAGAAGCGGTTTAGTCATGCTGGCCACATGACCCGGAAAGCTGTCTTTGGACAAACAGAGATGAGCGCCCCAACCCCATAGTTGCCTTTGACTGGATTTAACCGTCCAGGGTTTACCTTTACATTTTACCTGAGTGGGCATGTCAACTCCTTACTGAGGCCATCCTCACTGTGGCATGATATGAAGCAACCTCTTTGGCTAGTAGATTCCAGATGGAGTGACTTTTCATGCCTCTGAATTCCATTTCTGTATATTATTATTATTATTATTATTATAAAAGAAAGAAATAGCTCCAGTTGTAAATGGGTTTGTTTGAGCCACATCCTCCACCACGACTCAGAGATGCGTTTCTGTGTACGCCTTCTCACGAGGAGCAAAAGCAGGGTGAATTGTTTCATGGTGTAACAGAGTAGCATAAGCAAAAATGGTGGGTCCTTGCCCCTGTGAGCTTACAATCTAAATTGTGGCAGTGGGGCAAGATGGCAGAGGGCGGAGCAGGGCAGGGAGGTCAAGTCAAGGGGCAAAGAGAGAGAAACAGGGGCGGAATTGAAATGCTTCCCCAGACCTATGTAAATTACCGTATTTTTCGCCCTATAAGACGCACCAGACCATAAGACGCACCTAGTTTTTGGATGAGGAAAACAAGAAAAAAAATATTCTGAATCCCAGAAGTCAGAACAGCAAGAGGGATCGCTGCGCAGCTAAAGCAGCGATCCCTCTTGCTGTTCTGGCTTCTGGGATAGCTGCACAGCATGCATTCGCTCCATAAGACGCACACACATTTCCCCTTACTTTTTAGGAGGGGAAAAGTGAGTCTTATAGAGCAAAAAATACAGTATATACAAATGAGTTTCATTCACGTGCCCAAGACGCACAGCCTTGATTGTAACACAGTGAGGACACTTACTCCTTTCAGCCTTTCCCTGGGAGGGGCGGCAACAGTTGGGGGATGATGGTGAGCATTTGAGCAAAAGGGAAAAGTCACTTCAAAATCCCTGTGCTGCTCTTTCTACAGGCCCTGAAAGCTTCTCTGGAGATGAAATGCAAATGCCACGGAGTATCTGGGTCCTGTTCGATCAAGACCTGCTGGAGGGGGCTTCAGGAACTGAGAGACATTGCCCTGGATTTAAAAAACAAATACCTTTCAGCTACAAAGGTGGTGCATCGGCCTATGGGCACCCGCAAGCATCTAGTCCCCAAGGATCTTGACATCCGCCCAGTAAAGGAGACAGAGCTGGTTTATTTGCAAAGCTCGCCTGATTTCTGCATGAAGAACGAGAAAGTGGGATCTCACGGGACTCAGGACAGGTAAATGCTCTCCAGGTGGAACCTGTTCTTCATCCTCCTCTCGCTTAGTAGTTCCCTCCAAATCAGCACCACTAAGCCAAAGTCGTTAAAATCTTCTCTCTGCAGTAAATACTCAGGAAACAAGACTTGGCACCAGTGTCCAGAAAACCCTGCAGGCCAGTGGTTGATTCAAGGGTCTGTGTTTTGCAAATCCATTGGGCTTCAGAGCAGGGACTCAGTGGAGTCTGACTCATTCAGCAATGTATTCCTAAAAGGCCCAGGAGTAGAGCACATCCTGAGAATCTACAGTTTGCAGGTGGCATCCAGTCCCCAAGTGTTTCTTAAAAAAAAGTTTTAGTCTTCTTAAAATAACAATAATAACATGTTTTCTGCTTGTTCTTCACCCATGGGGTTCTTTGGGGTATGCTTGGGTGTCCAAAACAGCTATAGTCCCCCAAACAGGGAACCTCTTCTTTCCTCTAGAAAGGACCCTTTCTTCCGTTGTGCCTTTGGAAGAAAGTCTTGGAACTCAGGGAAGGAGGGCTCCTTTCTGTTTGCCAAGACTTTCATGCAATGGCTTTTAAAAGTATGAAGAGGCCTTCCCTTCTCCTGCTTTCCCCATCCAATTGCAGCACTGTGGTGGGGAGAACCCCCTCTCACTTCTCTGCTGATTGGCAGAAGTGTGGGGGATCTGAACGGATGTGAGTGAGCGTGGGCACCTGCCTGTCCAAACGTGTGGGCATTGAGTGTCTGGTCTGTATGTGCATCCAGAAGAGTCCTGCTGGATCAGTCCAAAGTTGTGCGCCGGGTACACGCAGGTTTCAGCACATGCCGCCCAGTAGTTTCAGCACCACGGATAGTTCCCCGTGAGCCACGTTGCTCTGACCAAGGCTGGAGGTCAGCTGAGGCCCTTATGAGACCCTTCGTCCTAAGCTCCATCCAATTACCCGAAATATTAGGGCTCTTAAGAACAAACCTTCTGGCCTACACGCAGTCACTTCTTCGACTTACTGTGGTCTCCCACTTGCCATGCTGCCTGAGCTATTGGTCAGGTGTGGAACAGGTAACACAGGCTCTGTTTCCTCCTCCTCTGAGCTCAAGGCCATGATACCTGAGATCCTAGGAGCCACTGCCAGTCAGAGTAGACCATGCTTGGCTAGTTGAATATAGTATGACATTGTGTAAGGTGGTTTCCTGTTTTCCCATGCTGAATCAGGCTCTGTGGCCGAGACCGAGGCCACGCCTTACAGTTTAAAGCACTGCTATACCACTTTTACAGTCATGGCTTCCCCCAAAGAATCCTGGGAACTGTAGATAGACAGACTTATGCTGCACTAGACAGGCCAAGGATCTGACTCTATCTAAGGCAGTTTCCACCATCTCCATGTTACTGCCCTCATTCCTCAGCTGTACAGTCTTGTCTTGGTATCCTCTTTTCCATCTGGAAGATCCATTGCCAGACAAATGACCTGTGGCCGTGGCAAAACAAAAGGGCTTGTGTTTGGGGATTGGAGAACCCAAAAGTCGGCCCTCCAACTGGCCTGGAGATGACCCAACACCGCTGACATCCAAAGTGCTTTGGATTTGTACAGGGAGGTTATCCA
Source organism: Podarcis pityusensis (assembly GCF_964106645.2). Lineage (NCBI taxonomy): Eukaryota > Metazoa > Chordata > Lepidosauria > Squamata > Lacertidae > Podarcis > Podarcis pityusensis. Next base: position 8,861,270 of record NC_138027.1, on the reverse strand, counting down.
AGATCCCTCGGCACACGTTTATTTGTTTTTAAAGCCGTATCCTGGTTGAATTCCCACTCAAAGCATTGAATTTCTGCCTTTCAGAATTGTCCAGTTGGACACAACCACATTTTTAATAATCGTGTGCTTTCCCCCCTTCCTTCCCTCCTCGTTCTTGCTGTCTTGAGTTGCTGCCTTCAGTCAGCCAGGCAATATTGCTGTGCTCAGTTAAACAGTGGCTGCTCTTTGCTCTGAAAATCTTTGCTCAACATATTCCTTTAATTTTTGGGGAGTTACTGTTCTGTTGAGGATGATGATGATTTATTTGTACCCCGTCCATCCGGCTGGGTTTCCCCAGCCACTCTGGGAGGCTCCCAACAGAATATTAAAAACACGATAAACCATCGAACATTGGAAACTTCCCTAAACAGATCTGCCTTCAGATGTCTTCTAAAAGTCAGATAGTTGTTTATTTCCTTGACATCTGATGGGAGGGAGGGCGCCACCACCAAGAAGGCCCTCTGCCTGGTTTCCTGCAACCTCACTTCTCGCAGTGAAGGAACTGCCAGAAGGCCCTCGGAGCTGGACCTCAGTGTCCAGGCAGAACGATGGGGGTGGAGAAGCTCCTTCAGGTCTACTGGGCCGAGGCCATTTAGGGCTTCCAAGGTCAGCACCAACACTTTGAACTGTGCTTGGAAACGTACTGGGAGCCAATGTTGGTGTTTCAGGACCGGTGTTATGTGGTCTCGGCGGCCGCTCCCAGTCACCAGTCTAGCTGCCACATTCTGGATTAGTTGCAGTTTCTGGGTCCCCTTCAAAGGTAGCCCCACGTAGAGCGCATTGCAGTAGTCCAGGCAGGAGATAACTAGAGCATGCACCACTCTGGCAGACAGTCCGCGGGCAGGTAGGGTCTCATCCTGCGTGCCAGGTGGAGTTGGTAGACAGCTGCCCGGGATACAGAATTGACCTGCACCTCCATGGACAGCTGTGAGTCCAAAATGACTCCCAGGCTGTGCACCTAGTCCTTCAGGGGCACAGTTACCCCATTCAGGACCAGGGAGTCCTCCACACCAGCCCGCCCCCTGTCCCCCAAAAACAGTACTTCTGTCTTGTCAGGATTCAACCTCAATCCATTAGCCGCCATCAGTCTGCGGGCAGGTAGGGTCCCAGCCTGCGTACCAGGTGATGACCTATGCCCAACTCTAGTCCTGACAAACTGGGGATGTAGCTCAGTGCGAGAGCATCTGCGCTGCATGCAGAAGATCCCCGGATCAATCTCCACTGGCACCTCCAGGCTTGGAATGTCCCCAGTCTGAAACCCCGGAGAGCCTCTGCCAGTCAGTGTAGGCAAGCCTGAGCTCAATGGACCAAAAGTCTCACTCCATTTAAGGCAGTTTCCTATGGTCTTATAAGGGAGCAGAGACTTTTCATGCAGGAGCCAAAGGCGTTATGGAATCTCTGTGTGTGGGGGTGTGTGAAAATATATAAAATATAGTTCACACTTCCCACACATAAAGAAGTGTAATGTTCATATGGACCTCTTCCAAATAGCTTTATAAGGCCCCAGGGGCATCTATAATATTATGCGCTGTTTGAGCTTCCACGTTTGGAAGATCCCACCGCTGCTGCCTTTTAAAACCGATCCGTTGGGCCGAAAGCGCTTTCTCAGAAGGTGTGCATCCTTCTGGCTGCCCACCGGCCTCCCCAGCAATAATGCGTCCCCATTTCATCCATTCACACTCGCTTGCTCTGTACTGGCAGAGGAAGAAGAAAAGACACTTTCCCTTTCAAGTTGGAGCAGGGATCAGCAAACCAGAGGTGTCGGAAAGGCGATGTCGCCAGGACAAGCCTCTCTTTCCCCCTCCTTCCTGCTTCCCCCTCCTCTGAGAACATTAGTGGATTAACTGGTGCTATTAATGGATTTATGTACTCAAGAGTGGACTTCAGGCAGTGCTGCTATGAATTGGATTCTCTTAGGTGTATCTGGGCTGTGGGTTGCGCAACAAAAGTCTATCAATGCCTATTAGTTGTGGTCCAATGGAACCTCCAGGGTCAGGGGTAGTCTACCACCATATCAACTGCTGGAGGAGGATGCTACCTGCAGCCTCCTTTCCCTGTCCCTGGATTCCCAAGCATGTTGCTCCATCTCAGAGAAAAGGATCCAGGGGGGAGTGACTGCCTGGGAGAAGCAGTGAGTGTGGAAAGGGTTAAGCCAGCGAGGCGGGTAGCACTGTGGTCTCAACCACTGAGCCTCTTGGGCTTGCCGATCAGAAGGTCGGCGGTTCAAATCCCTGCGATGGAGTGAGCTCCCGTTGCTCTGTCCCTGCTCCTGCCAACCTAGCAGTTCGAAAGCACGCCAGTGCAAGTAGATAAATAGGTACCGCTGTGGCAGGAAGGTAAACGGCATTTCCGTGCACTCTGGTTTCCATCACGGTGTCCCATTGCACCAGAAGCGGTTTATTCCTGCTGGCCACATAACCCGGAAAGCTGCCTGTGAACAAACGCTGGCTCCCTCGGCCTGAAAGCGAGATGAGCGCTGCAACCCCATAGTTGCCTTTGACTGGACTTAACCATGCAGGGGTCCTTTACCTTTTACCCTTTTTACCTAAGCCAGGGGTGAGGAACTTTTCTTAACGTGAGAGCCGCATTGCCTTCTGGGAGCCATGTGCCAGTGGCAAAAGTGGGCGGAGCCGTGAATGTAAATTTTACCTCTGTACAATAAGATTGATGTCTCTGCCCTCCAGCCAGATAAGCAGACAGCGTTCAACAAACCGGGCAAACATACTTAGGGAGGAGTCAAAGAAGAGGCATGAGAAGGTGTGGCTTGGGGAGAGTCTTGAGGGCCAGACAGAGAGATTGAAGGGCCGCATTGAGCCTGAGTTTCCCCATCTCTGTCCTAATGATAGGGAAGCGCTGCCATATTTAATGGAATTTGGAGCTGTGAGTCCAGCACTATGCGTGCAATGTTTTCTGACTAAAATTGTCCACAATTCCTGCTTGTATGAAACCTACAAGTACAAAAGCAGAGCAGCACACAAGAAGCTCATAAACTGCCCCCCCAGTTCACACATTAGCTGCCACGCATTCAGAAGCCTCTGGGTGACTGTAGTGGCGTCAGAATGGGAGTTACAGGCATCCACACAGAGCCCCCTCACTTGCTCATTCAAACCAGCAGATCAATTCCTTTAGGTAAAAGGTAAAGGTAAAGGGGCCCCTGACATTTAGGTCCAGTCACGGATGACTCTGGGGTTGCGGTGCTCATCTCGCTTTACTGGCCGAGGGAGCCGGCGTACAGCTTCCGGGTCATGTGGCCAGCATGACTAAGCCGCTTCTGGCGAACCAGAGCAGCGCACGGAAACGCCGTTTACCTTCCCGCCGGAGTGGTACCTATTTATCTACTTGCACTTTGACATGCTTTTGAACTGCTAGGTTGGCAGGAGCTGGGACAGAGCAACGGGAGCTCACCCTGTGGCGGGGATTCAAACTGTTGACCTTCTGATTGGCAAGCCCTAGGCTTGGTGGTTTAGACCACAGAGCCAAACACTGAAAACAGGAGTTGTGACACTGAAAAGGTGGACCACCTGTAGCTCTAAATTCTGACAGCTGTTTCGACAGTCACCTGGAGGCGGCGTCTTCTTCTTCTTCTTCTTCTTCTTCTTCTTCTTCTTCTTCTTCTCCTCACTCAAAGCAAGTAAGATTGTCTTCCATGAACATGGTTTTAACTATGAGACCATAAGTGACTGTGGAGGCCAATTCTGGATCCACACATCCTTCCACAGTGTTGATGTTGGTTTCTGGGCGGGAGTTGATCACGATGTGGATTCGCCAAGCATGCCTTCCTCTTGGCACGTTTCTCCCTTGTGTCCTGAGTTCAAGTGTCTTCATGACACCTTTGGTAAAGGCTGTTCTCCAACTGGAGCACTTGCAGGCCAGTGTTTCCCAGTTGTCAGTGTTTATACTACATTTTTTAGATTTGCCTTGAGACAGTCTTTAAACCTTTTTTGTTGACCACCAGCATTACGCTTTCAAATTTTAAGTTTGGAATAGAGTAGTTGCTTTGGAAGACGATCATCAGGCATCCGCACAACATGGCCAGTCCAACGAAGTTGATGTTGAAGAATCATTGCTTCAACACGGGTGATCTTTGCTTTTTCCAGTACACTGGCATTAGTTCACCTGTCTTCCAATTTGAAAACTTCTCTGAATTTCTGTATGACTTCCCCTTTTATAACCAGGAAACCCCTGGAGGTTGGAAGTTGATTGCCCAAACTGAGATCTCTACATAACACATATCCAAGAGAATAGTTGCTGTAGCTTAGCGATGTAAGATCTGCTTTGTACACAGGAGGTGCTCAGTTCAGTCCTCAGATGGGGCTTGGGGTGTCCCCTGCCTGAAATCCTGGAAAGCTGCTGCCAGCCTGTGTAGCCAATACTGAGTCAAATGGACCAATGGTTTGACTCAGTTTAAGGCAGCTATCTGTGCAGAACAAGGCAACCCACTGCTTGCATGCATCTAGTTAAATGCTTTGTAATATTGCAGGTAGCCGGTAGTAGTTGATTCCATCATTACTTCTGTCCCTTTATTAAAAGCCCCTTTAGAAAAGAAACAAAAATGTATGGAGGCATAAAAGATAACTTTGTTTTCTCCAGAACCATGTTATGAGTTCCATATCTGGGATGGACTTTCCAGGAATGCATAATGCAGACCTTATTGTCTGGAGCAGCTCAGATGCTTAACATGCTCAGAAAGAGCTGATAAGCTATCTGTCCAATGCTTTTACTAGCAGATTTAAGCTTCCCTCACTCACTCATGGAAATAGGAACCCACATCTTCAATCTCTGGTGTGCTCGGCTGTTTGCGGTTTGCAGAATTGGTGGCTTTGTACTTCTGGAAGCGATGCTTAACAAATAAGCGCCTGTGGTCTGTCCCGTATAGAAGTGTAGGGCTTCCAGACTACAGTGGTGCCTCGCAAGACGAAATTAATCCGTTCCGCGAGAGTCTTCGTCTAGCGGTTTTTTCGTCTTGCGAAGCAACCCTATTAGCGGCTTAACGGATTAGCGCTATTAGCGGTTTAGCGGCTATTAAAGGCTTAAAGGCTTAGCGGATTAGCTGCTAAAAGGCTATTAAAGGCTATTAAAGGCTTAGCAGATTAGATAAAGGGGGGGGGAAAGCGAAAAAAAAATCTCAAGACTTGCAAGACATTTTCGTCTTGCGAAGCAAGCCCATAGGGAAATTCGTCCTGCGAAGCAACTCAAAAACGGAAAACCCTTTCGTCTAGCGGGTTTTCCGTCTTGCGAGGCATTCGTCTTGCGGGGCACCACTGTATTGCTGTTTTCGGGTGGGATTACAGCACATCTGGGTAAATTGCCCTGTTGTATTTTATAGGGTGGTCTTGTGCAACAAACCTGCTCCCCCCAAAAAAAATAAAGTGCGCTGGAAAGGCATTGGGGAGTGTGGGATCACACTTATTTTGATGCAACATCATCTAGTGTCCCTGCAAGCACATCAGAACAGATAGGCATCATTATCTAAACTCCCTGCCCAGGGCTGGATTAAGGCCTTGAGAGGCCCCAAGCGGTGCAAAGATTCTGGTGCCCTCCATGTAATTCGTAATAAATTTATGAAGCATTACTAAAAACAGGGGAAGAGTGCGTAGTGAAGCCTCAGGAAGTCCAACAAACTCTCTGCCTTACTTCACAGAATCATAGAGTTGGAAGAGACCACAAGGGCCATGGAGTCCAACCCCCTGCCAAGCAGGAAACAATACTTTAATTTCATAGAATCATAGGAATTGTTTAGATGGAAGGTCCCCTGAGCATTGCCAGATTTACGTATAAGCTAAACATGCCATAGCTTAGGGCCCCACTCTCTTGGGCCCCCCCAAAAAAATTTAAAGGGGAAAAAACTGGATGTACATTTCCAAAATATAAGATAAAAAACAAATAAAATAAAATCTACATACAGCAAAGCCACTCCCGACATAAGGAGGGGGGGTTGCGGGCTCAAGCCCCCACCTACATTCTCGCAGCCCCGCGGGACTCAGGGATTTCCCAGGGTCATTATTATTCATCACCCACAGCAGCCAGCCAATCGGCTGGCAGTAGGGGTGGGCTTACTGGGGGGCACTTAAGGTCGGGGCAGCCCTGGCCCACCCAGAGTGGCTGGGGAAACTCAGCCAGATGGGTGGGGTATAAATGTTGTTGTTTAGTCGTTTAGTCGTGTCCGACTCTTTGTGACTCCCTGGACCAGAGCACGCCAGGCACTTCTGTCTTCCACTGCCTCCCGCAGTTTGGTCAGACTCATGTTTGTAGCTTTGAGAACACTGTCCCACCATCTCATCCTCCGCCGTCCCCTTCTCCTTGTGCCCTCCATCTTTCCCAACATCAGGGTCTTTTCCAGGGAGTCTTCTCTTCTCATGAGGTGGCCAAAGTCTTGGAGCCTCAGCTTCAGGATCTGTCCTTCCAGTGAGCACTCAGGGCTGATTTCCTTCAGAATGGATCGGTTTGATCTTCTTGCAGTCCATGGGACTCTCAAGAGTCTCCTCCAGCACCATAATTCAAAAGCATCAATTCTTCAGCGATCAGCCTTCTTTATGTTCCAGCTCTCACCATATAGCATATATTCAACACAAAAAACAGCGACCATTTGTTGTTGACAAAGGACAGCTGGACATATAAAGGGCTCCATTACCTTCAGTAGCTTAGGGCCTCATCAAACCTAAATCCGGGCCTGCCCACGAGAGTCATCTAGTCCCCTGCGATGCAGGAATATGTAGGTGGTCTGCAGGGGGATAAAATCCACGACCAGGAAGTTATCAGCACCACGCTCTAATCAGCTGAGCTAACTTGTGGGTTTTTAACCAGCCAGGCGCCAACTGCGTGTGGCTGAAACTACATGAGCTGAACATGCACCAGATGTGATCATGCTGTAAAAAAAAGCTAAAGGGACCCCTGACCATTAGGTCCAGTCACGGACGACTCTGGGGTTGCGCTCTCATCTGGCTCATCACGCTTTACTGGCCGAGGGAGCCAGCGTACAGCTTCCGGATCATGTGGCCAGCATGACTAAGCCGCTTCTGGCAAACCAGAGCAGCGCATGGAAACACTGTTTACCTTCCCGCTGGAGTGGTATCTATTTATCTACTTGCACTTTGATGTGCTTTTGAACTGCTAGGTTGGCAGGAGCAGGGACCGAAAAACAGGAGCTCACCCCGTCGTGGGGATTCAAACCGCCAACCTTCTGGTCGGCAAGTCCCAGGCTCTGTGGTTTAACCCACAGCGCCACCCGCGTCCCTGTGATTATGCTGTAATAAATAGCAAATAAATAACCCACCTTACGTACTGCAAGTTCTAAGGTCAGTCCCTTGCACCTGTGTTTCAAAGGAGAGTTGTTGGCAAGGCTATCTGAAACAACTCTCTGACTTGGGACCTTCATGTGATTTAGAAACCCAAGATCTCTGCTGAATCCATTGTTTCCATCAATGGTCTTGTAAAGGGGAACTGGAAAGAAGGAGGAACTTGAGGGTGGGAGAAGATGAACGTGTGGAAAAAGAAGCAGAGGCGAAGGTGGGAAACTTCTCTCGCATCCCGTCAATTGTGTTTTGATCACTTAACAGGATGATGGGGATAATTAGGGAGAATGTTCCATTGTCTATGACTTTATGCGTAGAGTTGCATCATGCGCCGCAGGGAACAATTTCACGCCAGCAGGTGGATGCATTGGTTAACTGAAGAGGATGTGTCCATTTTGACCTAATGATCATTCCCCAATTAGCATCCTTCCCCTACGGGTGAATTCCTGGGGGGAATCAAATGACTAAAACAGGTCTATGTAAAACGCTCACCCCACCCACCCAAATGAGGGCACGGTGGTGCTTAGAAAGCTTTAAGTGGGAATCTGGGACTCGTTCTTAGTTATCCTGGGGCCATGTTGGAAAAAGAAAGCCTGTTTTCATTTATGCTCTTTCTTTCCTTCCTCTTTTTCAACAACAACAAAAATGTTGAAACTGGAAGCGGTCCTGAACCAAAGTCCTGAAATCTAAACACACCCAAGCTTTAGGGAGCATTCGTAGCTTGAATCTGGAGTTGGCGTTCCTGCTAATGTGCCCTGCCCTCTTGGATTCTCCCAGAACCCTCCCAGATTCCGCAAACGGCCAAATTGCACAAGGCCTAGATGGGAACCAATAGTTTTAAACTGCACAGAATTGGTGCGCGATTCTACATCTTGAGAATTACGTTTCCGATGGGCCAGCACTATTGCGTAGATAGATCTCCCCTCATGCTTATCTCTGCCGTGGTTTTGCTAAGCAAAAGAAATACAACCTGGAGAGGAAGATAAATCTTGACAGGAACTGGTTTGCGAAACAGCTCCGCCGATTTATGAGCGTCAGTAAGAAGCATGTGCTGAACCGGGGAGAAAAGATGGTTTCTATTCAGCTTTGGGGATGGAACTTCCTTGTAAGGAAAACCCTGTTTAACCTTATCTTTTAAATGAGGCCCTTTGAGTTTCCTAACACCAGCCTCCCACCTTCTTCCTAAAACACCAACAGTTTTGAAATAAGCGGTAAATGATACCAGACTAGGATGCAGTTAATGGAAAGGGAATAGGGGAAAGAGTAAAAGACAAAGCAGGAATATCTCTGCCTTTCACTGGAAAGGGTGAAACAACTTAGGTTTCCAAAAAATAAATAAATCAGTTGATTCAATTCTCTATGAAATGAGCAATTATACTTGGAAAGTGAAATGGCTCTCTTTCCCCCATCCCTTTTAGATTAGTGAGCTCTGGTTTGGTTTGTTGAACAGCTATGAGGAAGCGCCAAAGCCAGGGATGTAAGGAGGTAGTGATTTTCATATTGCCCTATGTTCATTGCAATCTGCACTTTCTGTTCTGCTACAGTTTTGCCTCCACTAAAACCTGTTTCATTCATCTCCCTATCTGCTACGGGCCGTGCATTTTAACAGAAGGCAAACTGTAGAAACATTAATTGGTTGTGTGATATTGGCAGACTAATAATAATAAATTTTTATTTATACGCCGTCCTTCCCAATTCAGAAAACCAGGCTCAGGGCAGCTAACAACAAATTTAAAACACTTAGCTGATGCAACAAAAAACAGCATAAAATACAGTATAAAATGGGAATAACAATAAATTCAAAAATCAATTTAGGGGGGAAATCCATCCAATAAACATTAGATGATCACCAGGGCTAGCTGGCTAATTTAGTCCTATTTGGGCCAGCGAGGAGACCAGGGGAGAATTAGCTGTGGGATCCCAGAGCAGGTAATCTAAAAAAACAGCAGGAATCTCTGGTAGCAGGCGCTTGGGAGTTCTTTTCAAACAGCCATTGGGGTGCCCCTGCCAATCAGAATAAACTACACTGGTGTAAATGGGAAAATAGTTGAATTTAGCACACGGTATTCATCTACGCTCCTTTGTTCTTTGGCATGATCTGATCTTTGCTGCCTGGATAAGTCGAAGACAAGAAGGGAAAGGAGGAGTAAACATGTTCTGAACAAAGCAGAAGCGTTTGCAGGGTGGTGAAGGGAGAGATGGGTTCTTATCTGGAATACAGATATCAGAAGAGTCCATCTGCCGGCCAGGCTAAAGATCCACCATGCTGTTTTCCACTGCAGAAGAGATGTCTCTTCTGGGAAGCCCATCAGTGCAGGGCATGAGGGCAATGGCAGAAAGAGTGTGGTGTGTTGTTGTTGTTTAGTCGTTTAGTCGTGTCCGACTCTTCGTGACCCCATGGACCAGAGCACGCCAGGCACTCCTGTCTTCCACTGCCTCCCACAGTTAGGTCAAACTCATGCTGGTAGCTTTGAGAACACTATCCAACCATCTCGTCCTCTGTCATCCCCTTCTCCTTGTGCCCTCCATCTTTCCCAACATCAGGGTCTTTTCCAGGGAGTCTTCTCTTCTCATGAGGTGGCCAAAGTCTTGGAGCCTCAGCTTCAGGATCTGTCCTTCTAGTGAGCACTCAGGGCTGATTTCCTTCAGAATGGATCGGTTTGATCTTCTTGCAGTCCATGGGACTCTCAAGTGTCTCCTCCAGCACCATAATTCAAAAGCATCAGTTCTTCGGCGATCAGCCTTCTTTATGGTCCAGCTCTCACTTCCATACATCACTAGTGGGAAAACCAGAGCTTTAACTATACGGACCTTTGTCGGCAAGGTGATGTCTCTGCTTTTTAAGATGCTGTGTGTTTTAACATCTGCAAAGGAAGCAGATTCAGGGCTGTGCTCCTAGTCTAAACATGAGAAGAACAGAAGATGAGCCTGTTGGATCAGGCCAATGGTCCATCTAGTCTAGCATCCTGTTGGCCAACCTGATGCCTTCAAGTAGGACCTGAGCTCAAGAACGCTTATGTTCCTGAACAACTGGTATTCAGAGGCTTAGGGCCTCTAGCAGTGGAAGATAGTCGTGATGACCTCCATGAATTTGTCTAATCCTCTCACACCTTTCACCCCACACTTTTCTCCTACAAATCACACCTTTCCCTGCTGATGATTTTCTGGCAATCCAGGGGGTTTACAGTCACGAAAGTTCCTCCCGAACCCTCCAGCTCCCCCCGCGTGCCTGTTTTCAGCCTGTGAACCTTTGCTCCAAATATTTGTCTTCTCGGCTAATTTGTGTAGGAGGGATTGCGCTGAGGTTTGCTGCCGGCGGCCATCCTGGCTCGCAGGGGTGTCTTTCGAGTGACGCCTTCGGTCCAGCACTAGACAAACATGCAGCATGTGGCTGCAAATTGTGGGTTTTTGGCTCCCGGGGGGACGTTCTGCAACGAAGGAGCCGCGCCGAGCCTTCCAGAGATCTGTAAATATTTGCACGCATCTCTTCTCTCCCCCTTAGCCCACCCCACACCCCTGGAAAAAAAAGAAGTGGGTGATGAGAACGGCCGGCTTAAGAGAGCCAGGAAAGGGGAGGGAGAGTTAAACCTGGATAGGAACTCAAATCTGAAATAACAAACAGGAGGCCAGGCTGAGTCAGAAATAAATAAAAGGACAGGCCGAGAACGAGATCTCAGCACTTCATTAATCCCATAACTTCTCATAAGCATTACCTCATGAGGAATTTCATATAAATCTCTTCGGATTCATTTCCATCCATTAACCGATGGTCCACGGCGTAGGGTCCAGCAGTCCTCAGCTCATCCACCACCTCGGTTTCCCTCCCCTGCTTCTCGCCAACCAGATCTCATGTTGAATTACGGCCGCGTCCAAAGCGACGGAGCACGCCAGGCTGTTTTGGAAGCAATGTTGAAGCCGTTTGTAAAGAGACAGAAAAAAATCACGGCTTTTCCACATCCATTGGACCTTGTGTTTATTGGCAGTTGGCACCGGGCAGCTGCAACCAGAAACTGAGCCCAGAATGGCGCTGCTGTGAAGTTTGGATCACGGTTAAGAGGGGGCGATGCATGGCCTTGTGTGGTATTGGGGGGGGGGTTGCTGGAGGAATGAGATTTAGGGCTTGCCAAAAAATTCTTTGCTTCGGCCTAGTATACCTGAAGGAGCGTCGCCACCCCCATCGTTCTGCCCGGACACTGAGGTCCAGCGCCGAGGGCCTTCTGGCAGTTCCCTATCTGCGAGAAATGAGGTTACAGGGAACCAGGCAGAGGGTCTTCTTGGTGGTGGCACCCGCCCTGTGGAACGCCCTCCCGTCAGATGTCAAGGAAATACAGTGGTACCTCGGGTTACAGACGCTTCAGGTTACAGACTCCGCTAACCCAGAAATAGTACCTCGGGTTAAGAACTTTGCTTCAGGATGAGAACAGAAATCGCACGGCGGCAGCGGGAGGCCCCATTAGCTAAAGTGGTACCTCAGGTTAAGAACAGTTTCAGGTTAAGAACGGACCTCCAGAACGAATTAAGTTCTTAACCCGAGGTACCACTGTATCTGACTTTTAGAAGACATCTGAAGGGAACCCTGTTTAGGGAACTTTTTAATGTTTGAAGTTTTATTCTGTTTCTAATGTTCTGTTGAAAGCTGCCCAGAGTGGCTGGAGAAAACCAGCCAGATGGGCGGGGTAGAAATAATAAATTATTATTATTATTTATGGGAGGGCCATAGCCCAGTGGTTTGAGCATCTGGTTTGCACGTATAAGGTCCATGTTCAATCCTTGGTATCTCAGGCTAGAAGGGTCAAGCAGAAGGCAATAAAAGCGCCTCTTTTGTCCCTGAGACCCTGAAGAACTGCCAGTGAGACTAGACCAGGAGTAGCCGATACCCAGTTTTTGTAGAGAATTCTGATTCTGTTCACATTTAAAGGACAATCTAAGACCACGTTATCATCACCAAATGTTTCATGGTGGTTCCTGAGGTCAGGGAGCAGGTTTTTGTCTATGTTTGAATACAGTTAGGTGCCATTTTGAATCAACATGGCGGGCAGAACCTTTCAGAACTGCGCTGATTTTGGGTTTCTTCGAATCCCCAAGCAACACCAGATATGAGGCTACTGCTGCTTTGCATTAGGGCAAATTGCTTTGCAAACAAAAATTGTGTGTATTAGGAGAAATTCACACAGGAATGCTGATGAATTTGCTGAGGGCTTTTTAAAAAGGGGGGGGAAACTGATTTGGCAGTGTGGAGAACTGAACTTAAGGCCGGCAAAATAAGAAGCTGAGAGCAACGGAAAACTGACAGAATGTGCCCATCACTAACTAAAAACCCCCATCATCCCTGATCCTAGACAATGCTGGCTGGAGCTCATGTGAGTTGTCCCCCAAAACTGGGGTGGGGAATTACATTTCTCACCCCTGGAGTAGACAGCACTGAGCTCAGTAGACAAATAGTCTGATCTGGCATAAAGCACATTCTTATATTCGTGTGGTCACAGCAAAAGGCAACGTTTTGAGGAGGGATTCCCTCCACCCCAATATTTAAAAAAAAGAACAGCACTCCTTTGAGCAGAAAGAAAAACAATTCCCACAGCTGTGTTGCAAGGATTGCCCTGCTGGGATGGCTTCCTTTAATGTGGCAGTTCAAAGGAGGCAAGTGTTTTCACCCCTCTTCACATGTCCCCTGAAAGATTATAGGAACACGGTGCTAACTGACTCCCCCTTCCTTTCAAAGCACCATCCTTGTTCTGGTGACTCCATCAGCAGAGCCTCCAAATGTCCCTATTTTTCAGGGACAGCCTCAGATTTATAGAAGCTGTCCCAGTTTCTGATTTGATCCAGGAATGTCCTGCTTTTCCTTAGGACGTCTCTGTTTTCATTGGAGAAATGTTGGAGGGTATGGATTGCATGTCCCTATTTGGTTGGAGGGTATGGAATAGGATGTTCCTATTTTCATTGGGAAAATGTTGGAGGATATGGAATAGGATGTCCCTATTTTCATCTGAGAAATGTTGGCCGGTATGGAATAGAATGTCCCTATTTCCATCAGAGAAATGTTGGAGGGTATGGAATAGAATGTCCCTATTTTCATTGGAGAAATGTTGGAGGGCATATGGAATAGGACGTCCCTATTTCCATCAGAAAATTTTGGAAAGTGTGCATCAGCCCCTTCCAGTTTGGAGGCGTGAGCACCCACAACAAGAGGGTCCCGATCCAAATTTGGTGCTGTAACCTGTGCGAATGCTGCAATTTCAGCAGATGTGCCTCTGCTTGTGTCCTGTCTCCTCTTCCTGCAATGTCGGGGGGAGACCATGCATTGCGTTTGAGGATAGAAACGTAGGACGTCACTTTCAGCTAAATTGGACTATTGGTCCTTCTTGGAAGAGGCTCTCCGAGGTTCCAGGCAAGGGATATTCCCAGCCCTCTTTGGAGAGATGGTGAGGATTGGACTTGGGCCCTTCGGCATGCGAAACAGATGCTCTACGGCTGAGCTTCAGCCCTTTCCCCGAAAGGGAAAAGTCTTCCCAGGCGGAGATGCTTTTGGCCGCTTCCAACCTGATGATGTATTGGTTCCCTTCCAGCTCCCAGTCCCACAAGGAGCCTGATGGGCTTCGCAGCTGAGTTCCTCAGGCATCCTTCCCCACCCTCCGCCTTTGGCATCCCCAGCTCATGACGTTTTCTGTCTTGCAGGCAATGCAACAAGACCTCCAACGGCAGCGACAGCTGTGACCTTATGTGCTGCGGCCGCGGCTACAACCCCTACATGGACAAAGTGGTGGAGCGCTGCCACTGCAAGTACCACTGGTGCTGCTACGTCACCTGCAAAAAGTGCGAGAGGACTGTCGAGAGATACGTGTGCAAGTGAGACCCCTCCTCGCGCCACTCGGCTCCCCTCTGGGCCCGCAGACTTGAGACATCTGTGCCACATTCCCCACCCTCCTCCCCAGCGCTTTTCGGACAGGAGAAAAGCTTTCCGAACCCTGGACAATGTTTGCCTTGCTTTTATAAACAAGAAACCCACAAGACTGTTGGAAAGCCATCGCAACGCTGGAATGACCAGACATTTCATAAATTGTCACCTTTTGGGAAGGATCTTTCGCAATCCGTGGAGGACGGCGTGGATTAAACTGGCAAACAGGTGTTGGCGCTTGGATCTTCATTGCCAAAACAACTGCAAAGACCAAACTCGGTGCTTATATAGTGGACAACCGGCCTTCTTGTTATTGTTCAATACGTGGCCACTGGGTGCCTTCTGTGTGTGCTGTGAGGCCAGGGGAATGGGAAGCTGGTTGCCAGGAATGGGATAAGAACACATGAAAGTCAATACAGGAGAGCCTTTGTTTCTCTGTTGTAATGTAACATGACATTTGATAGCGGACAAAGGAAATTCTACAGTGTTTTACTGCAGAGACTCTCTCTCTCCCTTTCTCCCCATTGGTTCCCTTTTCACAACATTGTTCTTTTCTTGGATGGGAGCGCCATCAAAGGAGGAAAGATCCCCATAGTATTTTGCCCCCGTTTTACCCATCCTTCTAGGGTTGAGTGACTGTGCCTGGTGTGAGCGATTGCTTTTGACCAGGAAACTTGGGTCTCCAGCTGTTTTTGGATTACAAATCCCATCATCCCTGACCGCTGGTCCTGCTAGCTAGGGATGATGGGAGTTGTAGTCCAAAAACAGCTGGAGACCCAAGTTTGGGAAACCCTGCTTTTGACAAACGGTCACTTTGAGAAGCTGATGATGCAGCGGAAAGGAGCAGGCAAGGATCGAGTCCTGTTCCTCAAAAGTGAGCTCTCGCTGTTGTGAATTTCACCATGTTTCTCTCTTTCTCTTGAGTTCTCTCTTGTGTGCCTTGCTCAGAGGCTCCTGTGCTTGCAGAGCATGTCCAGAAGGAGGCGGTAAGCCATGCTTCTGAATTGGCAGAGGGGAAGGGCACAAACATCAAGAACAACACGGGAGAGACTAGGGGCACCTCCAGGCTGTCTTAGTTTTGTGGGTAGGATTCAGCTGCAGACCAGCAAAGACAGGTTGCACAACTGAAACCAAACTAGCAGTTTTGGGGACTTTTGCTGGAAGGAAAGTGATGGAATCATAGAATCATAGAATCATAGAGTTGGAAGAGACCACAAGGGCCATCGAGTCCAACCCCCTGCCAAGCAGGAAACACCATCAGAGCACTCCTGACATATGGTTGCCAAGCCTCTGCTTAAAGACCTCCAAAGAAGGAGACTCCACCACACTCCTTGGCAGCAAATTCCACTGTCGAACAGCTCTTACTGTCAGGAAGTTCTTCCTAATGTTTAGGTGGAATCTTCTTTCTTGTAGTTTGGATCCATTGCTCTGTGTCCGCTTCTCTGGAGCAGCAGAAAACAACCTTTCTCCCTCCTCTATGTGACATCCTTTTATATCTTTGAACATGGCTATCATATCACCCCTTAACCTCCTCTTCTCCAGGCTAAACATGCCCAGCTCCCTTAGCCGTTCCTCATAAGGCATCGTTTCCAGGCCTTTGCCCATTTTGGTTGGGGAAGAGCTCTTGCTAGTTGCCTAACCTCCCTGCAGGCAAATCAAGATACATGCTCAATAAGCAGGCCATCTGGAAGTGCTCTAAGTCCTACGCTTGCAGCAACCACTACCTCCCACAGCTTTAGATTTGGGGCTGGGCAGTTGGAGGGTAGCCTCCCCCCAGAGTTGGCATCAGGTTTCTGGGAGCCCTGGACACGGTGTCCTCTGGGGGATCCCTATTGCAACCTGGTGGTCTCCCCAAGGAAGCTTATGAGGTGGCAGTGGGGAAGAGACCCTTGTGCTTTGATATTTTTCTGAGGACAGCGGGCACACTGCAAAGCAGAGCGCCCCCCTGAGGCTGTAGCTGCACGCTGCCTTCTTTTCTCTAGAAAGTTTCTAAGTCCTGAAAGGGGCGAGCGACTGCCACCTTGGCATCACAGCACACTTGCCATGCAAAAGAAAGCCAAACAAAAGAAAACGATGCCAGCAACCAACGTCAGCACCAGTGGGCACTTTGGGGTTGCCCTGGCAATTGCCTCAGCAGGCAGGGTGCCAACGGCAGGCCTGGCTTCACCCCTGTCAGCCGTGAAAAGTCAATGGAGCCTCCAGGTTCAAGAGCAGTCTTTCTCGAAATACCAGTTGCTGGGAATACAGGGTCAGGGATGGCAACCGTTGTCTTTGTGGGATTCTGGGATGCACCCGGTGGACCACTCCCGGGATCAGGATGCTGAGATTTCGTGCCAATCCAGTAGGGCTCTTCCTTATGCCCTGGCCCCAGACCTGCCAGCTACTGATCCTTGCATCGATCCACCATGAAAGAGAGCTTCGATGGCAAAGGACAATCTCATGCGTCCCACTCATGGTGGCAAGATATGGCTGGGAATGTGCATAATCTTGGATTGGTACCCAAAGTTAAGCTGTTATTATTCCTAAGCAGGGAATCGTGGCATGGCACTGCTGTAAGTAGCACAGATGGGACCTAAAATAACCACGGCAAGTGATGCGTTGAGGAAAACCACATGGCAGATTTTGTGGTTGTTGTTTTTTTTTAAAAAATATATAGTTATACAGTGGTACCTCAGGTTTAGTACTTAATTCGTTCTGGAGGTCCGTTCTTAACCTGAAACTGTTCTTAGCCTGAAGCGCCACTTTAGCTAATGGGGCCTCCTGCTGCCGCCGCGCCACCGGAGCATGATTTCTGTCCTTATCCTGCGTATGTAACCTGAAGCGTATGTAACCCGAGGTACCGCTGTACAGGCGTACCTTGGAAACCGAACGCCTTGGGAGTTGAACGTTTTGGCCCTTGGATGCCGCAAACCTGGAAGTGAGTGTTTCCGGTTTGCAAAAGTTCTTTGCGAATGTCTGTTGCAACTTCGGCAGCTTCCGATTGGCTGCTCAAACTGTTTCGGGAGTCGGACGGACTTCCGGAATGGATTCTGTTCGACTCCTGAGGTACCACTGTATAGCTGAGTTCGAAGCTTGGAAGCTGGATCTATCCAGTCCCTCAGTCTGTCTCATTCACAGATCACTTGCATTGTTTAAAAAAGTTCATAAAACACAGAGAAGTCTCATTGGTAAGGGAAGAAACGGTTCTTTACTTATAGTTTCTTCAGATTTACAAGGATGGCTTTGGATTTTAAACCTACATGGTGGGAGCTGGTTTCTCGTGGCTGCTTCATGCAATCGAGGGGAATGGAAGAGTTTAGGAAGGGTAGAGCTTGGGAATTTGGCAGGAAACCGCGAAGAATATTCATCCCTGACTATCTATTAGTCTAAGGGACACGGGTGGTGCTATGGGTTAAACCACAGAGTCTAAGACTTGCCGATCAGAAGGTTGGCGGTTCGAATCCCCATGATGGGGTGAGCTCCCGTTGCCCGGTCCCTGCTCCTGCCCACCTAGCAGTTCGAAAGCACATCAAAGTGCAAGTAGATAAATAGGTACCACTCCGGTGGGAAGGTAAACGGAGTTTCTGTGTGCTGCTCTGGTTCGCCAGAAGCGGCTTAGTCATGCTGGCCACATGACCCAGAAGCTGTACGCCGGCTCCCTCGGCCAATAAAGCGAGATGAGCGCCGCAACCCCAGAGTTGTCCGCAACTGGACCTA
This sequence comes from Podarcis pityusensis, assembly GCF_964106645.2. Lineage (NCBI taxonomy): Eukaryota > Metazoa > Chordata > Lepidosauria > Squamata > Lacertidae > Podarcis > Podarcis pityusensis. The sequence continues at coordinate 8,843,345 of NC_138027.1, read as the reverse complement.
ATGGTCAGGGGTCCCATTACCTTTACCTATTAGTCTCAGCCTTGCCCTCTCCTGAACGGCAATGTTGCTTATACCCAACCACAGACCGGGACAAGGAGAAAGGTTTGTGTTGGGCACACCTGGGCTGTGGGTTGTTCTGCTAGGCCAGGGATGGGAAAGGTGTGGACATAGGTCATCTCGGCCAACCCCCTGACCAGCAGGAATCACAACTAGAGAATTATCGCTGGTACCCTGAGTCTCACTGCAGTTGGTTCTGGAGGGGGGGGTGCATGTTTGGGTGTGTATGCTAGCTACAGACGAAGAGTCTTGAGACCCCCACAGAGGGATATGCATGAATTTCAGACACTGACATTGTCCCTTATTGACAGACCTCGCTGAAAACACTGGGACAGGCTGCACGGTCCTGCCAGGATTAATCCCAGCACAGAACCACTATCTTTCGCAGATGTACATATTTTGTTTTGTATGCGGAACATACAGAAATATTTATGAAAATATATCCGATGCTTTCCCCCTCCCTCTATTCTACTTTATATATAAATATTATATATATTATATATATATATATATTATAAGCAAGCTTGACAATGGTATGAAATAAAGGCTGGAATTGCACACGAATCTTGAGAATGCTTATTAACCCGAAGCAATGCTTTTCCTGGGAAGGCGCTGGCAACTTGAGTCTCAGATGCCATTGGGGCAGTGTGGCATAGTGGTTAGAGTGCCAGGCTAGGAGCTGGGAGGCCAGGGTTCGATTCCCCACTCAGCTATGAAGCTCGTTGGGTGACCTTGGGCCCATCGCTGCCTCTCAGCCTAACCTACCTCACAGGGTTGTTGTGAGAATAAAACGGGGGGGGGGGGAGAGACGGAATATAAACGCCATAAAGAAAGGAATGCATACATGAGCAGGGTCACATGATCATCACCTGCACCAGTGAAAAGCACTCTCTGGTAGATACTGGGAGTCCCAGGTCAACGGCAAAACCCACCATGGATGCTGGCTTGAATTTCCCGACCACCAAGAAATGCCAACCATCTAGGTCTCACTGTCCCCATGCCAATTTCCTACCACATTCCCAAAGTAGCTTCACCCCAAGGCATTGTGGGAAATTTAAATGGCTGCTCTCAACCTCCTGTTGCACACTGGAACACTGTTGTCCAGTATGTCTTTCAGGTCCCAACCACATGTTGTTGTTGTTTAGTCGTTTAGTCATGTCCGACTCTTCGTGACCCCCTGGACCAGAGCACGCCAGGCACTCCTGTCTTCCACTGCCTCCCGCAGTTTGGTTAAACTCATGCTGGTAGCTTTGAGAACACTGTCCCACCATCTCGTCCTCCGTCATCCCCTTCTCCTTGTGCCCTCCATCTTTCCCAACATCAGGGTCTTTTCCAGGGAGTCTTTTCTTCTCATGAGGTGACCAAAGTATTGGAGCCTCAGCTTCACGATCTGTCCTTCCAGTGAGCATTCAGGGCTGATTTCCTTAAGAATGGATCAGTTTGATTTTCTTGCAGTCCATGGGACTCTCAAGAGTCTCCTCCAGCACCAGAATTCAAAAGCATCCATTCTTCGGCGATCAGCCTTCTTTATGGTCCAGCTCTCACTCTCACTTCCACCACACAGCTCTCACTTCCCAACCACATAGGAACCTAATATATTGGTGGGTGCACTAGAGAGCCCTTCATTGAGGTCCTCTTCCACCCTGTATATGAAGGACATCAACAGAGTGACATAGGAAGCTGTTTCAAAAGAAAGCCCTTCTTCATTTTTCCACCTTCGCCGCATCAAGCAGTAGGTCCATTACCTTTCCCGCCCTGACCTGGCCACAGTGATCCATGCGACGGTCACCTGCAGGCTTGACTACTGTAATTCGCTCTACGCGGGGCTGCCCTTGAAGCTGTCCCAGAAACTCCAGTGGGTGCAGGATGCTGCAGCGAGGCTCCTCACGGGGTCCCTGCCATGGGAGCATATTCACCAAGTGCTTTACCAGTTGCACTGGCTCCCGGTGGAGTATCGGGTCAGGTTTAAGGTGCTGGTTTTGACCTTTAAAGCCCTTTGTGGCTTAGGGCCCTCATATTTACGGGACCGCCTCTCCTGGTATGTCCTACGGAGGACCTTAAGGTCTATGAATAATCATAGTTCAGAGGTCCCGGGCCCTAAGGAAGTCTGATTATCCTCCACCAGGGCCAGGGCCTTCTCAGTGATGGCTCCGACCTGGTGGAATGCTCTGTCCCGTGAGACCAGGGCCCTGCAGGATTTCACTTCCTTCGCAGGGCCTGCAAGAAATATTCCACCTGGCTTTCAATTTGAACTTAGCCTGATGTTTTATTCCCCTTCGTTCCCTCCCCCTCCCCTTTTTATGAAGATTACCCGCTCTGGGATCCCACAGCTGATTTCTCCCCTGGTCTCCATGCTGGCCCAAATTTAGCCAGCTAGCCCTGGTGATCATCTAATGTTTATTGGATGGATTCCACCCCCCCCCATTGATTTTTCAATTCTGAATTTATCGTTATTCACGTTTTATACTGTATTTTATGCTGTTTTTGTTGTTGCATCAATTAAGTGTTTTAAATTTGTTGTTAGCCACCCTGAGCCCGGTTTTTGAACCAGGAAGGGCAAGGTATAAATAAAATGTATTATTATTATTATTATTCATGCAGTGCAAGGTTAAACTATGGAACTCACTGCCACAGGACGGCCACCAACTTGGATGGCTTTAAAAGAGGGTTGGGCAAATGCATGGAGAAGACGAGAGATGGCTTCTAGCCATGATGGCTATTATCTGCCTCCACAGCTGGAGGGGGCAAGTCTACCAAATACCATTCGCTCGAAACCGCAGGAGGGGAGCGTCTTCTAGTGCTTGGGTCCTGCTTTGGAGTATCTGGTTGGCCACAGTGTGAGCAGGATGATGGGCAGACAGACCATTGGCCTGATCCAGCGGGCTCTTCTTCCTTTATATATATATATATATATATATATATATATATATATATATAGTTTTTTAACATTTCATTTTCAACAATAATTAAACATACTTTTACATCTTATACACTTTTTTTTGACTTCCATCAATCACATCTGAAAATGTTCCAATCTAATCACTTGATATACATTTCTTACTTTCACTATTACATTTAAATCTCATAACTAATATCTCTAATCTTTCTCTATTTTGCAATGTTCCATATATTTCTCCTTACAAAACTTCTTGTAGTCCAACTGGCATAATTTGTTGATTACAGTTGCTCTTCAAATAGTTCTTATATTTCTTTCAATCTTCTGTAAATCTCTGGTCCCGCAGGTTTCGAATCCTTCCTGCCATTTTGTCTAATTCTGAGTAGTCCAGAGAGATGGTTGAGTAGGTGAACTTCACTCATTGCTCCACCCACTTTTGCTTCCGGCTCCGCCCAGCCATGGTATGTGCCCCGCCCTCTGAAGATTGCCTAGAAAGTTATGTGGCCATTGGGCTGAGAAAAAATATTATTATGATTATTAAATATTATTTATACCCCACCCTCCCCAGCCAAGAAGAAGAAGAAGAGTTTGGACTTGATATCCTGCCTTTCACTCCCCTTAAGGAGTCTCAAAGCGGCTAACATTCTCCTTTCCCTTCCTCCCCCACAACAAACACTCTGTGGGGTAAGTGGGGCTGAGAGACTTCAGAGAAGTGTGACTGGCCCAAGGTTACCCAGCAGCTGCATGTGGAGGAGCGGGGAAGCGAACCCGGTTCACCAGATTACGAGTCTATCGCTCTTAACCACTACACCACACTGGCTCTCAAGACCGGGCTCAGGGCGGCTAACACCGGTATAAAAACAATTGATTGAAATACAACTTAAAAACAAGATTAAAATACAACATTAAAATGCAGCCTCATTTCAGTAGGAACTCGAATCAAACACTTTTGGGGGGAATGAAAACGTCAAGTCTTCACCAAGGCCAACTATCCAGACTGGTCCTATGTGGGCCAGAAAAAAGCCAGGGAAGTCCCCAAATAGGAGTTCCATCACAGAAGGAGAAAGGAAAAAGGAAAGAGGGGAGGAAGAAAAAGGAAGAAAAAGCCCCCTTCCTTGTGTTTTGGCCTCTTTCCAGCCTGTCTAATATCCTTTGGATGCCTTGCCTCATCTGTGGTAATAATGATGTCCGTTGGAGAAAACTCCCAGCTGCCCTTTTGTGGGGTTTTATTCTGGGGTGTGCGTGTGTGTGTGGTGGTGGTGGTGGTGTTGCATAGGCAAAAGAGGAAAGTGCCTTTACACCCACCCACCCACCACACCACAACAGACAAGGCAAATGACATTGTTTCCCATGAAGCTACACATTTGGGAGTTTGGGGGGAAAGAGAGAGAGAGAAGAGGGTTTGGGCGAGGAAAACTGCAATCTGAATGCAATTAACAATGGCTTTGTCAGGAAAGTGATAAACGGGTCCCGGAGGGATCAGCCTTGTTTCCTGCTAGAAAACAGACCCCTGAAGGCAGAACCACTCAAAGTGTCTTGCTGTGGAAGCCATGTGGCTGGTCTGCCGGGGAAGAGAAACCAGCCCTCTCTCTTTCTCGCAGGTTGCATGCACCGCTCCCTGGGACACGGCCTCCCCAACCTCTTCTGTACAGAACGTGCAAGGAAGGCCAGGGACAGAGGATAGCTTCCCCAAATGTTGCAAACAGCACGAGAAAGGGATTTTTGCCTGGAGAAAAAATTACTGTAAACTGCCCTCCGGATGAAGGATGCTATATAAGTTTGATTATTATTATTATTATTATTATTATTATTAATAATAATAATAATACAGTGTCTATTGTTAACGGAGGAATCTGAGGGCTCCCTTGGACAAAAAGACAAAGACAGCAACCAGGAGACTCCCACCCACAACAAGATGAAGCAAGATGGAAGCCCAGAACAAAAGAAGACCCCAACTTTTATTAGCTACTACCGTATTTTTCACCCCATAGGACGCACCAGCCCATAGGACGCACCAAGTTTTTTTGGGGGGAAATAAAGAAAAAAAAATTATTTCCCCCCCAGGCGCTTGTGGGGCCGGCAGCGGGGAGAAGCGCCGCCTGCCTGCAGACCAGGTCCGGGGACAGCGGGAAGACGCGCTGCGCCTCCCAGCTGTCCCCAGAGCTTGCAGGGCTGGCGGCGGGGAGAAGCACGCGTCTCCCCGCCGTCAGCCTCCAAACCACATCGGGAGACAGCGGGATGGCGGCGTTCCGCCTCCCCGCTGTCCCCCGACCTTGTGGGGCTGGTGCTGCGGCTCTCCTGAAGCCTGGAGAGCGAGAGGGGTCGGTGCGCACCGACCCCTCTCGCTTTCCAGGCTTCAGCGAAAGCCTGCATTTGCCCCATAGGACGCAAAAACATTTCCCCTTCATTTTTGGAGGGGGAAAAGTGCGTCCTATAGGGCAAAAAATACGGTAATTCCCCAAGCTACACCCCTAGAACTACATCACAACTACATCATGACTACATCATTGACACATCACAAAAAGGAGGGGTTGAGGGAGGGGTTGTGGAAGTAAGCTGAGTATCTTGTCACCTGGCTGGTTCCTCCTTTCCCCCTCCCCATGAGTCATTTCCAGAGGACAAAGGGGAGTTGGCAGTTTCCTGCCCCCAGAGGGAAGATCTGATCATTGTCCTTTGTTCCAGTCCGTGTTGAATCCACTCCCATATGCAAGTCCGTTGTGTCCTTGATGGTCCCAGACAGAAGACCATCAAGGTTGCCATGCCAACTGGGCAGGGCTCCTGAGTACGTGTTGGTATGGTTAAGGGATTATGGCCATCCTGTATCAAACTATCTCCCTTTGATAGTCCTTCCTTCATGGAGCAAAATAAAAGTGGACCGGTGTAAATCCGATGTAAGGTTGATTTATTATGAATTTATAACACAAACGTCGCATATGTCGTGTGTGAGTGTGAGTGTGTGCTGTGTTTGTACAAACTGAATGATTGGGGGGGTTCCTGCTTGCACTATATGCAAATAGACACCGTATGGATAAAGTTGAAAGAAGAACAACAATATACAAAATCGATAAAGACAATGCGAAAAACTTAGAGATGACATAAAAAAGCCAGAAGGAGGAACGAGGAAGTCAACTCTTAGGAGTAAATGTAAATGTAAAGTAATGTGTATATGTATAGTATGTAATTATAAAATCAATAAAGATTATCAATAATCATAATAATAATAATAATAATAATAATAATAATAATAATAATGCTGGCTGTGATTCCATTTTTTCCTGCAAATGGGACAGGAGCAAGCCAGCAGTAAGTCACACCAAGGAAGTGGAGTTTGAGATTTTTAAGCAGAGGTCAGCTGGCCATCTGTCAGGGATTTTTTAGCTGCAATTTCTGCATTGCGGGGTTGGACTAGACGACCCTTGGGGTCCTTTCCAGCTCTATGATACGGCAGTCCAGGGTTTATTTCAACAAGGCTTAAACAGCCCCATGGTGCTATTTGGCTGCATGAGCTTCTTCTCAGCAGGGGAACATGCACACAAACCCTCAGTGAGCTGGCGACCTGCTGAGTGGAGAATTCAATCCTGCAGGGAACCTGAGAGCCAGTGTGGTGTAGTGGTTAGAGTATCAGACTAGGACCTGAGAGACCAGGGTTTGAATCCTCGCTCAGCCATGAAGCTCACGTCGGCCTGCCACCGCCTCTCATAGGCAGTCATTTAATTTTATCCTGATTCTAATTTTAAAGGTGTATTTTAATCAATTGTTTGATTGTGTTTTAATTTGATGTTAGCTGCCCTGAGCCCATTCCTGGCTGGGGTATAAATAAAAATTTACCTATTTACTTACTTACTTCAGCCTTAATAATCAGTTCTGTGGATTAGCTGGAAGAATAAAACCACGTATGTCACCTTGATCTCCTCCAGAAAAAGGTGGATTATAGGTGCGATAAGTAAAACATGTCGTAGAAAGAGACCAATGCAGCCAGTGGATAATAATAATAATAATAATAATAATAATAATAATAATAATAATAATTTATTATTTATACCCCGCCCATCTGGCTGGGTTTCCCCAGCCACTCTGGGCAGCTTCCAACAAAAGATTATTATTATTATTATTTTTTAATAATTTTTGTTAAGGTTTTAAACAACAAAAAAAGAGAAAAAGAAAAACATACACAATACATATCACAACAACACACACAAAAAACAACACAAAATTCAACAATAAAGAAAAACAAAAAAAACATAACAATTAAAAACAATATCTCTTTTCCATTTCCATTTTTAAATTACTTATTTTCTGGACTTCCTCATACCTCCCTCTTTTGTATTCCAATCCAAATTATTTGTCCAGCAGTTTCTTTTCCACTTTTTTAATCCCAATCTTTAGTATAATAAAATATTAAAATATATAACTTCAACTTCTTTAAACCTAATCCTTAATCTTAGTATCATATAACATTAAAATTTTCCCTCTTAGTATCAAATTTCCATTTCTTTAAACATCTTTAATCTTAATCTTTAATCTTAGTCTATCATTAACTTTAACCTGTACAGCTGGAAACCACTTATTTTCAATCCAACATCACTCTAACATTCCTTAATTTTGCAGTGTTTCTGAAGATAGTCTTTAAATTTCTTCCAATCTTCCTCCATCGACTCTTCTCCCTGGTCACGGATTCTACCAGTCATTTCCGCCAATTCCATATAGTCCATAAGTTTCATCTGCCATTCCTCCAGTGTGGGAAGTTCTTGTGTCTTCCAATACTTTGCGATGAGTATTCTTTGCTGCTGTTGTTGCATACATAAAGAAAGTTCTATCCTTTTTTAACACCATTTGGCCGACTATGCCCAGGAGGAAGGCCTCTGGTTTCTTAGGGAAGGTATACTTAAATACCTTTTTTAATTCATTATATATCATTTCCCAGAAAGCCTTAATCTTTGGGCACGTCCACCAAAGGTGAAAAAATGTACCTTCAGTTTCTTTACATTTCCAACATTTATTATCGGGCAAATGATAGATTTTCGCAAGCTTGACTGGGGTTATGTACCACCTGTATATCATTTTCATAATATTCTCTCTTAAGGCCTTCCAACAAAAGATTAAAATACAATAGTCTGTCAAACATTAAAAGCTTCCCTAAACAGGGCTGCCTTCAGATGTCTTCAGTTGACTGTTCCTGGCATGTAGCCAAAGCGAAGCACAGGGCTGTTTAAAAGCCCTTTTGCAAACAGCCCCATGCTGCTCTTTGCAGAGGCTGCCTGCCTCTCCTGCTTTCCAGCAGCCCCAGATTGCTTCAGTCGGTGCACCCTGTTAAGTTGTGGGTGAACATATCAGACGACATAGCAATTCTTCAAACAGCTCTTGTTTATTCACAGGCCAGAACAGAACTGAACTGAAGGGTTCAGCCAGCCTGATTATATAGAGCTCCAGTACAAAGTAACTGTAACAACTTTCTGTAACTATCCAATCACTGAACGTCACTTTTGATCCCTTATTTGCACATGTGGACCTGAACTATCTACAGTATCCCCCTGCTGGCCCAGGGTGAGAACTTCAGTACATAACACACCCCAACCCAGAGCGATCCGAGGCTGTCTCCACCATCAGAGGCCAGATCTCCCGGAATCAGCCTGTTTCTGCTCGGAATTTAGCCCAAACCAGTGCACTGCAACAAAAGGTAAAGGGACCCCTGACCATTAGGTCCAGTCATGGCGCCTCTGGGGTTGCGGCGCTCATCTCGCTTTATTGGCCAAGGGAGCTGGCGTACAGCTTCCGGGTCATGTGGCCAGCATGACTAAGCCGCTTCTGGCGAACCAGAGCAGCGCACGGAAACGCCGTTTACCTTCCCGCCGGAGCGGTACCTATTTATCTACTTACACTTTGATGTGCTTTCAAACTGCTAGATCGGCAGAAGCTGGGACCGAGCAATGGGAGCTCACCCCATCACGGGGATTCGAACCACCGACCTTCTGATCGGCAAGCCCTAGGCTCTGTGGTTTAACCCACAGCGCCACCCGCGTCCTTAGTGCACTGCAATAGCCGGTGTCATTGGCGAGGATGTGGTTCACACAACAGTGGTGTGCTTGCAGAACCGTTGCTCCTGCCATCACAGCCGAGAACTTGTTTTTGTAACGTAGTCATCCCATCAGTCGCCTGGGGGTGGGAGACCATCTGGAGGGACCTTGAAATGTGTGAAAACAGAGCGCTTCTGTCTCCATCCCACCTTGCGAGGTAATTCTCTTCCACGCGTAAGCCAAGATGGGCTGTCTCCGAAACATTCAAAGCGGTGGAGTCTCCAGCTGCTTCCCATGGGATAATCTTCGAGAAGGCTGTGAGATCTCCAGCTTCCTGACTGTCAGCTGAAAGAACAAAAACCAGAAAAGGTTTTAATCTCTCGCACATCCCTTTATCTCTCCACGCACCCCTTCCGTCATCCCTCTCAAGTCTTCCATCCTCCTCAGGCTACTTCGCACAGTTTATTTCCTGCCTTCTTCAGTTGCGTGTCTTTGCTGAGTCCTTGGGGAAAAGGAAGAACTGGAGAACGCGGCTCAGGGTTTCAGATTGTGAACCAGGAGCAAAGTTTTTGCAGAACTGACACCCAGACAAAATGCACGATATCAGAGAGCTTGTGGTTTCCAGCAAATGGTATTCAGAGGCACTGCTGCCTCTGACTGTGGAGGCAGAACATAGCCATAAAGCCTAGTAGCTTTCTCCATTGATTTGCCAAATCCTGTTTTAAAGAAATCCAAGTTGGTGACCATCACTGCCTCCAGGAGGAGTGAGGTCCATGCTGGCCAGCGAGCAGAAAACCCGTTGGAGGTGTTAGAGAGAGAGGCGGGTGAGGAAAGGTCCGCCCATTAGCTTGGAGGGCACCATCTCTTCCTTGCAGATCTTGCGATGGAGCTCATTCTTTTGGGATGCTGATGAGGACACTTAAGAGGCCAGCTAAGGTCATTATCTCACAAAGAAACTTGCCTTAGTTCAGCAAACTCTGCTAGATTCCAACCTTCATTAGGTATGGGACCTCAAGAATTTGAAGGGACTCATGGCATATTCTAGACTGACCACCCCCAACCCACAACAATATAATAGATACCAAAAAAAGGCAAAATCACAGGCCAACTGCAGTGAGACTACCACCTCAGGTGGCAAGGTCCATGAGGGGCAACAGATCCAGCCTCCAAGGAATGCATCACCTGCTGCTGCTGCCACGGTGGCAGTGAAAGCCTTGGATGCTTGATCTACCATCTTCTCAGCAGCAGCAGGACGCCTGAAGCTACCTCTACAGCAGCCTCTTTCCCCACCCTTGTCCCTGATATAGATCCCTCCTTCTTCCCTGGTGGGGAGGTGGCGCCATTTTCTGGTTTGCCTCAGGTACCAAGATGTTTTGGGCTGGTCCTGGCCAACAGCTAATTGTTATGGGAGCGGCCGCCGAGACCACATAACACCAGTCCTGAAAGACCTACATTGACTCCCAGTATGTTTCCGAGCACAATTCAAAGTGTTGAAAGCCCTAAACGGCCTCGGCCCAGTATACCTGAAGGAGCGTCTCCACCCCCATCATTCAACCCAGACACTGATGTCCAGCTTCAAGGGCCTTCTGGCAATTCCCTCCCTGCGAGAAGTGAGGTTACAAAGAACCAGGCAGAGGGCCTTCTCGGTAGTGGCACCCGCCCTGTGGAACTCCCTCCCATCAGATGTCAAGGAAATAAGCAACTAATTGACTTTTAGAAGAAACCTGAAGGCAGCCCTGTTCAGCGACGTTTTTAACGTTTGACGTTTTATCGTGTTTTTAATATTCTGTTGGGAGCCGCCCAGAGTGGCTGGGGAAACCTGCCCAGATGGGCGGGGTATAAATAATAAATTATTATAATATTATTATTGTTATGGAAAGATATATCCTTAAGTGCCTGGCAGAGGGCAAATGTTTTCAGCAGACGTTGAACGATTGAAACAGAAGGTGCTCAACTCAGTGCTCAACCTGAGATATCAGACCAGGCCATCTTTTTTCTCAGGGGAGTGATCAGCCCATCTTGCAGCAAGTCCACCTCAAAAGTAAGGAATGCCTCTCTGTTTAAAGCACATATCCCTGATCCTCAAAGATGGCTGTCACAGTGTTTGCCAGCAACCATATGATTGCATGGGCAGAAGCATATCTCTCACGACTTTGCATCTGGAGTTCTCCATTCTAAAGCATGTTGCTGTCTCCCTTTCATCTCTGCAGTAAGCTCTGGCTCTCCTCTATATGTGGACATTGAACATCTTGAATTCATCTTGAAGGCATCTGACAAGGTTCCCCCATGATATTCTTCTTGGCAAGCTGGAAAAAATGTTTGCTAGATGATAATACTCTTCGGCGGTGGATTGGCAAGTGGTGGGTGGACTTGCACCCCAAAGAGGGCTCATCAACAGCCTTGCCTCGTCAGTGGGACAGGAGTGACAGTTGGGGTGCAGTCTTGCTTAACATCTTTATAAATGACTTGGACAATGAAGCAGAGGAAAGATTTGCAAATGACACCCAACTGGGGAGGGGTGGTTAATACCTTCAGAGACAGAAACAAGATCTAAGTTTATCTTGACAGGATGGAGAACTGGGCCAAAAAACCAAGGAAGAAATGAATGCATTTCAACAGAGATAAAGAGAAGTTCTGCATTAAGTCAGACGCACAAATGCAAGATGGCTTGACAGCTGTGAAAAGGATCTCAGGGGGTTTGGTAGACTACAGGCTAAGCGTGATTTGGCAAAGCGACGCAGCATCTGAAGAGGTCAATGCAACTCGAGGTTGCATCCTCAGAAGTTACAGTGGCCAGATGACAAGAAGCAAATGGTTCTGCTCTCTTCTGCTTTGCTCAGACCTCACCTGGAGTCCTTTGTCCCGTTCTGAGCACCATGCTTTAACAAGGCTATTGACAAAACTGGAGTGTAGCATGGATGGTGAAGGACCTGGGGGCAAGCTCTCCAAGGAAAGGCTGAAGGAGTTGAGTCCCTTTAACCTGGAGAGGCCTTTGTCCATGGAGTTTTCTTGGCAGGGATACTGGAGTGGCTTGCCGGTTCCTGCTCCAGGTGGATCACGTTTGGTCAAAACTCTCCACTATGACCTGTCCATCTTGGGTGGCCCTGCATGGCATAGCTCATAGCTTCTCTGAGTTATTCAAGCCCCTTCGCCATGGCAAGGCAGTGATCCATAAAGGGATCCAATACTTTGGCCACCTCATGAGAAGAGAAGACTCCCTGGAAAAGACCCTGATGTTGGGAAAGATGGAGGGCACAAGGAGAAGGGGACGACAGAGGACGAGATGGTTGGACGGTGTTCTCGAAGCTACAAACATGAGTCTGACCAAACTGCGGGAGGCAGTGGAAGACAGGAGTGCCTGGCGTGCTCTGGTCCATGGGGTCATGAAGAGTCGGACACGACTAAACGACTAAACTGTTGGGATACTGCCAGGGAGACAAAATCTATCATGACTCCACGTCATCTCCGTTCCGATCCATCGATCTCCCGTAGACACGCAGTATCAGCAATTAGCGACACGAGCTCCAGGAATAGCTTGCCACATTCCAGAGCTGATGCATGCTCTATCAGCAGATAATGCACAGCGAAAGACGCACACAGGAGAGCATTATTTACAAGTTTATTCAGCGTTGATCAGAACAAAGAGAAAACATGACTGCCAGCTTCAGTGTCTACAGACACACAGAGAGAAACGAAAGCAAAGACACAACAGAAACATCCTGTGAACAGGAAATACGCAGGCTGTGTGACTCACAAAGCCTGCTCCCTTTTAAGGTGGAACGGAAATATCCTAACAAACAACAACCTGGAGAGGATTAAGAGACTATTTATGTACAGAGTGTGTTTTTTTGTACGGTCCCACCACCAATCCCCTGGCTCTGAGCCTTCCTCCTCTGGGGAGTTCCCTCTTCCTCCTCTTGGAGGTCCTCTGCATCCAGCCAGTCCCTGACAGTCACCTACAGAGGACATCTGGGCCTCTAGTGACAAAGATGCATCCAGGAATACTTCCAAAATATGCACTTGCTCCTTCAGAGATACTGCAGCCCCATCCAGAACAGGTAACCCGCCAGTTTTCCCAACATGGGAACCACACGCCCAAAGATTCTCCATCTTCCTAGGATTCAGACACAGTTCATTGGCTCTCGTCCAGTTCACCACTGCATTCAGACACTGATCTAGAGATTGCACAGCCTCCTCTGGGCAGCTGTAGGATCCTGGAGACAAGGATTCTTCTCCCCGCGACCTATCAAGGGTGCAATAACAGTAGAGGGTACTACATTGGCAGGAGGTGGGAATAGAAGTCACCTCTTCTATTAGAGAGTGGCTTGCCAAATTATTGGAGTACTACAATGTATCCAAAACAATGGGAGAAATTGGAAGGATCTCAAAAGAGAAGATAGACAGGGACTGGAAGGTGTTTAAAAGATACTTGCAAAACTATATCGAAAAATCAGAACTCCTATTAGAATAAACAAGTTCCGTTTCAAATACTGAAATACTAAATAAGATGGATAACAATGGGTAATAGAAAAAGAAGTATGAAATTAGGTTAAAGGTGTGTGAAAGAAAGTAATAGAAGTGGAAAGAAATTGCAGTTGAGTAGATTGGAAGTCTAACACAAAGGTGGGGTGAGGGGTGTGGATGGTGATGGGAAAAGGAATTATCTGTGGGATTGAGTGCAGGTATGTTTGAACACTTTTAAGGATTGCATGAAATGTATGTTTGTATATTTGTAATATATGTGTATTAATGAATTATTTTAACAATAAAAACTTTTCAAAAAAAGAAGTCACCTCTTAAAAATCCATGATTCAGCACAACGTTCAGGCAAAGAGAACACTTTCAGCAGCCAACCGCAAAGTGATGAGGTGAAGGGAGAGAAGTAGAGTAGTCCTAGCAAGAAAATGGAAAATGGACAAACCAGCTGACGCAATGGTACAGAAAAATGTGGGAATATAGCAAGTTGACAAAACTTGCTATATAATTCAATAAATACTGAAGGATGTGCACCAAACACATTTATCGAAAATTTGGAGCCCGTTAATTATAGGAAAGCCAAATTCCAAGACAACCTTCAAGCTTATGCATTGCTTTCAGTCACGTAATTTGGCCGGCTGCTGGAGAACGCATTCGTAACCAAGGATACCTAGTAAGTGTATGCAACGATTTTAAAAACATAAATGACTTTTAAAATACAAATGCATGATATTATTAAATCATATTTATAATCCATGTTTTCGCACAGAGGAGCTTGTTTTGTGCAACGCAGAAAACGAGCAGGTCAGATGGAAAGTTGGGTTACACAGATGTATGCCCTGGTAACTTCAAGACCGGGCCGTTGCAATGCTCTTTACATGGGGTTCCCTTTGAACACGGCTTGGAAGCTTCTATTAGTGCAGAATGTGGCTGGCCGACTGTTGACAGGTTGGAGGCGAACAGATCATATAACACAAGTATTGTTCCAGCTACACTGGCTGCCTCTAGGCTTCCAAGTCAAAATGCTGGTTTTGATCTTTAAAGCCCTTTACATCTCAGGACTCCCAAGATCTCCTGGAACTCTTAGATCAGCAGTTCTCAACCTGTGGGTCCCCAGATGTTGTTGGAATACAACTCCCATCATCCCTGAGCTTTAGCCTTGCTAGCTAGGGGTGATGGGAGTTGTAGTTCAACAACATCTGGGGACCCACAGGTTGAGAAAGGCTGTCTTAGATCATCTGAGACCCTTCTCCAGGTTCCCCCCTCTGAGGAAGACTCGAAGAATGATGGCAAAAGAGGGGGCTCTTATTTTGTGGCTCCCCACCCATCCAGGAGTGCCTTCACTGGTATCTTACATTTCCTTCCAGTCTGAGATCTTGTACTTTACGTGTGTGCAAGGCCTGCTTACCAAACACAATGTATTCCCTGGAAATGTTTCGTCAGATGAGTGTTCACATAACGAGTCCACGATTTCCATCATTTCATATGGAAATGTTTCTAATGCGGGATTTGTCCGCTCTCTCTCCTCCCTCTCTCTGTGGGTTCGTCCCGAAATGACTTCAGCCAATCAGCAAGAGAGACTAAGGACGAAACGTCTAGATTTGATCTCGCTACCCACTCTCTCCGCAAATGGCTGCCACAGACCAGCGAAGCACAAACAAGGAAGTCAGCTGTTTGGATAAGTGAATCTGCAGAGCGTATAGCAAGGTTTGGGCATGATTCTCTACATGTGGATAAGTGAATTTTCACAGAAGAGGAAGAAGAAGACTTCTACCTGACACACTTCTTCTCTGTGTGCAGCAAGTATTTCTTTTAAACATTCTGCAAAGGTCCAGGTCAGCAAAAGCTACAGGACAGGACTGGAGAATGAGTGCCAGGGCCACATCCCTTGCAGGCAATTTTCCAGGGGCCACATGCCAGTAGTGGGTGGAGCCAAAGGGAAAAGTGGGTGGAGCAACGAGTGTGCCTCATACCTTTGTGCAGTTGTCTGCATTCGAAAACCACACCCACACATCTCTTCACTCTCCATCCTAGCCCCCTCAAATATTTTATGGGGGGACTGAAGGGACCTTGGCCCCTAAGACTTGGCTCCTATGTCCCTTAGGAAGGAGATCCCCCAATCCTAGATGTGCTCCCTTTTCCAGGCCAGAAGGCTTGTACAGAAAGATGAGCTAGTGAGCTCCTCTGCTGCCGGTGCAGCTCTGCTGCGATGACATTCGGAAGCAGGTGGCTTTCGTGATGAGAGAGCTACGCAGCTCCTCAGCCCACGATAGGCAACACGCCAGGAGTCCGAGCTGAGGAGATCCCATATTTATCATCCCTGCGTCGCTGGGACTGACAAGGGAATAGATTAGCGTAATAGAGCTAAAGAGCAAACATCTTCTCACGGCTATTTCTTAAAGGACCAAAGTTTTCAACTAGGATTTGCCCTGACAGGAGTAAGTGCATATTCGGGTTCCCCTCCTTAATGGGCTGCATCTGCTTAGTGTAACTTCGCCTTAGGATGTGATGTCTTGTCAGGCTTGGAAGGGATATTTTATGGAGCAATCTGCTCTTCTCCACATCCGAGCTAGCAATGATTAATGCAATGCGTTCTACACGGGGCTGCCTTTGGAAATGGCCCTTAATGACCCATAAGCATCAGTAGGGGTCCAATCCTGCTTCTGCTCACTGGGTTAGGCAGATAGATCCCTGCTGTAGTCTGGTAGGTACGTCTTACGTCTTAAAAGGGATGCGGGTGGCGCTGTGGTCTAAACCACTGAGTCTCTTGGGCTTGGCAATCAGAAGGTTGGCGGTTCGAATCCCCGCAACGGGGTGAGCTCCCGTTGCTCTGTCCCTGCTCCTGCCAACCTAGCAGTTCGAAAGCACACCAGTGCAAGTAGATAAATAGGTATCACTGCAGTGGGAAGGTAAATGGCGTTTCTGTGTGCTCTGCTTTCCGTCATGGTGTTCTGTTGCACCAGAAGTGGTTTAGTCATGCTGGGCACATGACCCAGAAAGTTATCTGCGGACAAACGCCGGCTCCCTTGGCCTGAAAGTGAGATGAGCGCCACAAGCCCACAGTTGCCTTTGACTGGACTTAACCGTCCAGGGGTCCTTTGCCTTTACATTTTTACATGTACTACTGGCTGCCAGTGAGTGATGGAGCCCAAGAAAAGGCCAAGGAGTAAACCCCATACAAATCTGGAGTGGGACCCCTAAGATGATTGGATGGTGCCTTGTACGCCTCCTTCCAGCAACTCCTGCAGCCAAGCTGGTGCCAAATGTCTTGCTCTGCTTTCCTTTGGACCACATCGGTGAGGCCAAGAGGAGGGCTTTATCATATGGGCAGCCCAGGCCCTCCAGGCAAACTGCCCAGGCTTGCACCCCTGGGGAGGTCACTTCAGTGTTGTGAATGCAACAATTAGACCTCACCACCATCTAGGATTTCATTATCTACACACTAAGCATGAGCAGAAGGCAGATGGGATCTCCCAGTTCATCACTGGGTGACTGGCAATAGATGATGAAGGCTTTCAGATTCCCAGCTGTCCAGCAACAATGCTAACTAAATATCTTCCCCCTTCTTAAATTTGGTCGTTTGGAGGAAATAACAGGAGCAGGTTTTTGTGTGAAAGGACTTGTGCTTCCGGTTCTGACCATAACTTCTTGCAACTCCACAACATGTGCTCAGGGGCACCCTGGTATTTAATTCTGAGCATGCAACCTCCTGGCTGACAGAATCCCAACACGACGGGCAAACTACAAGCATGGCAGATTTCGCACCTAGTTTGGCAGGTCCAGAGGGATTTCCCAATTGCTGTTCAATTTCAGTTTGGCCTAAACCTGCCTTGCCGCCATTAAGAAGCCACAGGCATTTCCAGATGGGACAGTCAATCTCTTCAGGAACACATCTTAACAGCTGCCTGCAAGGCTCAAAGGGGATTTTACAATCTGGGCTCACTAAAGGCCATTTAACGCCAGAGTCAAACAATGGCAAACAGATCCCCAACAAGGTATACAGGCCAGACAGGCTCTCTAGCAAGAGTCCAGAAGCTAGGAGGTCTTAGGTTCCCCATCTCTGATATTGCCTATTCTTGCAGTGACTGCAAGATGCCTATCCTCTAGGCTGGACCCCTTCCCACTACTAAATCCTCCCCCAGATTAGGAAGCATCACCCCATAGCACCCAAACTCCAAAATCCCAATTCCTAAATTTAGAGTCTCAGGGAGGAGGAGGAGGAGGAGGAGGAGGAGGAGGAGGAGGAGGAGGAGGAGAAGAAGAAGAAGAAGAAGAAGAAGAAGAAGAAGAAGAAGAAGAAGAAGAAGAAGAAGAAGAAGAAGTTTGTTTGTTGTTTGCTTGCCTATACATCAGCCCACTCTGGGTGGCTACCAACACAATATTAAAAACATGATAAAACATCAAACATTAAAAACTTCCCTGAACAGGGCTGCATTCAGATGTCTTCTAAAAGTCAGATAGTTGTTTATTTCCTTGACATCTGGTGGGAAGGTGTTCCACAGGGCGGCCACCACCAGTGAGAAGGCCCTCTGCCTGGTTCCCTGTAACCTCACTTCTCGCAGTGAGGGAACTGCCAGAAGGCCCTCGGCGCTGGACCTCAGTGTCCGGGCAGAACGATGGGGGTGGAGATGCTCCTTCAGGTATACAGGACCGAGGCCGTTTAGGGCTTCTAAGGTCAGCACCAACACTTTGAATGGTGCTTGGAAACATACTGGGAGCCAATGTAGGTCTTTCAGGACCGGTGTTATATGGTCTCGGCGGCCACTCCCAGTCACCAGTCTATCTGCCACATTCTGGTGCCACACAGTGACCTCAGCTGAGTTTCTCAACCCTCTTGCAAGATGGATCATATTTTCCTTTGTTTTGCTACGCCTCTCCTTGTTTCTTAAGTACAAATGGCTGGGTTTTCACTTGCGTGGTTCTCCTCAGGAGGTTCCTTCCAACTTATCCAGCACAACCCCAACCTTTCGTAAGAGAAGAGGCATTTTTAATGAAAGATCTGGGCGGTCCAGAAGTCACAAACCCAGCCAAGTAACCAGAAGGGAAATCCTTGCATAAGCGAAGGGAATTATTTGGTCTTGTGGTCTTAAGGCTGGCTTTCCCGTTAGGTTCAGGGCATGTATCCAAGATGCAAAACCTGGGAGCCAATGCCTGGCCATCTTTATAATGCAAATATTGACGGGTGTTGAAGGAAACGGCCATAAAGAAATATTGTCAAAGGTAACCAACGAATTATTGAATTTTGGCTTGGAAGATTGGATCCCAGATGCTACGGGGGCATTCTTACACCAGGGAGGTGACGTCTGCAGGCCAAAGAGCCACGGCTAATTATTATTTTATTTTTCTGCTATTGGACTCAGGAATTTGCAGGGGACGGTGGAAATATGGAAACACTCAATAGTGGATGGGAATGTCTTATTGTTCAGGAATTGATTGTGTAATAATCCAAACCATGATCCGACGCATGCAGCAAAACTAATAAAGCTATACCTGGCAAGAGCTGGAGACTAAATATTTGCAATATTATGGCCCGGCTCCGGGAACAAAGGCCTCTGTTGGGATAATATTAGAAAAAGATGTAGTGCGGCTTGTGACCAAATCAAAACAGCCCAGAAAGACAGGGATGAGCTGTGCGCAGTGAGATGTTCAGTCCAATGTAGAAGGCGTTGCATCCATTGAGGTTACCAGGCCCAAGCAGCAGATGATGTGTAATGTACACAAGTCAATAAAGGGAGGGAAAGGAGCCATTTATATGCTTGAATAACATTTTGTTGTTGCTGTTGTTTAGTCGTTTAGTCGTGTCTGGCTCTTTATGACCCCCTGGACCAGAGCACGCCAGGCACTCCTGTCTTCCACTGCCTCCCACAGTTTGGTCACACTTATGTTGGTAGCTTTGAGAACACTGTCCCACCATCTCGTCCTCCGTCGTCCCCTTCTCCTTGTGCCCTCCATCTTTCCCAACATCAGGGTCTTTTCCAGGGAGTCTTCTCTTCTCATGAGGTGGCCAAAGTCTTGGAGTCTCAGCTTCAGGATCTGTCCTTCCAGTGAGTACTCAGGGCTGATTTCCTTCAGAATGGAGAGGTTTGATCTTCTTGCAGTCCATGGGGCTGATTTCCTTCAGAATGGAGAGGTTTGATCTTCTTGCAGTCCATGGGGCTGATTTCCTTCAGAATGGAGAGGTTTGATCTTCTTGCAGTCCAAGAGTCTCCTCCAGCACCAGAATTCAAAAGCATCAATTCTTCGGCGATCAGCCTTCTTTGTGGTCCAGCTCTCACTTCCATACCTCACTACTGGGGAAACCATAGCTTTAACTAGACGGACCTTTGTCGGCAAAGTGATGACTCTGCTTTTTAAGATGCTGTCTATGTTTGTCATCGTTTTTCTCCCAAGAAGCAGGCATCTTTTAATTTCGTGACTACTGTAAATTTAACTGGGAAGATGCAAATCTCTCTCTCATTTTTTTTTTAATATAAAATTCTTTTTTCCTTTTCTTTTTCCTTCCTTGAAATTTCTTGGATGTTCCTCATGAGTGGGAAGAATCCACTGGTTGGGAACAGGCTATCTTAAGGATCGCTTCCTGTATTGTTTGAACGGCATTGATTGTTCTTTTTATTGTACAGTACACTGCTTAGAGATTTTTCACAAAATCATAGCATCATAGAACTGTAGAATTGTAAGGGGTCCAAGGGTCATCTAGTCCAACCCCCCACAATGCAGGAATCTCAGCTAAAGCATCCCTAGCAGCTGCTGAGGGAGTCCATTCCACTGTCAAACAGCTCTTACCATCAGAAAGTTCTTCCTGGTTTGAATTAACTAAATAATGCTTTTTGTTCAATAGGTATCTTTAGGCTTGTAAATTTTCATTATTATTTTTGTCGTGTGTTTTTCCTTTTTCTTTTCTCTCTCTCTTTCTCTCTCTTTATTTCTTTTAAATAATACAAATTTATCCTAGAGGTTTGATCATTTGATTATGTATACTGTAATAATATTTTTTAAACCAGCAACTGTAGAAATAATTTTTTATTTGATTATATTACTAATGTAATTACCTGGACGTAGTTGGGGCTGTTTTTTTTGGGGGGGGGGGAGTTAGGGAAAAACTGTGTTTGCTTGTATTTGATTATATGTTGTTCTTGTAGTCAACTAATAAAATATTTTTAAAAAAGATGTATACTGTAATAACTATCTTAAGTCTAGAAATATCCAATGTAAGATTAGTTTGTGGGGGTTTTCCTTTTTTTATGTAATGTGTGTTCAAGAAAAGTGAATAAATTTCGAAAAAAGGAAGAAAGTTATTCCTGATGTTTAGTCGGAATCTCCTTTCTTCTCCCTTGAAGTCACTGGTTCGAGTCCTACCCTCCAGAGCAGGAGAAAACAAGCTTGCACCGTCTTCTATCTCACAGCCCTTTAGATATTTGAAGATGGTTATCATACCTACTCTCAGCCTTCTCTTCCCCAGGCTAAATAATAATCATTATAAATTTGATGATGATAATTACAATACTTCCATTATATGATATTGGTTCTTGCACCGGCTGCCTTGCTGCTGCTGTAGATTTCAAATCCTCTCAGCTAAATAGAACAGGTATCTCATGAGTGGGAGAGAAAGTGGTTATGGCCGCAGTTGTGCTCCCAACAATGCACAATTGTGGTTCATCACCACCTGTTCCTATAAGCTGGTTTGATGTCAACAGACCACTTGTCGGTCATGAAATCCCGGAAGCGGCAGCTGCATCACATTCCTGGCCAGAGATGCACACCTGAGAGCCTCAGAGTCTGGAGAAATACTTATATCATGCCCCTTCACCTCCACAGACTTGCCCAAGAATGGGGTGTGCATGTGTGCGCCTGTTTGTGCTGATTCGTGTCACAAGGATGCTCATTAAAGGAGCTGTCGGATGTAGGACTCTGCTCTTTGTCAAGTCAAACTTATGCCTGACTGCAGATATCCAAGCTCAGAATTCAGCGTCAGAACATAAGAACATTCAAAGAGGAGGCTGGATCAGGCCAAGGACCTACCTTGTTCAGCATCCTGTTGTCGCAGTGGCCAGCCAGATGCCCATGAGAAACTGGCAAGCAAAATCTTAAAATAATAATAATAATAATAATAATAATAATAATAATAATAATAATTTATTTACACCCCACCCATCTGGCTGGGGTTCCCCAGCCACTCTGGGCGGCTTCCAACAAAAGATTAAAAGACAATAATTTATCAAATATTAAAAATTTCCCTGAACAGGGCTGCCTTCAGATGCCTTCTAAAAGTCAGATAGTTGTTTATTTCCTTGTCATCCGATGGGAGGACGTTCCACAGGGGGGGCGCCACCACCAAGAAGGCCCTCTGCCTGGTTCCCTGTAACTTCGCTTCTCACAATGAGGGAGCAACTCTCACTTCTTGTGCTTTCCTACAACTGATATCCCGAAGTATTTCTGTTTTTATGGGCTGGGGTATCGTTTGGGGACTTCTGTTGGGGAATGTATTTTTTTATTGGTTCATATACATCATTGTTAACCGTTTTAATTATTTTTATTATGCCTTTTGTGCCTTTGACGCTGTACTTTATGTTGTGAACCACCCTGAGACCTATGAGCAGAAGGCGTTATATCAATTCTCATTCTCATAACAACAACAGCAACTTGTGGAGAGCCAATGAAACTGAATGTTGGATGGTTTAGGACAGATAAAAAGAGAGACTTCTTCAAACAGCGCTTGGTCAGTCTATGGAACTCCCTGCCACAGGAGGCAGTATTGGCAAACCAACCTAGACGGCTTTAAAAGAGGACTGGAATACACAGGATGAAACGGTGAAATCTGCTATGATTAAATGGGCACAAGATGTTGGACATAACATAATGATGGCTGACTGGGAACAGTTATGGACCACAGGTATGAAGTTTACGGCATGCAATGCCTTAAGAGAGAATATTATGAAAATGATATACAGGTGGTACATGACACCAGTCAAGCTTGCAAAAATCTACCATTTGCCCGAAAATAAATGTTGGAAATGTAAAGAAACTGAAGGTACATTCTTTCACCTTTGGTGGACGTGCCCAAGGATTAAGGCCTTCTGGGAGATGATCTATAATGAAATGAAAAAGGTATTTAAATATACCTTTCTGAAGAAACCAGAGGCCTTTCTCCTGGGCATTGTCGGCCAATTGGTGCCAAAGAAGGAAAGAACTTTTTTTATGTATGCCACAACAGCAGCAAGAATACTCATTGCAAAGTATTGGAAGACACAAGATCTACCCACTTTGGAAGAATGGCAGATGAAGGTGATGGACTATATGGAACTGGCAGAAATGACTGGCAGAATCCGAGACCAGGGAGAAGAGTCGGTGGAAGAAGATTGGAAGAAATTCAAAGACTATCTACAGAAATATTGTAAAATTAATGAATGTTAGAATGATGTTGGATAGAAATTAAGTGGTTTCCAGCTGTAATGCTTTAAGGGAATATGAAAAATGGGTTATTAATAGGTAAAAATCTAACGTTACTATTTTAAGACCAAAGATTAGGATAAACAAAGAGGGTAAGGATTTGCTGAACCAATAAATTGAACTGGAATACAAAAAAGGGAGGTGTGAGGAAGTCCGGGAAACAAACTAATGAAAAATAAGTAATGGAAAGATTGAGTGGTTTTTAATCATTTTTATTTTGTATTTTTTTTTTCATTTTTATATTGTAACATTTTGAAAATCTCAATAAACATCTTATAAAAAATAAAAATAAAAGAGGACTGGAGGAATTCGTGGAGGAGGAGAGGGCTATGAATGGCTATTAGCCAAGATGGCTATGCTCAGATTCCACAGTTGGAGGCAGCAATGCTTCTGAACGCCAGTTGCAGGAAATCGCAGGAGTGGAGAGTTGCTCTTGTGCTTGAATCCTGCTTGAATTCCCATTGGGGCATTGGGTTGGCCACTGTGAGAACAGGATGCTGGACTAGACTGGCAATTCACCTGATCCAGCAGGCTCTTCTTATGTTCTTATGTCTTATTTTTAGGTTCAAGAACTCCCAATGATAGACCTCACCACCTACAAGTCGCTTGGAGACCTGACTGTCAGCCAGTTATTGGGTCTTCTGCAGTGCTCAGAAAGCTGCTTTGCAGGCTGCTCATTTGCCCACAGAGCTGATTTCAAACTGTGCCCACAAAAAGGGGTAACCTAATTGAAATTTGAAATGCTTTATTGTCACTCGTACAACTTGTATACAGTGAGATTACACGACACCCCCCACTCAGCTCTCTTAGTCTTAATTCCCTCGTTTACTGACGCACACCCACCAAACCCAAAAGTCAGTTGCCCTGTTGTTATCTTTTCATTCAGCAGCCTAACAGCCCACAGATAGAAGCCGTTCTTTACCCTGTTGGTGCGACTAATCATGCTTCTATATCTTCTGCCCGAGGGCAGGAGATCCAGAAAGTGGCGGCCAGGGTGTGAATCATCCCTGAGAATTTTCCTCACTCTCCTGAGGCAACGTTCTTCCGCTATTTCATCCAGTCGATTCACAGGACAGCCCATAATATCTTGTGCTGTATTCACCACCCTCTGTAGGCACTTCCTATCAGATGATGTCAAACCAGCATACCACACCATGATGCAGTAGGAAAGGACACTTTCTGTTGTGGACCGATAGAAGGAGATCATAAAATGTTGATTGACATAATTCTTTTGCAATACTCTGAGGAGATGGAGTCTCTGTTGGGCTTTCTTAACCACCTGGGTTGTATTGATCTTCCAAGTAAGGTCTTCACTGAGATAAACTCCTAGGAATTTAAAGGAAGAGACTCCACACAGCCCTCCCTGATGTACAGCGGGATATTTATGTACCTTTATTGTCATTGTACAACCTGTGTACAATGAAATTAAACGAGTCTCCCTCCCCCCCCCAACACTCAATCTCTTATCGAACAACACACCACCTCGCAAGTCAATTTCGCTATGTTATTTTCCATTCAGCGGCCTAACATCCCATGGACAGAAGCTATTTTTTAGCCTGTTGGTACGGTTGATTATTTTTGTATATTTCCTGCCCGAGGGTAGAAGATTAAAGAGTTGATGGCCGGGGTGTGAGTCATCCCTGAGAATTTTTCTCACTCTCCGAAGGCAACGATCCTTTGCGATGTCATCTAGCGGGCTCAGGGGACAGCCAATGATATCATGCGCTGTGTTCACCACCCTCTGTAGAGACTTTCTGTCCGTGACCATCAGGCCAGCATACCACACTGTGATACAATATGAAAAGACACTTTCTATTGTGGACCAGTAAAAGCAGTTCATCAGTTGCTGTTAGACTTTACAGTGGTACCTCGGGTTACATACGCTTCAGGTTAGCTACGTTTCAGGTTACAGACTCTGCTAACCCAGAAATAGTACCTCGGGTTAAGAACTTTACTTCAGGATGAGAACAGAAATCGTGCAGCGGCGGCGCAGTGGCAGCAGGAGGCCCCATTAGCTAAAGTGGTACCTCAGGTTAAGAACAATTTCAGGTTAAGAACGGACCTGCGGAACGAATTAAGTACCTAACCCGAGGTACCACTGTATTCTTTCACAAGACCCCGAGGAAATGGAGTCTGTTGGGCCTTTCTGATCCCCTGAGTTATGTTGATTTTCCAAGTGAGGTCCTCACTGAGGTAAACTCCCAGGAATTTAAAGGAGGAGACTCTCTCCACACAGCCCCCGATATACAACGGGGCATGTTCCCCTCTCTTCCTCCAGAAGAGATGTAATTGTGATGTCTGGTGATTGACAGGTGGGCAGCCCGCAGGGGGATGGGGAGCTAAAGAACGGGTCCATCAGTCAGACGTGGTTCCTCAACCGCACATCCAAACTTAATTTTACATCCTTTTCCATTTTGACCACACACACACACACACACACACACACACACACATATGCTCATCGACTCCACATAATTTCCAAATGCAGCGACTTCTCTTCAGCTGGGGCTGCGATCAGGAGATTGTGCCAACAGGACAGCAGTGTATTGGAGCCTGGAATGAGACTCATCGCCGGTGCGAGAAAGATCTGCTAATATTTAGTCTGTCAGAAAGACTTTCCCAATGAGCGGATCTTAGATCAAGGGCCCTAGGAAACCTGTGACATGTTGAAGCTCAGGCATAGCTCAGACAGCTGCGTAAGGGGTCATCAGTTATTAAAACGATTAGTATCTGTCAAGCCAGTGACTTAACAGGGCACTTAAATGCAAAAAAACCCCCGAGGATTCATTTTTTTGCTTACAGTGGTGGGGATGGAACCCATTTAGCCGAGATTCCTCTCTCCCTAAAGACCCAGTTCCCATGCCTTAGCAATTTCTCATCCTCCTGCAAATTGCCAATTCATATACATTTAAATTGGCTTTGTCTGGGGAAGAAATCGTTTCCCATCCGACCAACTGCAGCTCTGCAGATCTGCGGTTGCAAAGGAATCGACAACCTGGAGTTCTGCAGCTCAAGGGAATTCCTCAGCAGAAGTCGTTGTTTAAATGAAAATGCGTAAGAACATAAGAACTGCCTTGCAGGATTAAGCCATCTGTCCAAGAATCCTGTTCTCACAGTGGACAACCGATGCATTACTGGGATGCCCGCAAGCAGGTCCTGAGTTCAAGAGCTCAATGTGCTGCAGCTCTGATTGGAAGCTTCCCTGTATACAACAGGCACAGGCAGTCCATGGCCATCCATGTTACTGAACTGTAGCTCTTATCATCTTTAGCCATTGGCCATTCTTGCTGCAGCAGATGGGAGTCGCAGGCCACAGAATCATAGAATTGGAGAGTTGGAAGGGACCTCAAGGATCGGCTAATCCAGGAATCTAAACTAAAGCACCCGTGACAGATGGCCATCCAACCTCTGCTTTTTAAAAAAATAATATTTTATTAAGAGAATTTCAGCTATAGAAAATAAAATGATGAAAGCCCACGGACTGTCCCGCCAGAGTGGTGCATGCTCTAGTTATCTCTCGCTTGGACTACTGCAATGTGTTCTACATGGGGCTACCTTTGAAGGTGACCCGGAAACTGCAATTAATCCAGAATGTGGCAGCTAGACTGGTGACAGGGAGTGGCCCCCAAGACCATATAACACCGGTCCTGAGTGATCTGCATTGGCTCCCAGTACATTTCTGAGCACAATTCCAAGTGTTGGTGCTGACCTTGAAAGCCCTAAACAGCTTCGGCCCAGTAGACCTGAAGGAGCGTCTCCACTCCCATCGTTCTGCCTGGACACTGAGGTCCAGCTCTGAGGGACTTCTGGCAGTTCCCTCATTACGAGAAGTGAAGTTACAGGGAACCAGACAAAGGGCCTTCTCGGTGGTGGCGCCCGCCCTGTGGAACGCCCTCCCATCAGATGTCAAGGAAATAAGCAGCTATCCTGTTTTTAAAAGACATCTGAAGGCAGCCCTGTTTAGGGAAGTTTTTAATATTTAATGCTGTATTGTTTTTAACACTCGATTGGGAGCCGCCCAGAGTGGCTGGGGAAACTCAGCCAGATGGGCGGGGTATAAATGTTGTTGTTTAGTCGTTTAGTCGTGTCCCCGTTTAGTCGTTTACTTCATGACCCCATGGACCAGAGCACGCCAGGCACTCCTGTCTTCCACTGCCTCCCGCAGTTTGGTCAAACTCATGTTCGTAGCTTTGAGAACACTGTCCAACCATCTCGTCCTTTGTCGTCCCCTTTTCCTTGTGCCCTCCAACTTTCCCAGCATGAGGGTCTTTTCCAGGGAGTCTTCTCTTCTCATGAGGTGGCCAAAGTACTGGAGCCTCAGATTCAGGATCTGTCCTTCCAGTGGATCGGTTTGATCTTCTTGCAGTCCATGGATCGGTTTGATCTTCTTGCAGTCCATGGGACTCTCAAGAGTCTCCTCCAGCACCAGAATTCAAAAGCATCCATTCTTCGGCGATCAGCCTTCTTTATGGTCCAGCTCTCACTTCCATACATCACTACTGGGAAAACCATAGCTTTAACTATACGGACCTTTGTTGGGAAGGTGATGTCTCTGCTTTTTAAGATGCTGTCTAGGTTTGTCATTGCTTTTCTCCCAAGAAGCAGGCGTCTTTTAATTTCGTGGCTGCTGCCACCATCTGCCGTGATCATGGAGCCCAAGAAAGTAAAATCTCTCCCTGCCTCCATTTCTTCCCCTTCTATTTGCCAGGAGGTGATGGGACCAGTGGCCATTCATGCCAAAGAATGCTGGCTCTCTTGGAAGGAAGAAATTGGGCTCCCTTGAGATTGTGCAGGAACGTGGCATCCACTTTCTGGGTTTTCAAGTTTACCTGCCTTGCTGCCAGAGCACTGATCCTAAACGGATGCGTATGAGAGAGCAGCCTTTTTTGGAGAACTTATCTGGGCTTTCGAGAATTCACTTTGGGGAACGGGCAGCAGCCAAGGTTGCCTCATGTCGGGCGCATCAATTTCCCAGCTGTCAGAGTCGAGACAGTGAGCAGGAACCGCAGCCGGGGGTCCCACGTGTTCTCCCTGCCGACCTGCATAAGGGGGTGTTTACGACTTATGGATTCCAGGCCAGGTTTCAGGTTTCTTTCGCTTCCTAAGTTCCGTGCCAGTTTCGGGGCCGAATGTTTGTTGGCTCCATCGTCATGGTAGCCAAGGGCGGCCTGATGGTAGAGAAGGTCTGGCCGTCCAACAGGCGAGAGCACTAACCTGTAAGGCCAGGATCGCAGCCACTATAGATTTCATTGGGTGGGGGGAAATGGGGCAAATCTAGATTCTGAGCCAAGGACTCTCCCCCCCCCCAATGCAATGGACAAATGAGGTAGTAGAATCCTAGGGTGGCAGAGTGGACTCCACCACTGCAGTCATGGGGGACAGAGAGGGGTTACCATTTTTAAATGTTCACCATGTTGTTTTTCACATATCTCTCTAATGCAAACAAAACCTGAACCTAACATACCATTCCTTGCAGTGTGTGTCCGTTTTCTGGCACGAAGCTTTTACTTAACAGAGAACTGCTCCACATGGGATTCCCCCACCTATTTGCCATCTCAGGTCCATGGAACCACCTCAGCATTCTATGGGAAAAGCAATGGTCACATTTGCACCATACGTTTAAAGTGTTATGGTAAAAAAAGGTAAAGGCAAAGGACCCCTGGATGGTTAAGTCCAGTCAAAGGAGACTATGGGGTTGCGGTGCTCATCTCGCTTTCAGACACCTTTCCAGGTTGGGTGGCCAGCATGACAAAACCGCTTCTGGCCCACGGAGGACCGTGACCAGTGCCAGAGCACAAACCACAGAGCCTAGGACTTGCCGATCAGAAGGTTGGCGGTTCAAATCCCCGCGACAGGGTGAGCTCCCGTTGCTCGGTCCTTGCTCCTGCCAACCTAGCAGCTCGAAAGCACTTCAAAGTGCAAGTAGATAAATAGGTACCACTCTGGCGGGAAGGTAAACGGTGTTTCCGTGCGCTGCTCTGGTTCGCCAGAAGCGGCTTAGTCATGCTGGCCACATGACCCGGAAGCTGTACGCCGGCTCCCTCGGCCAATAAAGCGAGATGAGCGCCGCAACCCCAGAGTCGGCCACGACTGGACCTAATGGTCTGGGGTCCCTTTACCTTTACGTTGATAGAGACATAGGATGATGTAAAAACACCAGAAGAGTCTGCTGGATCAGGCCAATGGCTCTTCTAGTCCAGCATTCAGGACTCAGGTGCCCCAATGGAAAACCCATTTGAGCACAAGAGCTACTCTCCCCTCTTGAGTTTACCAGCAGCTGGTCTCCATAAATATTGCTGTCTCCAGCCATGGAGGCTGAGCAGAGACATAGTGGCTGGTAGCCATCAATAGTCCTTTCCTCCATAAATTTGCCCAGTTCTCTTTTCAAGCCACCCAGGTTAATGGCCATCACTGGCTCCAGTGTCAGTGAGTTCCATAGTTTATCTATGTGTGATTGGATATGAACCTCTTTAACATCGGGACTAAGTGTGATTTTTCTCTGTCTTCTCAATCTACGCTCTCTCTGCTAGCAGGTCTCCCTGACCCTCACCAGGTTTGCAATGAAAGCGGGAAACGGCTGGACATTAGGAATGCTGTAATCCTATTTCTAATCTCTCGCCCCATCTGGGGCCCCCCGCCGAATACCGCATTATCAATCTGGCCGTCTCCGATGATGGAGAGCACATGGGAATTTCAGATAATGGATTGCAGAAGAGGATGTGAGTTTCCAAATGGTTTTAAGATGCCTGGCATGAAGCTGGGGTTTATTTTATTTTTAATCTATCTTTTCTTTTTTTTTAAAAAAAAAAAAAGGCTGGGAAAAATGATTTGCCAAAAAAGAATAGAGGTGGAAGGAGGAGACAATAGGGGGTGGGGGAGAGGAGGCCTACACAATATGCAACAAGTTCACGAGGACAAATGGCAAGCAAAGTAAAGCATTGTAAAGGGAAAGGGACCCCTGACCCTTAGGTCCAGTCGTGACCGACTCTGGGGTTGCGGCACTCGTCTCTCTTTACTGGCCGAGGGAGCCAGCGTACAGCTTCCGGGTCATATGGCCAGCATGACTAAGCCACTTCTGGTGAACCAGAGCAGCGCACGGAAACGCCGTTTACCTTCCCGCCGGAGTGGTACCTATTTATCTACTTGCACTTTGACGTGCTTTCGAACTGCTAGGTTGGCAGGAGCAGGGACCGAGCAACGGGAGCTCACCCCATCGCAGGGATTCGAACCACTGACCTTCTGATCAGCAAGTCCTAGGCTCTGTGGTTTAACCCACAGCACCACCTGCATCCCAAAAAGTAGAGCGTTAAAAAATGCCAGAAGAGCTCCTGGTGGGAGATGCTCCAGCTGCATCATGTTCCAGCTTTGTCCAGCTTTGGTGCCCAACATGCACTCAGCACTTACCTGTGGCTCCTAGAAGCTGTCAGTGTGTGACAGCAGCCACAATCCCAGGAATGGCTCCAACTGGCTGGCTAAACAAGGTGTGCTGATCCCGTGGGCTAACCGAGAGGCGAGGTCCGAGTCCAGTCCAAGGTCAAAGGTACAGTATAGAGGTAGTTTGAAGAAGTTGAAGCTGGATTTAGGGCAGGGAGTCGGGTGAGGCCAGGAGCTCAGGCAGGATAGGAGGACAGGGTTCAGGCAGGAACTAACAACCCATGAAGTTGCTCCTGCCACTTGGGACTGAGGCTGGCTGGCTTTTATCTGCCCCGAGGCACAGGGCAGCCCCGATCCTCAGGTGACTCGCCTCTCCTGGCCTGGAGGCGAGCACTCCTCCTGCGGGAACTTAGTTCCCTCCGCCTCTCTGCCCTGAGCCTCTGCAGCTCAGGAGAGGCTGGAGGGTTACCGGACCCAGGGGCAACCTCAGCTTCCCCTGACGGGGCTGAGAGTGGAGCACCTGCAGGCAATGGGTCCTCCATCACCTCAGGAGCCAGAGCAGACTCACCTGGTGCCTGCACCTGAGGATCCAGCACAGGTGAGGACCCTTCAGGCTCATGCCCCAGCCCCGGCTCAGCTGGTTCTGGAAGCAGGGAATCCTGTGCAGGCTGGGATTCCTCAGGTTCAGCATCCGAATCCGAATCCCAGGCCATCACACCAAGTGAAGGTACCCAATGGGTCTCAAACCCTCGGTGGGTTAGGGACTTCCCCTGCATGTGAAGACAGGCTCTGGCAGATTGAGCAGACGAGACCAATAGTGGGTTCATTGATCACGAAGGCAGTTCATGTTATGTACTGTGCATGTTATGTACTGAAGTTCTCATCCTGGGCCAGCAGGGGGATACTGTAGATAGCTTTCACTCAGGTCCGCATATGCAAATAAGGAATTGAAAGTGACATTCAGTGATTGGATAGTTACAGAAAGTTGTTACTGTTGCTTTGTAGTTGAGCTCTATATAAGCTGGTTGGCTGAACCCTTCAGTTCAGTTCTGTTCTGGCCTGTGAATAAACAAGAGCTGTCTGAAGAATCGTTGTGTCGTCTGATATGTTCACCCACAACTTAACAGTCTAGGATATGGTTAGCAGATTTTTTTCAGTGAATCCGGGGACACTTTTTTTTTTTTTTTAAGTAGCAACAGGAGTCAGTAGTGGGGATGGTGAGGCAAAAGACCCTGGGCCCAAGCACACATGCATATTGTATAAAGGTGCAAAGCCCTTCTTTGCACCCTGTGAAACATAAATGCACAGAATTTAAAAAAAACTGGACAACGGCACGCCACCCGCCTGTGACTCCTGAGCCTTCCCTGATCTGTCAAAATAAAGAGAGAAGGGGGCAGGAGATCTGTACCGCCGGACGTCCCCTGTTCCCCTTCGGCAGTGGCGGTGGCAGCGAGCAACTCCTGAAGCCAGCCAGAGCCAACTGCGCTACCAGGCTGGCTCCGAGCTGCTGAGGCTGCCGCTGCCACGTTTCCCGGGGACAGATTTGCAAATCCGGGGACATTCCAGGGACGGAAATTTGTCCGGGGACAGATTTGCAAATCTGGGGACTGTCTCCGGGAACCAGGGACGTCTGGTAACCCTAATCTAGGAGAAGGAAAACTCTGATCCTAAACTTCCGCTGCCTTGTGGGACAATAAAAGGCTCAGAAGTCAACCCTACACAAATCCACAGTGGAGTCCTTAAGACAGTTGTATGGCACCTTTTTGTTCAGGCAACTCCTGCAGCCAAGCTGGTGGCAAATGTCTTGCTCTGCTTTCCTTTGGACCACATCAATGAGGCTGAGAGGGGAGTCTTGTTGTCTGGGCAGCCCAGGACCTCCATACATACTGCCTAGGCTTGCACCCCAGCAAGGTCACTCCAGTGCTGTAAACACAATGCTTTGACTTCATCCCCGGAGGCAGACTCCATTGTCTCTTGAGACAGACAAACGCCAATCCAAATCTGCTTTGGTACCTTATGGTGAAGGGACACGGGTGGCCCTGTGGGTTAAACCACAGAGCCTAGGACTTGCCGATCAGAAGGTTGGTGGTTCGAATCCCCGCAACAGGGTGAGCTCCCGTTGCTCGGTCCCTGCTCCTGCCAACCTAGCAGTTTGAAAGCACGTCAAAGTGCAAGTAGATAAATAGGTACCACTCCGGCGGGAAGGTAAACGGTGTTTCCATGCACTGCTCTGGTTCGCCAGAAGCGGCTTAGTCATGCTGGCCACATGACCCGGAAGCTGTACGCCGGCTCCCTCGGCCAGTAAAGCGAGATGAGCGCGCAACCCCAGAGTCGGCCACGACTGGACCTAACAGTCAAGGGTCCCTTTACCCTTACTACCTTATGGTGAAGGGCAGGTAGGAAACAACAACACCAACAACACCAACAATTTCCTCCTGCTGCGAGAGCTCCTAATCTTTTGCAGCAATCCCATTTCCACAGCGAGAAGAGCTGTGAACATTTCCACAGCTTGGGATCTCACATGTCTTGTGTTACTTTCAGCAGCGAAGCCATTTATCAAACCCCTGAGTAGATTAACATAGCTGGTGCTAGAGGGGATTAAGCCACCACGAAGGCGCTTGTTTACACCATCCGTTATCCTGGGAGAGCAACCTTCCCGAACTCCTGTCAACCTCTTGATTTGTTTATATGCTCTTGGGGTGAATAAGAGGATAAGGCTGGCGGAAGACTCTCAACAGCCCCTGCCCAGAACTGGGCGCAACATATACTTGCATATAAAGGTGCTGATGTGTGCCAAAGCAATAATAATAATAATAATAATAATAATAATAATAATAATAATAATAATTTATTTATACCCCGCCCATCTGGCTGGGCTTCCCCAGCCACTCTGGTTGGCTTCCAGCAAAATATTAAAATACAATAATGCATCAACTATTAAAAGCTTCCCTTAACAGGGCTGCCTTTGGATGTCTTTTAAAGTCAGTGAGTACTCACTGGAAGGACAGATCCTGAAGCTGAGGCTCCAAGACTTTGGCCACCTCATGAGAAGAGAAGACTCCCTGGAAAAGACCCTGATGTTGGGAAAGATGGAGGGCACAAAGAGAAAGGGACGACAGAGGACAAGATGGTTGGACAGTGTTCTCGAAGCTACCAGCATGAGTTTGACCAAACTGCGGGAGGCAGTGGAAGACAGGAGTGCCTGGCGTGCTCTGGTCCAGGGGGTCACGAAGAGGCGGACACGACTAAATGACTAAACAACAACAAAGTTGCTTATTTCCTTGACATCTGATGGGAAGGTGTTCCACAGGGCGGGTGCCACCACCGAGAAGGCCCTCTGCCTGGTTCCCTGTAACCTCATTTCTTGCAGGGAGGGAACCGCCAGAAGGCCCTCAGAGCTGGACCTCAGTGTCTGGGCTGAGCAATGGGGGTGGAGACGCTCCTTCAGGTATGCTGGGCCGAGGCTGTTTAGGGCTTGTTGTGGAATCTCACAACAACCACCAGTCCACCAAAAGGGGCTTTTTTCTGGTGCAGGTGATGATTCCATGGCCCTGTTAATGTATGCATTTCCTTATTAACTACATTTTTATCCCACCTGTTCCTCCAAGGAGCTCAAGGTGACATACATGGTTCTGCCCCACCTCAGCTAATCCCCACAACAACCCTCAACATCTGGGTTTCACAGTGATGGAGAAGCTCCTTCAGGTATACAGGGCAGAGGTGATTTAGGGCTTTCAAGGTCAGCACCAACACTTTCAATTGTGCTCAGAAAAGTACAGGGAGCCAATGTAGGTCTTTCAGGACCAGTGTTATGTGGTCTCGGCGGCCGCTCCTAGTCACATTCTGGATTAGTTGTAGTTTCTGGGTCACCTTCAAAGGTAGCCCCACGTGGAGCACATTACGATAGTCCAAGTGGGTAAAGGTAAAGGTAAAGGGACCCCTGATCATTAGGTCCAGTTGCAGACGACTCTGGGGTTGCGGCGCTCATCTCGCTTTACTGGCCGAGGGAGCCGGCGTACAGCTTCCGGGTCATGTGGCCAGCAGGACTAAGCCACTTCTGGCGAACCAGAGCAGCGCACGGAAACACCATTTACCTTCCCGCCAGAGCGGTACCTATTTATCCACTTGCACTTTGACGTGCTTTTGAACTGCTAGGTTGGCAGGAGCAGGGACCGAGCAACGGGAGCTCACCCCGTCGCGGGGATTCAAACTGCCGACCTTCAGATCGGCAAGTCCTAGGCTCTATGGTTTAACCTACAGCGCCACCCACATCCCTGTCCAAGTGGCGTGCTCTGGTCCAGGGGGTCCAATTAAGGCTAATTGGAGAGCCGGTACAGTGTTTAGGGTTTGAACCAGGGTGACCTTGGCTTAGGTCTTTGCTCAACCTTGAAACTGCTGGCATGGCATATAACAGCCCTGCTGGATTAGCCCACTGGAGTCCTTTACTTTACCTTTACCTAGCTGAGAAACATAGGACTGGTGAACATGCCTTTTCCTTACTTGTAAGTGTACTTTTGAAAATAGTTAATTCTTCACTCTGGACCTTCTTTGCCTGACAGCGCCGTGACATCTAATTAGTCAATGAAGTGGACTAATTGCCTCTTTAATTCCAATTATCTCTGTTAAATACAGAGTCCTTCACCCCATGCATGGTGATGAACATAGCCTGGGGCCTTTAGAAGACGCCCAGCTTCTCCACAATAAGTCTTTGGAGAACTTCCAACTTTTGCTCTTGCTAGCAAAACCTGACTCACAGTTGGATGGTTGGCCTGTTATTCATTCCGCAAGCGGGTATCTCCAACCACCTGGGACTGCAACTGCCAAATCAGTGCAACCCCCCCCCCAAAAAAAAACCCCGAAACAAAAACCAACCCTTTCCTAGCTATCCGCCAGACACTTCTGGGCCAGCTTGTCTTCATGAAATATTTTCAAATAACTCATTGTCATTCTTTCTCTCTACCCCCTCCTCCCGCATCATTCCTTTCCTCCACTTCTCTTTCCAAGAAATTGATTGGCTAATAAATCTGAGCATCAGTTCTGCACGTCCAGCTCTACGGACATGGATTCGACATTATTTGCAGAGTGTCTGCGTAGATTTCCTGAGGCTGCCAGATCTTGAGGTCCATCAGCCTGCGGGATTGCTGTTGTAAATCAGGTGTGCTCAGCCCAAGAGAGGCTGAGAACAAGGTACTTCCATGGTCTTGACGACGGTGAAAACTGATCTTTCTCTCTCTTTCATCTGTTTCCTAGAATTGTAGAAACAGAGTTGGAAGGGATCCTGCCCAGGAATCACAGCTAAAGCATCCAACCACTTCTTTAAAATCTCCAAGGAAGCAGAGTTCACTATTTTCCAAGGGAGACTATTCTACTGTCGAACAGATTTTGCCTTCGGAAGGTTCCTCCTGATGTTTAGCCAAAATCTTCTTTATTGCCATTTCAAAGCACTGGTTTGGGTCGGGGGGTGATGAACTTTATTGGCTCTGTGGACCAGCTGCAGAAAATGGGCAGGACATGAATTGACAGCACTGGTGGAGGAACGGGTGCGGTGCCCCCGGCAGCACGATCCCAGTGGGGAGCCATCGCGGCTGCCCCCCACCCTGTGCTGAGCACCATGTCCCCGCAGGCGGCACACTACGCCCCCAGGACGCGAGCCATGCCCTTGTGGATGGCGTGTCACGCCCCCGGGATGTGTACCACGCCCCCAGAACGTGCTCCAACCACACCTGTTCTCCGCCCTCCCCGCCGGAGCTTGACACTCTGCCACTGATTGACAGGTGGGTTGTCCTGCCCACCTGTCCAAATCCCTTGTGTGCAGGGGTGTCAGGTGCATGAGGATCATTCCCAGAGCCGTGCTTCTGAATCCCATTCTCTGGAAACCACAGAAGAAGAAGAGGAAGAAGAGGAAGAGTTTGGATTTGATATCCCGCTTTATCACTACCCTAAGGAGTCTCAAAGCAGCCAACAATCTCCTTTCCCTTCCTCCCCCACAACAAACACTCTGTGAGGTGAGTGAGGCTGAGAGACTTCAGAGAAGTGTGACTGGCCCAAGGTCACCCAGCAGCTGCATGTGGAGGAGCAGGGAAGTGAACCCAGTTCACCAGATTACGAGTCCACTGCTCTGAACCACTACACCACACTGGCTCTCTTGTGAGTTCTCTTGTGCTCAAATCTTGCTTGCGGGTTTCCCAAAGGCATCTGGTCGGGATTGGCCATGGTCCCAATCCAGCAGGCTCTTCTTATGTGTCAGAGGGAAGGAAGATCTGCATTCTGTTGAAGCCATAAGCTTTGGAAAGGGCTCTTTATGTTCATGACATGCTTTCCTTGGCTAGCAGGGAAGTAGCAGTAGCTCACCGGCGGATGAGTTTACCTTTCAACTGTCCCCCACTTTGGACTTCAGGGAAGGAAGAAATTATATTTCCTTCTTGTCTGGTTGTGACCTTCCTTGTCCCGGGTGGGATATTCCTGCCAAGCCGCGACCAGGACAAAAACAGATCACCAGATGGCCACGAAGAAAGAGAGGGGATCATTCTCTTTCGAAGTCTCCTCTTTCTCTCTCCTTCGCTGCCTTACTTTATGAACTCCTGAAATTTATGGTGGAGTTCTGGCATGCTTTATTCCCTCATCCCATCGCTCTCTGCACCGGTTTGCGAGTTGTTTGTTTTTTAAGAATCAGAAAGAGATTCCCCGGGAGGAAAAGGCAAGTTAATATTCAGACCCTTCGCCTCTTTCCTTCAGGCCCTGAGCAAATATTCCATTGACTTGAATAGAAGCAGGAGCAAACCCATATATCAGTGTCTGGTTTAAACCATATTGCATGCGGGTAATGTTGAGTTATGGACCCCGCGGCGCTGCCCTCCAAGGAGAATCAAAATCAAAATGAATATCTTTTTTTTAAAAAAAGAAACCTCAGGCACCTGATATTTATGCAAATGTTTAAATAAATAAACAAGCATGTGTAATTAATTTTTTCTAATGATTTACGACTCAAGCCAGAGAAATTTGATTACCCCTCCAGCATTCGAAGAGATGAGTTGAGCAGACAGTAACGTAACTTTAAATTGTTTCCAATGAGATTAATTGCTTTTATTAGCATTTGTTATGTTAATTTATTAGGCACTCCCCCCCCCCCGTGAGAGGCGACTCAAAATAACTTACAAAATGCCAGGGACTTGCAGGAAGCCGACGAGGGTGTACCAGGTTAAGGGGGCCGGGATTTGACTCGGGAGAGGGGGGCAGTAGTTTTGGGGGGCTTGTATCAGCCCGAAGGCAAGAATTAGAGGCAGGGGGAGCTTCAGAGATGGAGGAAGAGGAGGAAGAGGCTAGTCAGGCAATGGAAGGGCTGGCTGCTTACACATCCCACACCACTGTCTCCCAGAACCAGGAGAGAATTATGGCCGCTTCCACGCAGATGCAGTCTCTGGCTATGTGGGTGGAGCCCATGGGGAAAAGGTACATAAACTGATGGAGGAGGAGTGGTCCCCAATTGTTGCAACAGTTTTGGTGCTGACCTTTAAAGGCCTAAACGGCCTCGGCCCAGTAGACCTGAAGGAGCATCTCCACCCCCATCGTTCACTGAGGTCCAGTGCCGAGGGCCTTCTGGTGGTTCCCTCACTGCAAGAAGTGAGGTTACAGGGAACCAGACAGAGGGCCTTCTCGGTGGTGGCACCGGCCCTGTGGAACACCCTCCCACCAGATGTCAAGGAAATAAAGGCCTATCTGACTTTTAGAAGGCATCTGGAGGCAGCCCTGTTTAGGGAAGCTTTTAATATTTGATGAATTATTGTATTTTAATATTTTGTTGGAAGCCGCCCAGAGTGGCTGGGAAGACCCAGCCAGATATATAGAAAGGAGCGAACCAGTGATATTTTAGGGAGCAGGGTAGCAGGCGGGGCCCATGACTTATATAACAGGAGCCTACACAACACAAAACACTGTCGCTGTATGTAGGTTTTATTTTATTTGTTTTTTAATCTTATATTTTGGAAATGTACATCCAGTTTTTTCCCCTTTAATTTTTTTGGGGGCCCCCAAGAGAGTAGAGCCCTAAACTAGCTTATACGTAAATCCAGCATTCCCCCCCCAACCCAGGAAATTGCTGTTCAGGGAGTAGAACATGTGACTCCTAATTGCAGGGTCGTGGGTTCAAGCATTGCATGGGGTTGGGCTAGATGACCCTTGCGTCCCCTTTCAACTGTACAATTCTACGATTCTATGACATCCTGTGCCATCTTAACCACAGCAGATAACCAATCAATGCCTCCACCTAAGACTGCACCAGCCCTGGGTCTAAGTTGGGGTCTTTAGCCAAGCAAGACGAATATCTGACAAAGAAAAATGATTGAAAACCGAGACAGCTCGGAAGACCGAGATGGGGCTGTGTTGTCTTCATCTGGGCTGTCCTAGGAAATAAAGATAAATTCCCCCACTTCATATTTTAAAACAGCTTATCCTAATCACCAGTAATGGCAACCAAATGTTGGCTTTTTATTCATTACATTTTTGGGCCAGCGGGACGGGGTGGGGGGGGGGTGGCTGGGAAGATGGGGGGGGGAGCGGGGTTTTTTGCAGCCTGCTGGGTCCCCTCCTCCTTCAGAGGCTCATCTAGGCTCATTTTAAGCCGGGGTCAGGGGTCGTTTCCTCTCTGTGTTGCCAATTTGACGGATGGGTTTTGCTGCCAGAGTTTCCGCGCTCGCTCGCAAGGGCTGGAGGTGGTTATGGGGGAGAGGAGAGGACGAAATGGCACAAAGCTCAGAGGGGTGGCTTTGTAGGTCACGGGGCTTGCTGCGGAAATGGCAATTGTTCGAGTCACTTTGAAATGGACCTAGATATTTAAAGAAAGGGGGCAGAGGAGGCACGTTGAAGGCAGCTTCCTAAGTTAATGTGGAACTTAGATGTCCTAAATCAGGGACAGGGCATATCAGGCCAGATGCGGCCCTCTGTGACTCTTTATTTGGCCCCCGGGAACCTTCCCAAGCCATGACCTGATCTCCTTATGCCCTGCTTTGCAGCCTCCTTGTATGCTTCTTCCTGGCTTGAACTCTGATAATGCCTCCTTCTTGCCTGGATATGGTATATATTTTGGAAACTGGTTTGGCCAATGTAATAATAATAATAATAATAATAATAATAATAATAATAATAAATTATTATTATTTATACCCCACCTATTTGGTTGGGTTTCCCTCCACCCCCATCGTTTTGCCCGGACACTGAGGTCCAGCTCCGAGGGCCTTCTGGCAGTTCCCTCCCTGCGAGCAGCGAAGTTACAGGGAACCAGGCAGAGAGCCTTCTTGGTAGTGGTGCCTGTCCCGTGGAACACCCTCCCATCAGATGTCAAGGAAATAAAGGACTATCTGACTTGAAGCACCTGTAACCCGAGGTACCACTGTACAAATTTAGAATCTTTTAAAAAAGACTGGAAACCCTGTCTAGTCTATATGAAAAAGTTATTTCCCATATGCAAAGATCACAGTGGGGTTTAAAGTGTAAGAAAACAGCAGGATTTATCAACGTGTTAGAGAGGGTGAAATTAAAACGCAAATTAAAACACAATTGTATGTAATTTGAGTTATAAACATTTGGGTGAGTGGGAAGTCACTAGTTTTGTCAAACTGTAATATAATTGCTAAGTAACAAATGCAATTTTCTATACGGAAAAAAAGAATAAAATATTATTGCAAAAAAGTGAGAAGCTTTTTCTAGCTAGAGGTACAATGCACACACTGGACTAGAAACATGCAAAGCCGAGATTCACAACATATTGAATCCCGTGGCCAATGCGTTTTAGAAGGCAATAATGGGACTTCAAAGTCTTCGAATCCCTAACCTGGACTTTCTTAACTAATCCATTGTTAGCTGGGCTCAGCTGAAACTGAACATGTGCAGCTCGCATGAAAAACTGACCTGCCTTTGGCTGCTCCGGGATTTCGGAACATAACGAATGTTTCTGCCGCGAGGACAAATCCATTCAGCGTGGAAGAGAGTTGAGGGGTCAAGACATCAGGGTGCCGTGATGTACTGGGAGCCCTGCTCTGGTTACTCTTATGGTGGGGGAGAGGATGAAATTTATTCTCCCGCTAAGACTCTTGAAACCAGAGAGGTTATACTGACGTGGTGTTAGCTCATAGCATGGAATCCTATCTAGCCTGGAAGGGGAGGAGGAAAGCCCCAGAGGTTACTACAACCAGGGTCCTGTTTTCATCTCTGTTTTACTCCTTGTATCCTTGTACACCACTTAGAGATTTTAAATAGCCAGTCCTTTGGAAATGCTGATACAGTCATACCTCATGTTGTGAACGCTGCGGGTTACATCTTTTCAGGTTGCGTTCCATGGCGACCCAGAAGTACCGGAAAGGGTTACTTCCGGGTTTTGCCGCTCGCGCATGCACAGACGTGCAAAATGACATCACGCGCATGCGCAGAAGCGGCGAATCGCAGCCCGCGCATGCGCAGGCGTGCAGACGCGGGTTGTATTCCGTTCAGGATGCGAACGGGGCTCCGGAACGGATCCCATTTGCAACCAGAGGTACCACTGTATGTAAACAAGCAAGCAAGCGTTGTTGGAACAGCCCTGTGATTTTCAAACCTATGATCACACACACCCCACCACCATTCCTCATTCCTCAAAGGTTTGCTCCAATGTCGTGAAGTCAGTGGACGAGGGGCACGAAGCTAGTCTTCTAAATGCCCCTGGTAAATTAAAGTTGTTGTTGTTTAGACGTTTAGTCGTGTTCAACTCTTCATGGACCAGAGCACGCCAGGCCCTCCTGTCTTCCCCTGCCTCCCGCAGTTTGGTCAAACTCATGCTGGTAGCTTCGAGAACACTGTCCCACCATCTCGTCCTCTGTCGTCCCCTTCTCCTTGTGCCCTCCATCTTTCCCAACATCAGGGTCTTTTCCAGGGAGTCTTCTCTTCTCATGAGGTGGCCAAAGTCTTGGAGCCTCAGCTTCAGGATCTGTCCTTCCAGTGAGCACTCAGGGCTGATTTCCTTCAGAATGGATACGTTTGATCTTCTTGCAGTCCATGGGACTCTCAAGAGTCTCCTCCAGCACCAGAATTCAAAAGCATTAAAGTATTAAAGCCTGGCGCCACCTTCCCAAAGCTCTGGATGCTCACACGCACTTCTGGCCCTAACTGTGCTCTTATGAAAAATTTCACCACATGCCACTGCAAAAGAAGTACTTATCCATGCAGTTGTTGTTGTTATTGTTGTTGTTTATTCAGTTTATACACCGCCCTATACCAGGAGGTCTCAGGGTGGTTCACAACAGGACCACAAAATACAAAATCAAACCAAAAGCAGTAACCCAATAAACACCCGCCCCTCCAAAAAAAGCCACTTTCTAAAAGGGTGCTGGATGTCAAACTGATCAACCAATGGCCTGGTTTAAAAGGAATGCTTTTGCCTGGTGCCTAAAGGTGTATAATTAAGGCACCAAGTGAACGTCCCCAGGGAGAGTGTTCCATAAATGGGGAGCCACTGCAGAGAAGGCCCCGTTCTCATGTTGCCACCCTCCAGACCTCTTGAGGAGGAGGCACATGAAGGAGGGCCTCAGAAGATGATCTCAGGGTCCAGGTAGGTTCATATGGGAAGAGGTAGTCCTTTAGGCATTGCGGTCCTGAGCCATTTGTAGGTCAAAACCAGCACTTTGAATTGGGCCTGGAAACTAATCAGTAGCCAGTGCAGTCGGACCAGGATCGGTGTAATGTGCTCAGACCGTCTTGCTCCAGTGAACCATGGCAATCCATCCCACAGTAAGCAGTGGTGGTTTCCAACGTAGATGCCATTAAAAGGAAGCAAATAGATAAAATATGGAATTTTCTCCAGCAGGAGGCAGTGAAGAGCCACCAACCTGGGCATATTAAAATGGGGGCATATGAGCATAACCTTGTTTTCCCCCAGCCTATTTCTGAAATGATAATGTTAGGGGTGAGGTCCCTGACTCAGACATAAGATTCTGAGTTTAATCCAGAGAGTTTTTGCTGCAACCCAAGCTCTCTTGGGTCTCCACCCCCATCGTTCTGCCCGGACACTGAGGTCCAGCTCCGAGGGCCTTCTGGCAGTTCCCTCCCTGCGAGAAGTGAGGTTAAAGGGAACCAGGCAGAGGGTCTTCTCGGTGGTGGCACCTGCCCTGTGGAACACCCTCCCACCAGATGTCAAGGAAATAAACAACTACCTGACTTTTAGAAGACATCTGAAGGCAGCCCTGTTTAGGGAAGTTTTTAATGTTTGATGTTTTATTGTGTTTTTTAATATTCTGTTGGGAGCTGCCCAGAGTGGCTGGGGAAACCCAGCCAGATGGGTGGAGTATGTATGTATGTATGTATGTATGTATGTATAAATAAATAAATAAATAAATAAATAAATAAATAAAATTATTATTACAGTGGGACCTCAGGTTAAGAACTTAATTTGTTCCGGAGGTCCGTTCTTAACCTGAAACTGTTCTTAACCTGAGGTACCACTTTAGCTAATGGGGCCTCCTGCTGCTGAAGCACGATTTCTGTTCTCATCCTGAAGCAAAGTTCTTAACCCAAGGTACTATTTCTGGGTTACTGGAGTCTGTAACCTGAAGCGTCTGTAACCCGAGGTACTACTGTATCATCATCAACATCATCTTTCGGATAACAGCTCCTAGGGTTTGATTCAGAGCTAGCCTAGTTTAAATGGATGGTGTCAACATGCCCTGAAATTGCATCTCTCAGTTTTCCAATCTACATGGCTAAGAAATCTCTGCAGACCTGTGATGGCCTAATGATGAAATGTACAATCATAACTTTCAGCGGCCTGCGGTTCTGATATATTTTCTGAAAAAAATCCGCTCGCAAGCGTCTTCCCTGATTGCTCCTGGCACCAATGTGCTGCCTTTTGCAAGTGAGATGTGTGGTCCCAGCCAAGCTGGGGTGTCAGGAGAAGGTCAGCTTGAATCATACGGCTCTCCTGCAGCCCATTCGGCTTTGTCTCAACTCCCTGGAGGAAAGACACAATTGGTAGAAATGGGAGGAGCACCTTGGAAAACGAGGGATGGATGAAGCAGTCTGTTTCCTGTCCAATGGCACTTTTGCTCACTCAATAAGTCTGTTCTGTCACTTTTCACGCTAACCTGCAATTCAATTGGTTTTTTAAAATTAAAAATGCATGAAAATCTTCTTCTTTCTTTGGCGATCACTCATAGCCAAGTAAGATTGTCTTCCATAAACACGGTTTTAACAATGAGTCCGTAAGTGACTGTGGAGGCCAATTCTGGATCCATAAGTCCTTCCACAGTGGGGACATTGGTTTCCAGGTGGGAGTTGATCACGGTGTGGATTTGTCAATCATGCCTTCCTCCTAGCACATTTCTCCCTTGCGTCCTGAGTTCGAGTGTCTTCAAAGCCCATGACACCTTTGGTAAAGGCTGTTCTCCAACTGGAGCGCTCACAGGCCAGCGTTTTAATGCATTTTAATGTTGTATTTTAATCTTGTTTTTAAGTTGTATTTCAATCAATTGTTTTTATACCGGTGTTAGCCACCCTGAGCCTGGTCTTGGCTGGGGAGGGTGGGGTATAAATAAAATTTAATAATAATAATAATAATAATAATAATAATAATAACAACATCAACTTCGTTGGACTGGTCATGTTGTGCGGATGCCTGATGATCGTCTTCCAAAGCAACTGCTCTATTCTGAACTTAAAAATGGAAAGCGTAATGCTGGTGGTCAACAAAAGAGGTTTAAAGACTGTCTCAAGGCAAATTTTAAAAATAATGAAGTATAAACACTGACAACTGGGAAACACTGGCCTGCGAGTGCTCCAGTTGGAGAACAGCCTTTCCCAAAGGTGTCATGGGCTTTGAAGACACTCAAACACAGGATGAAAAGGAGAAATATGCTAAGAGGAAGGCACGCTTGGCAAACCCTCACTGTGATCAGTTCCCACTTGGAAACTAATGTCCCCACTGTGGAAGAATGTATGGATCCAGAACTGGCCTCCACAGTCACTTACAGACTCACTGTTAAGACCGTGTTCATGGAAGACAATCTTACTCGACTACGAGGGATCACTGAAGATAAGAAAGAGAGTGCACAGCACAATAAACATGTCAGCATCTGGAAGCGAGGAGTCATAGATTCAAATCCTGCATCTTCCAAAATGCTGGCAGCCAAACCAACAGATTCAAATTACAAGAATGGCGATTCTGACTAAACACCAGGAAGAACTTTCTGATGGTAGTTGCTGTTAGACAGTGGAAC
Organism: Podarcis pityusensis; assembly: GCF_964106645.2. Classification (NCBI taxonomy): domain Eukaryota; kingdom Metazoa; phylum Chordata; class Lepidosauria; order Squamata; family Lacertidae; genus Podarcis; species Podarcis pityusensis. The sequence goes on along the minus strand of NC_138027.1, from coordinate 8,798,847 downwards.
GGTCTCCCTCAGGAGGTGGTCGACTCTCCTTCCTTTGAGGTTTTTAAGCAGTGGTTGGATGGCCATCTGCCATGGATGCTTTAGACGAGATTCCTGCATTGCAGCGGGTTGGACTAGATGACCCCTGGGTTGCCTCCCTAGTCTACGATTCTGTGATTCTAAGGTGGCTCACCGTTACCAGGGGAACCAGAACTCTGCAAAACATCAGGAGAAGCAGGAAAGATCTGACCCGGCTCTCCGTCTGCAGCTGTTGAGTTGCACTCTGGCTACTTACAGCAGCGCTAATAAGCTGCCCCATAAATTTAAGAAATTGATTTGTTTTAATGTTAGGAAATATATGGTGTCCTTTTATCATAATGCAATAACCGCTCGGCTCAGATGACTCAGACTCTCTCTGCTTTCCCCCCCTCCTTCCTGTGGAAGAGAACTCCTGTGTGTGCACTTATCACATCACTTACCCACACCCCCGAGTCCTTTATAAGCTTAATTGAGTGTAGTTAATTTTTTACCAGGTAGAGCCATTATAGCTTTGTTTAAAAAAAAAAAACTCTTTATGGCAGTGTGCGGATTTGATCCGACTGACCTCACAGGGATGGAATAGATGCATTTATTTTTTAAAAAATCATTATTACTGTTATTATTAGAGGGAGATCTGGTTAGTATTAGCAACTGTAACTTATATGCAGCCCCCTGACAAGATTGGGGTGGGTTTTTTGTGTGTTTTTTTACAAGATGAAGTATTACCTTTTTTATTTTTTTAAAAAAAAAAGGTGAATATTTGAGAGATAGCTTTAAAAAACAAAAGCCAGAGATGAGCTTTGGAGTCAATTGAATTCTTTTAAAAAAATTGAATTGGGGGGGGAGGGGCTATGCATGTTAAAAATTATAGGGAGTCCCATATGCTTCTCCCATTCCACAGATGTGATTCCTATTTGAATCAGAAGGGATGCTAGGGAGGGGCAGTCTGTCTCTAACACGAACCCACCCACTGACATCAACGGCAATTGCGTTAGCTCAGTCCTGGGTTTGAGCTGCATGCTGCATTGCAGAGAATATTACCGTATTTTTCGCTCCATAAGATGCACTTTTTTCTTCCTAAAAAGTAAGGGGAAATGTCTGTGCGTCTTATGAAGCGAATGTGTGGTCCCTGGAGCCGAATTGCCCAGGGGCGAAAAGCAGATCATGCCTTTTTTTTTGAAAGAGGGACGTGGGTGTTGAAACAAAGCTGCTGATCGGCAAGCGATCGGGAGCGAGATAAGGGAGCATAGCAATAAAGGAGGCTGCCTGGAAGGGGGGAGGTAAAGACAGCGAACTTGCAAGGAGAGGAGACAGGAAGACTAAAGCAATGAGGAGAGAAATTAGAAGAAGAGGAGGAGCAAAAAACTGCTCCAGCTAAGGAAAAGACACTAAGGCAAACAAGAGGGAAGGAGGTGTTGAAAGGAAGCAGCTGATCGGTGGGATCGGGAGAGAGATAAGGGAGGCTAGCGATAAAGGAGGCTGCCTGGGAGTGGGGAGGAAAAGCCCATGGATCCTCAGGATTTTTACATTGGGTCACCCCAAATTCACCATCAGATCACATAACATCTCCATGGCTACAGCCTGCACCAAAAAAATCATGCACCCACTGTTGCGTGGGGCTACAATGGCGCAAAAACGTGGTTACAAAGCACAGATCCACATGGATCCTCATGATTTTTGCATTGGGCTACCCCAAACTCACCATCAAATCACATATCATGTCTGTGGCCACAGCATGAACCGCAAAAATCATACATCCACTGTTTCGTTCAGAATATTTTTTTCCCTCTTGTTTTCCTCCTCTAAAAACTAGGTGTGTCTTATGGTCACGTGCGTCTTATGGGGCAAAAAATACAGTATATCTAGACTGACAGTCAGGCCAGGACCAGACCCTGTCCAATAATAGTAAGGCTTGTACCAGGTTATCGCAGGTGTTCCTAAGGCAGGGGTAAGCCCAAGAACCACGTTTCTTGAGGAGAACAATCAAGGCGATGGAGCAATTCCCCTACGAGGAAAGACTGCAAGCTTGGGTTTTTTAAAATTTTGGTTTAGAGAAAAGGCAAGTAAAAGGTTACATAAAATAATGTGTGGCAGAAAGAACGTGGATAGAGAAATGTTTTGTCTCCATGTCTCATAAAACTGGAACTCATGGTCACCCAAGTGAAGCTGAACGTTGGATGGTTCAGGACAGGCAACCTGAATCGTAGCTGATAATTAACTACTGGTGTTTTCTGCTAACTCTGATGTGAGTGTTTAACCTTAGATCAAGTGATTAAGATATTGAATTGATGACCGCCAACCTGGATGGCATTAAAAGACAAATTCATGGAGATCAAGATGATCAGTGGTTATGAGTCACCAAAAGTGACTCCCTGCAAGATCCCCGTGATTGGGCAGCGACAATTCCCGAGCTATGCTGGACCCAAGTGCTTAAGGGCCCTGCAAACTATTAATTACAAGAAGCACTACTGCTCAAGGAGCTGTGCAGATTGTTGGTGCCTGCAAAGCATCTTTCATTCTAGTCCTGCCTTTATCTGCCCCACAGGGCGGGTGCCGGGAGCAGGTCAGCAATAACTCACACAGTGTCAGTGAAGTTAACTCTTTATTCAAGGAAACAAAACACTAATGAGTCCAAGCTTAGTGAGCACAAGAACTCTTCCCAGTAGACCTTGCCCCAATGAGGCAGTTGGCAGGACTGAACCTTCCCACCGTTCCCTAAGTCCCCTTATCTCCTGGGCCCTTCCCAAGCAATCTGAGACTTCGTCGCCTTATCTTCCTTTGCTCCACCCTCTTCATGCCTCTTCAGATTCTGTGAGACCAGAGGGGAGGGGAGCAGGTCTCAGCAGCAGGGGCTTCTCCTGCAGCCTGACTCATCTCTGCCATAATAATAATAATAATAATAATAATAATAATAATAATAATAATTTATTATTTATACCCCGCCCATCTGGCTAGGTTTCCACAGCCACTCTGGGCGGCTTCTAACCAAATATTAAAAACAATACAGCGTCAGACATTTAAAACTTCCCTAAAAGGCTGCCTTCAGTTGTCTTTTAAAAGTAAAATAATTGTTTATTGCCTTGACATCTGATGGGAGGGTTTTCCACAGGGCAGGCGCCACTACTGAGAAGGCCCTCTGCCTGGTTCCCTGTAACTTCACTTCTCACAGTGAGGGAACCACCAGAAGGCCCTTAGCGCTGGGCCTCAGTGTCTGGGCAGAACGATGGAGGTGGAGATGCTCCTTCAGGTACACTGGACCGAGGCTTTTTAGGGCTTTAAAGGTCAGCACCAACACTTTGAATTGTGCTCGGAAACATACTGGGAGCCAATGAAGATCTTTCAGGACTGGCGTTATATGGTCTTGGCGGCCACTCCCAGTCACCAGTCTAGCTGCCGCATTCTGGATTAATCGCAGTTTCCGAGTCACCTTCAAAGGTAGCCCCACGTAGAGTGCATGGCAGTAGTCCAAGCTGCACTTTTGGCTACCTTCCTCTCCAGCCTCCTCTTCTGCTCTGGTTCTGGACTGCTGTCTTTCACAGAGTCTCCCAGCTCACTAAGCCCTGTTATCTCTCCATCTTCCGACACCTCCTCCTCCCAGTCTACTCCCTCTTCTCCCTCTGACCACTCATCAATGTCCCACCACCAATCCCTGGGCTATGACCCTTCTTCTCTTGGGGGTTCACCATTTCTTTGCAGCTAGCCAGTCCACGACAGCAGATGGCTGTGACTTGGCTTTTGTGGGCCAAATACGGGGGCCAGATTAGGCCTGGGGACCAGAGGTTCCCCACCCTTGTGCTAGAGACATGCAATGTGAAAGGGGGTTAGACTATTGTCATCACCTCTTGCTTGTGGGTTTTTTGGGAAGGATTTGACTAGGCATTGTACAAAACAGGATGCTGGAGACAAAGGATCCAACAGAGTTCGTCTTATGTTCTTAACCAAGAACAGTCGGGACACGAAGACATTCTCTTTATTCTTGCCCCCTCCTCTCTGTTTATGAACACAGCAAAGAGTAAGCAGACATATATCCACCATCTGGGAACAATGCCATTATTTGCAAGGGGGGGGGGGATATCTTGGCACCAAGATCTGTTGCGTTGTAAAGAGGAGACTGAAGATTCGGGCTTCTTCTTCTGCATTGTTTGTGCAAACGAAGTGCAGTAAATTATTCCGGCTCATTGTGCTTCAATTTCTCGCAGCTGTTCAGTTTGACTTAACCAGCTCTGATCTGCACAGTTTCCACCCAGATGGTTTTCCCCCAGGTATTTGCACAGAACGGATCTTTGCAAATGCTTCTCGTTTTACTGTCCTTTTTATGCCAGGCCTCTTAACCTGTGCGGTGCTCAAAATCATTTGATGGGAGACTTGAAAGGAAAGCCATAAAAATGGACACAGAATGCGGAGAGGAGGCATGTTAACAGAATGAGCGTTTTAAGGGAGTTTGCTGGGGGGGGTTGTTTTTTACTCCAAATACCACTCAGGACAGAACAAGATTTTCAGCAGCAGTTTCTAAATCCCTGTCTGTATCCAACACTATGGTCAGCGGCACCATGCACCAACTCCTAGGGGCTGAGCTGTAGAGTTTGCTTTTGAGGGTGCAACAACGTTTGTTTAAATGCCCCCTTATTACTCTTTCCAGTATAATCTCTGGAATCTCTGGAAATGATACTGGGAAAAAGCTTGCTGTCAGGGGTTCAGGGACAGAGGCACAGGGTAGGCAGGAGATGGAGAGCGATGGGGATGAATCCCAGGACAGCGAGGAAGAGGATGACAATGACTCAAGAGATTCCATGAGTCTTTCCAGCGAATCAGAGGATTCCCAGAAGGGGGCGCCGGTGGTCAAGGCCAGGGGAGCCCCAGGGGGGACGTGTCAGGAGCAGGGGGCCAGCGGGGGATCCCAAAGTGGCAGCTGGGCGTCAGGACCAGCCTCCCCGCCAGAGTGCAGCGAAGGGGGTGGAGGTTTCAGTGTATCAGGGGAAGCGGCTCCGGCAGCAGAGAAAGGAGGGAGGTCGGAGCAAGCCACCCTCCCGGAAGGGGAGGGGAGTAGTGAAGGGAGTAGTGTAGCTGTTAAAAGGAAGGTTAGAGGTTGGGCGCGCGCGCCAAGTTCAAATGTAGAGGCGCGCGGAAGTACAGGGAGCCCGGAGGAGGGGCCAGGTCCCAAAGCCCGTAGGAGGGGGCAAGAGCAGTCTGATTCCGCGTCAGAGGAATCCAGGAGGGGCGAAACCCCAGCGGGCAGAAAGACCCTGCGGAAAAGGAAAGAGAGAAAGAGGTGGAGCAGCGCAAGCCTCTTAAACTGGTGCAGGGGAGGGACGGATTCAGAGGGGACTTCAGCGGTCTAAGCCTAGCAGACGTAGGGCTGCGCGCCTCGGATGTGAAGCAAACAATGAACTGCAATAAACACTTTTGTATATAAGAAGAGATGGGCGTTGGTCTTTTGTGAGCTGAGACTTGAGGCAGCCTTGACACTTGCTAACACTAAGGGTGCTTCTAGACGGCCTGTTTATCAAGCATTCATCCTGATTTGTGTTCAGAGAGGTCGGACAAAGCCACTTCCGCCTTCAGAGGAGGTGGGATTGCGGGCTGCACGCCCCCGCCACGCGCGCGGTGGCTGGCTCTCAGCCTCTGCGCGATTGAGGGAATCCCCGGCCGCATCATCCCCTGGGCAGCCAATTGGCTGCTTCAGGGTGTGTGGCCTGCCCAATTTAACGCAGGCGCGGCCAGGGATCTCCCTCTTTGGCCGCCTCCAGCTGCTCCAGTTTCCCACCCTCCCGCCTTTTAAGGTTTCGTCCTTGACCTTGCTATGTACCTTGGTTGGTCGCCGTTGAGGGGCCTGGTAGGAATTTTTTCCACTTGACAAATTGGCACCAGCCACTTGGTTTCGCCTACCTCGTAGCAAATCGTCACAACTTCCTTGGTATTGGCGGTTAGGTATTGGTATTGTTATGTAGATGAAGAGGGGAGGAAGTGCCATCACCTCCCCCGCATATTGAAGGGCAGTCCGATAAAGGATTCTGGGGAGCGTGGCCCTGTCCGAAGCCTGGGGAGGTGAGGGCCTAAGGCACGCCCCCTATTGGTGACCCCGGGGGAGTTCCTAGTTGATGTGCATCAGCAGGACTCCCCCTACTGGTGGTTAACCCTTCCTGGACTTCAAGCGGATGGGCTGAAGCCGGATATAGTTGGTTAGGACCAATGCCTAAGCCAATATCGCTCATCACCTGTAACCTATAAAGTTGTGGCCATATTTAACCCATTGTCAGGGAACTGACATCGGAGCTAGAGGTGGAGGGAAGGCTCTCTAATGATGCTGGAGAAGGGCCCAGCAGGGAGAGAGGCAGCTCAGCAGATGGGGAAGCAATTCAGTGCAACACCAGGAATAAGGAGGGGCAGATGGGGGAATCGGCGAGAGGGCTCCCAGACTCTTCACCGGACACCAGCGGGGAGAGCACTGGTCCTCCGCTACCCACGCCCTCCCTGCGCAGAAGACTTCCGCACAGAGAAAGTAGGAGGAGACTGGGTGTCAAACAACTTTTATGTTGGAAAAGGTTTAAGAAACACCCACTGACGGATTCTGCTAGCGACTGAGGCAGCCACGAATTGAAGGGCTGTCCAGACAGAAAGGTTTAACAAGGCAACATAGCCAGGAGAGGCGGCAACTTACGCAAGAGCAACCCCATACCATTATACTCATTAACCTTAAATAATTGTGTCACGTGTCTTTATTTCCACTGGGGGGGGGGAGACACTCGCCACGCAACATTCCCTGTCTTGCAAAGAGAGGAACATAGGAAGCTGCCTTGTGCTGAGTCAGCACTGTCTACAGTGACTCGCGGTGCCTCTCCTGGGTTTCAGATGAGGGACGCTCACAGATGAGGGACACCTGGAGATGCCAGGGACTGAACCCAGGACCTTCTGCGTGCAAAGCAGATGCTCTCCCACTGAGACGTGGCCCCACCCCCAGAGAGCTTAGATGATGTTGCAGCCCTCTTTAGGGAAGCTTTTAATATTTGTCAAATTATTGTATTTTAGTATTTTACTGGAAGCCTCCCAGAGTGGCTGGGGAAACCCAGCCAGATGGGCGGGGTATAAATAGTAAATTATTATTATTATTATTATTATTATTATTATTATTATTATATCATCAAGCAAGTGTCACCCCCACACTTCCGAGTGAATTTTCCCCATCACTTTCCTTCTGGCAAAAAGTCCAGTATCTGGGGAGGAAGCAGGCTTGTTGTGCAAGACTTCCCAACAGGGTTGCCACCTATTCTGTATAATACAGGATTGTCCCATATTTCAATGTAAAATGCAACATCCTATATTGATACAGTTTTGTCCTGTATTTCAGATTGTGGTGCATGTGTACCTCTCCAATGTAGAGCCAGTGTGGTGTAGTGGTTAAGAGCGGTGGCCTCGTAATCTGGTGAACTGGGTTCGCGTCTCCGCTCCTCCACATGCAGCTGCTGGGTGACCTTGGGCCAGTCACACTTCTTTGAAATCTCTCAGCCCCACTCACCTCACAGAGTGTTTGTTGTGGGGGAGGAAGGGAAAGGAGAATGTTAGCTGCTTTGAGACTCCTTCAGGTAGTGATAAAGCAGGATATCAAATCCAAACTCTTCTTCTTCTTCTTTTCTCTCTCTCATTCTTCCATGTTCAGGATCTTCTCCAAATGCAAATGTTTGAAAGGGTGTGTGAAAGCTATTTAAGCTCTGAGTTGCCAGACACAGACAGGTTTATAAATTCGTGTGTGTGTGTGTGTGTGTGTGTGTGTGTGTGAGAGAGAGAGAGAGAGAGAGAGAGAGAGAGAAATCCCCAAGAGACAATCTTGTTAGGCTGCCATAGGTTGTAATGGATCGCTTTGAAGTTACTTCAGCACCAGATGGGGGGGGAAATTGTCCCACAGCTGCCTTCCCTGTGCTGTATTTTGCGACAACAAAGGTGGCATCCGTACCTCCCAACCAACCATAACTGCACAGCCTATATTTGCCAGCATGCAATTGACTCCCACTCAAAAACAGCAATGATTTGGACGCACCCTAATGGAAGGGTGGCGGGACGTGGGTGGCGCTGTGGGTAAAACCTCAGCGCCTAGGACTTGCCGATTGTATGGTCGGCGGTTCGAATCCCCACGGCGGGGTGAGCTCCCATCGTTCGGTCCCAGCTCCTGCCCACCTAGCAGTTCGAAAGCACCCCAAGTGCAAGTAGATAAATACGTACCGCTTTATAGCGGGAAGGTAAACGGCGTTTCCGTGTGCTGCGCTGGTGCTGGCTCACCAGAGCAGCTTCGTCACGCTGGCCACGTGACCCGGAAGTGTCTCCAGACAGCGATGGCCCCTGGCCTCTTAAGTGAGATGGGCGCACAACCCTAGAGTCGGACACGACTGGCCCGTACGGGCAGGGGTACCTTTACCTTAATGGAAGGTCTGGCAAAATTCTACCTTTTCCCTTTCTCGCGTCGACTGTGCCCCATCTCGTGAACTTTTTCCCCCCTACTGCTCACCCTCAAAGGAATTATAAGGAAAAGGGCAGGCGGGTGGGGAATCCCGCTTTTCCTCTCGTCGAAAAAGGAAATTGCAAGAAAACTCTCTTTCACCCCTTCCTTTCTCCCCGGAGTCGCTATAAAGGCCGCCTTTCCCATTTTCTCGTTTCTGTTATGGGGCCAAGCGTGAACCAACAAGGCCCCGTGGATCCATTAAAGGGTAGCAAGCTGACATCACGCTGGCTCCAGGGCTGCCTCGCCGCTTCCCAAACGCTCCCAGCTACCACAAAGGCAGAGGCACTTTAATCCTGCTGAAAATTGACTTTTAAAAAGTTAATTAAGGAGGTGATTTTCCGTAGGAGGAAAGGAATGTCTTCTCCGCTGCCTCCCTGCCTTGACCATCTATATAGCAAACCGTTCTCTGCCCTTACCCTTCCCTCTCCAAATTGCAGATCTGATGAGGCTTTCCTTGGCCAGCAGATAAGGAGCTGATCAATCTAAGTTCTCATTACATCAGAGAATGTTCTCCTCTGGTGCAAATATTTGACATGTGGTTTCTATTCGGGGGAATATTGGGATCCCTTCCAGGGAGCTTCAGGTCATTGCCTCGAACTTTCCTTGAATTGTTGTAGAAATCGAGGTAATAATAACCTCCAATATCCTGGGAAAGGAGGAGAGGTGGGCAAAAGTTCTTTCAAGCACTTAAGGCGGGAGACAGCGTATCTTGCAAATCAGCAGAACGGCAACTTTAACCTCAGGCAAGAGGGTCATAAAACATTCGTGAAGAGGGACACAACAATTTCCAGCGAGGGCTGGTTCGCCAGCTGTGGCCATTCCTGGAATGAGCTAAATGGGTCTCTAGTAACCTCATTGTTGGACTGCTGCAATGGGTTCTGCAAAAGGCTGCCCTTGAAATCTGTAGACTGCAGCAGGTGCAGAATGCAATTGCCTGGCTATGGAGAAGGGCAACAATTTGGGAGAACGTAACACCGGTCTTAGAGAAGAAGAAGAAGAAGAGTTTGGATTTGATATCCCGCTTTATCACTACCCTAAGGAGTCTCAAAGCGGCTAACAATCTCCTTTCCCTTCCTCCCCCACAACAAACACTCTGTGAGGTGAGTGGGGCTGAGAGACTTCAAAGAAGTGTGACTGGCTCAAGGTCACCCAGCAGCTGCATGTGGAGGAACGGGGAAGCGAACCCGGTTCACCAGATTACGAGTCCACTGCTCTTAACCACTACACCACACTGGTAGCGGTTGCCTGTGAGCTACGGGGTCCAATTCTAGGTTTTGGTATTAGTCTACAGAGCCTCAACGCAGGGCAGATCATAATAACCCGTTTATTATTTTTAAAAGTTCTCATGAAAATCCACCAGCGGTTTAGTGTACAGTGGTACCTTGGGTTAAAAATGTAATTCGTTCTGGAGGTCCGTTCTTAACCTGAAACTGTTCTTAACCTGAGGTACCACTTTAGCTAATGGGGCCTCCCGCTGCCGCCGCGCGATTTCTGTTCTCATCCTGAAGAAAAGTGCTTAACCCGAGGTACTATTTCTGGGTTAGCGGAGTCTGTAACCTGAAGCATCTGTAACCCGAGGTACCACTGTAAATGTATCCTGATAGACACATTTTTGCAACCAATAAGATGTGCATCTTTGCAAAACAATGTTACCTAATATATTGCAGTTCTGTTATTTTTGTAAATATATTTTCATTCCCCTCCCCCCCCACACTACATCCTAGTACAGTCGTACCTTGGTTCTCGAACATAATCTGTTCCGCAAGTCCGTTTGACTTCTGAAACGTTCAAAAACCAAGGTGCGGCTTCCGATTGGCTGCAGGAGCTTCCTGCACTCAAGCGGAAACCGCGTCAGACGTTCGGCTTCTGAAAAACGTTCAAAAACCGGAACACTTACTTCCGGGTTTTCGGGAGCCAAAACGTATGAGTACCAAGGCATTTGAGAACCAAGGTACTGCTGTATGTGCATTTTTCTGGCACATTGTTTTGCTAAAAAACTGCCCTGCAAAATCCACACATGTGTACATTTTGAATGGTGGCTGTGGTTTGATTCGCATATCGTTCTGGAAAGTGAGGCTGTTGTAGGCTCGCTTTTAAATATGAACTAAATCGAATCCGCCTCCTTCCATCCCTAACTAGGAAACATGAAATCATAGGGAGGATGCTATGTACGCTGTATGCCGCCCCAAAACTCATTTGCGTTGGTGCGCCCTGATGACATCATCAACGTGCTGCAGGGACCATCAGCTTTTGGACAATCCCAGCCATTCCTCTCCCTTGTTTCACGTGGAGCTAAAATTCCGCAGGAACAACACTCGTTGGTTTAAAACACACTCACACTCGCAAGAAGATAGATAAGGGAGGCTTGGGCCGTAGAAGTCCTGAATTCTGACAGGACTGGAATCAATATAAAACTTCATTTTAGCTAAGTGATGCGATGTGGGGGCAGAGGAAGGGTAGACAAAAGGAAACAAATAAAGAGGGTTTTTTTGGAAAAGTGAGTGTGAAAGAGACTCCAGGGAGGCAGATGAAGGGCTCTTTATTGCAAAGAACAACATATGATCTGACATGTGTGTTGCACATGGAGGAGGCACTTTGAATCCTTTCCTTTGTTTATGATTTGGGGGGGGGGCAGGGGAGAGAATAAGTATCTTATGTAGAAGCACTGCAGTTGAAATATTTGGTCTGGAGGGCAGGGGGTGTTTTCTATATGCACACCCCTAAGCATTTCTGTCTGTACCTGCACAGTTGGTTCCAAGAGCCCGATTGGAGGGCTGGCGCTTGCATTCCTAGCTCTCAGCACCTCCATAAATCTTGCCAACAGGCTGGATTTCCTGTACATTCGTTTATGTGCGCCCATAAGGGCCCGGGCCGGAAAACGGATTCTCTCTGCTGCCACGATGCCAAGCGTTGCGGTTCATTCCTCTCCCCGCCACCCCCCAGAAGACTCTGATCTCATGGAGCAAATATGTAGAGCTGAACTTCCTTCGATGGCTCTCCAGAAAAGAAAACTCAGTGCCCTAAAGGTGGCTAAGACTACAAAGCTGAAAGCGATTTGAGCGTCATAACGGCTTTCGGAAAACAACCGCAAAGCAAATTGAAGAAAGCAGAGGATCTACTGAGAAATTTATGGGCCGCCATTATCCAGAACCAGCATTTGTGGAGGACTTTCATTGCTTTTTTTTTTTTTTTTTGAATAATTTTTATTGATTTTAACATATAAATTATAAAATGTACCACAAAACTTATCACTTATACAATCTTTTGAGACTTCCATCAGCACCTCTGATGATCCACCGTTTTAACCACTTCTTATGTATTTCTTAACTTTATATTGCCTTTACATCTCTTAACAAATCATCCTTCCCCTTCTCCATTTTTGCAATACTTCCAATAATACTCCTCACAAAACTTCTTGCAAACCTACAAACGTCATCTGATCTTCACAAATACTTTTCAAATAGTCTGTAAATTTACTCCAGTCTTCCGTGAATTTCTGGTCCCGCTGGTTTCGAATCCTTCCTGTTAGTTTATCTAGTTCTGCATAGTCCATTAACTTCATCCTCCATTCTTCAATCGTCGGTAACTCTTCTTGCTTCCATTTTTGGGCCAGTAATATTCTTGCTGCTGTTATTGCATATAAAAAGAGCTTACATTCTTTTCTATTTATATCATTCCCCACAATGCCCAGTAAAAATGCTTCTGGTTTCTTTATAAATGTATATTTCACCATTTTTTTCATCTCCTTATATATCATCTCCCAGAAGCATTTCACCTTTTTACATTCCCACCACATGTGATAAAATGTTCCCTCTTTTTCTTTACATTTCCAACATTTATTACTGACTTTATACATTTTCGCTAACTTGACAGGTGTAATATACCATCTATACATCATTTTCATCACGGAGGACTTTCATTGCTGATGTTGCACAGAGGAGAAATCCGATTCATGTTCCACCTGCAATCTGTTGTGGTACAGCCTAGACGATGGCTTAATTTAGGGATGGAAGAAGGCATTGTGTCTGGTTCCGCTGCGTATTTATCGCATGCCGTGCCGTTTCAATTCTGCTGCAGTTTGTCTTCCCCCAAAGGCTACTCTATTCACCTCATTGTCCACCGTGGTGAAATTACGTAAGTTGTCTTCTCATTACGTTATCCAACCTCATTTATTTCACTGCAAAGGAAACACAATGCAAACGGCAAGGAGGTGCTGCAGATATTACTATTGCACAGTTTGAACTGACAGGAAGCATAAAAACGGACTCCTTTTTGTAATGAAGCATAGTCCAGACCCATTAGATATTGTTCAAAACTTTACTTGGCAGAACTTTCGTCAAAACAGAACAGAAACATCAAATGATACATCCAGACAGTTCCACAAGACATATGCCTGTCCAAGGCATATGCTCAGCATCTTACAAAATATGAAATAACTCCAACAGAGCTAGAAGCAGAGGTTCCAGCCTCCATTTTGCCTTAGGCTGTTTACCTGGAGAGCTTCATTTACATCCTTACTCTCACAGTCTGAGAACAAAGGCAACTCCCTTTCAAGATGGTGATTTGTAATTCAATACCTTAATCACCTGATCTAAGGTTAAACACTCACGTCAGAGCTACCGGAAAACAGCAATAGTTCATTATCAACTATTAAAGCTCCTTAGAGTTCCTTAGAATACTGCAGTGGAATTTTCCAACATCATGCCTTTAGCAACATACAGGCAGGCATTTTCCATTTCAGTCTCAAATAAATAATTATACTTAACAGGGGAAATGTAATCAAAAGAAGAAGAACAGAAGGAAAACCCTGCAGGATCCGGCCAATGGCCCATCTAGTCCAGCATCCTGTTCTCACAGTGGCCAACCAGATGACTGGGGGAAACTGGCAAGCAGGATTCGACCACAAGAACCCACTCCCCTCCTGTGGTTTCTTTTTTTTTAATAGTTTTTATTGGGTTTTACAATTTTATATTCATCACCATTATCACAAAGAAAGAAAAGAATATAAATCCTAATCTCCCCCTCCCCCCATGACTTCCCTCATCTTGTTCTTTGCTTCTCCTGCTTATTTTATTCTACCTTAATACTGTAGTCTTTAAATTAAATATTGTTATATTCTTATCATTTTTGAACCATAATTCTTTTCAAGTGACATCTTACATTTTGTTATTTTCCAATTATCACATCTTAGCTTTTGTGTTTGTTTTCTTGATTGTAAGTGTTTACTCAAACCCTGCTAGTGAGCTCACTTCTTTACAATGTTTCCTTAAAGGTAAAGGTAAAGGGACCCCTGACCATTAGGTCCAGTCGTAGCCGACTCTGGGGTTGCGGCGCTCATCTCGCTTTACTGGCTGAGGGAGCGGGCGTACAGCTTCCGGGTCATGTGTCCAGCATGACTAAGCTGCTTCTGGCGAACCAGAGCAGCGCACGGAAACGCCGTTTACCTTCCTGACGGAGTGGTACCTATTTATCTACTTGCACTTTGACGTGCTTTCGAACTGCTAGGTTGGCAGGAGCAGGGACCGAGCAACGGGAGCTCACCCCATCACGGGGATTCGAACCGCCAACCTTCTGATTGGCAAGCCCTAGGCTCTGTGGTTTAACCCACAGCGCCACCTGTGTATGCCGCCCCAAAACTCATTTGCGTTGGTGCGCCCTGATGACATCATCAACGTGCTGCAGGGACCATCAGCTTTTGGACAAGCCCAGCCATTCCTCTCCCTTGTTTCACGTGGAGCTAAAATTCCGCAGGAAAAACACTTGTTGATTTAAAACACACTCACACTCACAAGAAGATAGATAAGGGAGGCTCTGTGGTTTAACCCACAGCACCACCCACGTCCCTTACAATGTTTCCTTAAGTACAGCCTAAACGGTTTCCAGTCTTTTTTTGAAATCTCTACAGTGGTACCTCTGGTTGCGAACGGGATCCGTTCCAGAGATCTGTTCACCACATGAGCAGGAAGCAACCCGCGTCTGAGCATCTGCACATGCGCAGGTCAAGACTGGCTGTTTCTGCGCATGCGCATGACATCATTTTGAGCGTCTGCGCATGTGCGAGCAGCGAAACCTGGAAATAACCCTTTCCGGTACTTCCGGGTCGCCGTGGGACACAACCTGAAAAGATGTAACCTGAACCGAACACAACAAGAGGTATGACTGTATCTCTGGGTTTTCCAGTTAGCTTCGCCATTTCAGCGTGTTCCATCAGTTTTTCTTCCCATTCTTCTTTCATCAGTATCTTGTTCCCCTCCTGTGGTTTCCAGCACATTGCTACCTCAAACTGTTGAGACAGAGTGTAGCCCTCATGGTGTGCAGCCATGGCCATGAATTTGTCTAATCCTCTTCTAAAGCCATCTAGGCTGGTCGCCATCACTGCCCCCGGTGGGAGCAACAGAGAGCAGCAGCAACAACAGTGAATACCAATTGTATTTATTGGATTGGATTTTCATTCCAGACATGAGACAAACAAGCAAGTCTTGGCAGTTTCTGCTCCCATTTCTGTTTTTGTTGGAATTTTCCGACATCTCTAGCTTTACTGATGCTTTGTTTATTTTTAACTGGCCTATGGTTTTAAACATTTTTTATTTTTATTTTTTGGTATTGCCGTCATTTAGATTGGGGAAAGGCCATCCCTCAGTAATAGAGCACATGTCTTGCATGCAAAAAATTCCGGGTTAAATCTGTGAAATCAGCCGACTCCAAGTTGTGGGATGTGATCCATGTAAAGGTAAAGGTAAAGGGACCCCTGACCATTAGGTCCAGTAACGGACGGCTCTGGGGTTGCAGTGCTCATCTCGCTTTACTGGCCAAGGGAGCCGGCGTACAGCTTCTGGGTCATGTGGCCAGCAGGACTAAGCCACTTCTGGTGAACTAGAGCAGCGCACGGAAATGCTGTTTACCTTCCCGCCAGAGGTGTACCTATTTATCTACTTGCACTTTGATGGGCTTTCGAACTGCTAGGTTGGCAGGAGTAGGGACCAAGCAACGGGAGCTCACCCCATCATGGGGATTTGAACAGCCGACCTTCTGATCGGCAAACCCTAGGCTCTGTGGTTTAGACCACAGCACCACCCACGTCCATGATCCATGAGAGGCAGTCAAATACAACATTCCTTGAAATGCTAGAGAAGACATGCGAGGGAATGTTTGGTCCAGCCAGTCAAAACTTCCTGTTTCTCCTGGCTGGAGCATCCTTGCTTTTGCATGTGATAGAAGGTGGGCGTGACCTAACCTGTCCAGGTAACGAAAGGACGAGTCACACAGCAACCTTTCCTCTTTTTGACTTCCTTCTTCTTTTGACCAGCTTCTAGCTAGGACTGCTCTGCTAGCTCTCAGCTAGCAGAAGCACTGGGAATATTCCCCCATATGGGGTAGATCCACATGTACATATCAGTAACTAAGTCTGCCTTCAGGAATCCAACCGTGAACTGATGTAAGTAAACTTCTTTTACTGACTTTGAATAAGATTGTGGCGTCTTTATTCTTTTAAGAGGGATTCAAGGGAACTTTCCAGGAAAGTACAATTCAATCTGAAGGCAGACTGAGTTGTATAATAGTGAGAGGCTCACACAAGCCTGCAACCAGCTATCTGCTGTGCATGTAAAAAGGGGAATGTAACTCTCCTAAGTAAAGGAACTTGCGAGTGCAAGTTAGGAAGGCTATTAATAAACAATATATCCTCTCCTGCCACCCTGAACATTCCCACACGTGGGGGTGTGGATGTTTCTTCCCAGAGAGCCACAGCCAGCCAGTGTCCACAACACTCAGCTACATGGATCAATGATCTACCTTAGCAGTTTCCTATGTTCCAAACTGTCTAGTTGCATTAGGAATGGAAAGCCACTTTGTGTGATCTGTGCCCAAAGGGTGACCTGTAAATGAGTTTATTATAGATGATACAGCAGCAACATGCCTAGCATTACTTGGGGAGTCTAAGAAATGGCGGGAATCCGTACAATTTTGAAATTGGTGACTAAAATCAGTGCGCTTTCAGAAAGGTCGGTCTGTCAGTCAGGTCAATGACCTTGCACATACAGTGGTACCTCAGGTTAAGTACTTAATTCGTTCCAGAGGTCCGTACTTAACCTGAAACTGTTCTTAACCTGAAGCACCACTTTAGCTAATGGGGCTTCCCGCTGCCGCCGCCCCACCCAAACCACGATTTCTGTTCTCATCCTGAAGCAAAGTTCTTAACCTGAAGCATCTGTAACCTGAAGCGTATGTAACCCGAGGTACCACTGTACAGTGGTACTTCGGGTTACAGACACTTCGGGTTACAAACTCCGCTAACCAGGAAGTGGTTGCTCCAGGTTAAGAAATTTGCACCAGGATAAGAATGAAAATCGTGCGCCAGCGGCAGCAGGAAGTCCCATTAGCAAAAGCACGCCTCGGGTTAAGAACGGTTTCAGGTTAAGAAGGGACCTCTGGAACGAATTAAGTTCTTAACCCGAGGTACCACTGTACATCCAAATTATTTCTGAGGGCACCATCTTGATTTGAAATGGTCTCCAACCATATCCAAACTCCTTGATCTGAGTAACTGTGATGCAAAATCAGGGCTGTTTTGAAAAGTTTGCTCCCAAAATGCATTCTATTAGGCAAAACATTTTTAAAAATGTATATATTAGGGGAAATTCACACTGAATTGCTGGTGAGTTTTCATGAGGACTAAAAAAGTGAGAGAGATAGCAAACAATAGGTTTTGCGACTTTATATGGAGAATGCAGTGCCGGATATATGTATAAACTAAACAAGCTATAGCTTAAGGCCCCACTCTCTTGGGGGCCCCAAAAAAATTTAAAGGGGGAAAACACTGGGTGTACATTTCCAAAATACAAGATAAAAAACAAATAAAATAAAACCTACATACAGCAACAGTGTTTTGTGTTGTGTAGGCTGCTATGATGTAAGTCATGGGCCCCACCTGCTAGCCTGCTCCCTCAAATATCACTGGTTTGCTCCTTTCTATATATAGGGTGCCTACATTCTGCATGTGCAAATGGCTTGAGATATCTCTCAGGTCCATAAATTACCATATAGCATATATTCAACAACAAAAAACAGTGGCAATTTGTTGTGGGCAAAGGACTGCTGGACATATAAAGGGCCCCATTACCTTCCATAGCTTAGGGTCTCATAAATCCTAAATCTGGCCCTTGGAGAATGGATTTCATTATTTTTTTTAAATGATATTTATTGAAAATTTTAGAATTACAAAAGAAAACAAAGAAGAAAAAGAAAAAAAAGAAAGAAAAAACAGAGAAAAGACAAACCACAATCCAACAATACAGATTAATAAAAATCAAGATCAAAAAATAACACAACACAATTAAAAAACAAAAATATGTCACAAACATTTAAAAACAAATCCCATATTCTCAACTCTTTAACTGTCATTACCTTCTTTCTTTGACCTCCTCCTCCTCCCTTTTTTGTATCCTAGTTGTTAATTGTCGCAGCAAATCCTTTCCATATTTCATGATATTCTGTCATTACTTTACCTTAATCTATTTTAATCTTATCTTACTATGAAAACCTTAAAACTTAAAACTTAAATCTTATTTTTACCAATTTTTCATAACCATAATATTCTTACATAATTCTTTAAACATTTTTACTAGAGCCAAATAATTTCGTTTCAACATCTTTCTAACATTCATCAATTTTATAAAACAATCATAATAAAAAAGAAAGAATAACAATCCAATCTTCATCCAGCGTCTCTTCCTCCTGGACCCGGGTTTTGTCAGTCCTTTCTATCCCATCAGTCTGGCGCATTAACCTGGTAACCTTATGTCCGAGGCCCTTAAGTCCCTTCCATGTCCCTTCCGCAGCTCTTCTTGATATTTATAGCTGTATTTTCCTTCGTCTCCTAGTTCTTTCACTCTTGGGAACTCCAGCTTGAGAATGCTTTTGACCCTTCTCGACAAATCAGCCCCTTTTCCATAGTCCACACTAAGCTCCATGTGATATTTAAGAACATGTTTCAAAATCCCTCCAAAATTGAGAGCCCCCACAACCCCAAACATCTCACGGCCCATTGCCAGACTCGAAAAGTCCAAACCTCCCTGCATAGGGGGGTCTATCCAACCCCCCATTTCCAAGCCAAACCAAACTTTATCTTTCCAAATCTGGCTTTTTCCAAGTTCATTTGTCAAAAAAAAAAAAAAGAGAGAGAGAGAGAGAGAATGGATTTCACGCACAGGCCAAGTGATGAAAAGTGAAAACATTTCCTGGAGGACTCACCTGGGCGCTTCCCCTCGCCTTTTATCGCCCAGGTCTATATGTCTGCTAACTGCTTACAACACTCCTCTAGCTCTCGAGAGCCATGTTACGTTGCTCTTAGACCAGCCTTTCTCAACCTGCGGGTCCCCAGATGTTGTCGAACTACAACTCCCATCACCCCTAGCTAGCAAGGCCAGAGCTCAGGATGATGGGAGTTGTAGTCCAACAACATCTGGGGACCCACAGGTTGAGAACCACTATCTTAGAGGGTCCTGCTTAGAGCATCTCTTTTCAAGCCCTAAGCACATCCTGTCACTTGTGCTTCAGGTTCTGGCCTCTTTGACTCAGGTCAAGCGCATGTTGCCACTATGGCAAACTTAGGCCAATTAATTTCCATGGGTCTACTTTGAGTAGAACTTACTTGGCTGCTAAACGGCTCATGTTTCGTCCTGGGGAGGAAAATGAAAACCATACCCATCATGTTGGCCTGGTCTCTAGTCCCACAATCCCCCAGAGTGAAGAGAAATCCGCTCTGTGTTTGAAGCAGTCAATGGAACAAGTCAGCGATGGCAACATGGGTTCGTGTTTACACTCTGCATTTTTTCCTTTGGTGTTGGTTCCTTTTCTTTGTGGCTTGCTGTCTTGTTTCGTTCCCACAGAACCAGCCTTGCCCAACAGCCACATGTGTGTACTAAACAGTTCCAGGGACAAATTCCCATGGAAGCGTCATCCCGTCAGATGTTGCTGTTTTTGATCCCTTTTCTACTTTTGCAACCCCCTCCTCCTTCCGCAGTGCAGCTTCCTGTGCAAGACTCATCTTCGCAGGCCGATAAACAACCCAGAAACGCCGTGCCAGACTTCCAAATCAGCATGGAAAAGAAGAAGAAGAAGAAGAAGAAACATCACCGCAATTAGTGGTGGGCACCATATTCTCCACTCAGTTCAGAATTGGGTTCCACCAACCAAAACTTTAAAACAGGGATAAGAAACCTCTATATGTGGGGGTCTCCGTCAGCCCCAGTCAGCACTGGCTGACAGTGAGGGATAATGGGAGTCCAGCAACATCTAGAATCATAGAATTGTAGAGTTGGAAGGGACCACGAGGGTCAGCTACTCCAACCCCCTGCAATGCAGGAATCTTTTGCCCAACGTGGGACTCGGACCCAGAACCCTGAGATTAAGAGTCTCATTCTCTACTGACTGAGCTATCACAGCTTCCCCGAACCCTGCTTTAAAAATACAGTATTTTTCGCTCTATAGGACGCACCTGACCATAGGACGCACCTTGTTTTAGAGGGGGAGAACAAGAAAAAAAATTCTCCCCCTCTCTGCTCAGCACCCCTTCAGTGAAGAAGCAGGAGAAATGGAGCCCCGTCCATTTCTCCTCCCGCTTGGCTGAAGGGGCGCTGCGCAGCTCTCCCTCTCTGCTGAAGCCAGGAGAGTCTTGCTCTCCCAGCTTCAGCAAAAGGAACCTGAAGCCTCCAGAGCGCAGCGGGAACTCGTGATGTGCTCTGAAGGCTTCAGGTGGCTATCCCTGAAGCCTGGAGAGCTAGAGGGGTTGGTGCGCACTGACCCCTCTTGCTCTTCAGGCTTCAGCAAAAGCAACACGTAGCCTCCGTAGCGCGGAGGGAGCGCTCCCTCTGCGCTTAGGAGGCTTCGCGTTGCTATCGCTGAAGCCAAGGAGCCTACATTCGCTCCATAGGACGCACTCACATTTCCCCTTAATTTTTGGAGGGGAAAAAGTGCATCCTATAGGGTGAAAAATACGGTACATGTCAGTAAGTCAGGAGCACAAGGATTAGAGGGGACTAACCCCAGCTACAGAAGGAATGGTTGATTGTTAAGACAAAGGAATTTTACGACAGCTGCTCAAAGTCAGAGATGGTGATCTTCTTGCTTGTCTTGCCGTTCCTTGACCCAAAGCGCTCCATTGCTTCCACAATATTCGTTCGATCTTTGACTTTGCTGAAGACCACATGTTTACCATCCAGCCAGTCAGTTTTGGCAGTGCAGATGAAGAACTGAGACCCATTTGTATTGGGACCAGCGTTTGACATAGACAAGATGCCAGCACCGGTGTGCTTGAGGACGAAGTTCTCATCAGCAAACTTCTCACCATAAATCGATTTGCCACCTGTTCCATTATGACGAGCAAAGTCACCACCCTGGCACATGAACCCAGGAATGATTCTGTGGAAGCAGGACCCCTTGTAACCAAAACCTTTCTCCCCAGTGCTTAAGGCACGAAAATTCTCTGCTGTCTTTGGAACCTTGTCTGCAAATAGCTTCGAAGGTGACGCACCCCATGGGCTTGCCGTCGGCGGTGACATCAAAAAACACGACTGGGTTGGTCATGATGGCAGCGATGAGTCGAATAAAGGAAGGGGGTAGCTTAAAAAAAAGAAAAGAAAACCACCAGCGGCGGTAACAGGCAGCACTAGCACCAACCCCTCTCCACACAGTAAGGAGTGCGGCACATGTCAGGAAAACAGCATATTTGTTTCCTAAGCCCAGTTAGGAATTTGAACCCGTTGGTGCTGAGATACAATACATCGGAAGCCGTCTTATTGGCAGTCGGACCTCCAAGGATTCAGGCAGGGGACCTTGCATGTAGAAAGTCCCTGATTCAATCTCTCGCATCTCCAGGTAGGGCTGGGAGAGGTTCTTGTTCAGGGGTAAAAGAGAACCTGCTTGCATCACTGATATCCCCCTATGACACGGATGAGAAGCCTTTGGTCCTCCAGGTATTGCTGGACTCCAGTTCCCATCATCCCTCAGCGATGGTCCTGTTGGCTGTCATTGATGAGTGTTGGAGTTCAGGACCATATGGAAGGAGACAGGGTCCCCATTTCCGGCCTAGAATGTGCTCAGTGTGTCCTGGGACACATATTACCCAGGGCAATGCTAAGCTCCAACTCGACTTCTTCCTCTTCTTCTTTGGTGACCCCTCGTAGCTGAGTGAGATTGTCTTCCATGAACACGGTCTTAACAGTGAGTCCGTAAGTGGCTGTGGAGGACAATTCTGGATCCACACGTCCTTCCACAGTGGGGACATAGGTTTCCAAGCAGGAGCTGATCACAGTGAGGGTTTGCCAAGCGTGCCTTCCTCTTAGCACGTTTCTCCCTTTCGTCTTGAGTTCAAGCGTCTTCAAGGCCCATGACACCTTTGGTAAAGGCTGTTCTCCAACTGGAGCACTCGCAGGCCAGTGTTTCCCAGTTGTCGGTGTTTATGCTACAGTTTTAAAGATTTGCCTTGAGACAGTCTTTAAACCTCTTTTGTTGACCACCAGCATTACGCTTTCCATTTTTAAGTTCGGAATAGAGTAGTTGCTTTGGAAGACGATCATCAGGCATCCGCACAATATGACCAGTCCAACAAAGTTGATGTTGAAGAATCATTGCTTTGACACTGGTGATATTTGTTTCTTCCAGTACACTGGCATTACTTCACCTGTCTTCCCAAGCGATGTGTAAAAATTTTGGGAGGCACCATTGATGGAATCTTTCAAGGAGTTAGAGACGGCGTTTGTAAGCAATCCATGTTTCACAAGCATACAGTAAGGTTGGTAGTACAATAGCTTTGTAAACAAGCATTTTGGTTTCCCTGTGAATGTCCTTAAACACTCTGGTCCTCAAACCAAGTGTGAGCAGCAGCCCATCTCCCAGAATCCTCTGCAAGGCATACTTCTTCCATGGCAGATGCACCCATGTTTAAATGGTTCCCTGGCTAAATGTAGGACATTTGAAAGTCCATGGCTTAAGAGGTTTCTAGCTGGATGAAAGGTGCATACCACTGAGGAAAGACCAGCCCATCTTATATTTCAGACCACATGTGCTTTTTGTTCAGGAGAACATATTTCTCTGGTTTTTATATGGCACCAAAAGCAACCACAGCAACTGCTCTTAAAATACACGGGCTTGAGGGTTTCTTTGCAATTTAATCCCAAACACATCAGAGAAAAGGCCTTTGAACCTCAACGTAAAATTTCTCCTCCTGTTACCAAAATCTCTCTGTCCAGCCTCCTTCTTCCCGCTCGGTCCATAGGGATGCCCTCAGCTGTCAGAAACAGATCCCAAGATGACCAATGCTTGCTTTCTTTATTTGTTTATTTTTTTATTTATTTATTAACTTTGCATACCACAGGGCAGTTCACAACTATGTGAATTTGTTGGAAGTGCAACAGCAGAGATCGTGAAGGGGCAGCGATGGGGGAATGTAGGAATGGGAGAGAATTTTGACTTGGTTTGCATTTCCATGTGAACCGATCTAATTCAGCCTTCCCCGCAAAACGACAGACGAAATTCAACATTCCTTCAAAATTTGCACTTCCCCCAATTTTGAGGTGCTGCCTTCCAACAGGAAAATGTGTACAAAAATTTCTTGTATTGGGGTGTGGCTGGGTGTACATAGGAATGCATACTTTTGTATTAAAAACACATATCAAAATCAATTATATATTTTGGAAAGTTGCTTGCTCACTATGAAATTGGATGCCTCTGAAGATATCCACTTTTGCACAATGGTTCCTGCAATCAAGAAGCAGGTTTTCATCTATGTTTGGCTACAACTGGATGCTACTTTGAATCTTTTTATTGTTTTAATTTTATTATATGCTCATCACTGTTTACCTTTTATCTTTTCTATGTTTTTCGCTTTAAACATTTTATCTGCCTTTTTGTTTTTTGTGCAAGCCACCCTGAGTTCCAGCCTAGGAAAAAGGTGGGATATAAACAAATATTATTATAATAATGTTAATAATAGTAGTAGTGGTAACATTATGGGATGTACTTTTCAAAACTGATTCCACACACAACCTTAGAATTCCCAAGCGATGCCAGATACAAGGCTGGTAGCACATTTTACGAGGGGGAAACTGTTTTGCAAAATGTATACTGTTTTGCGGGATGTATGGAAGTGAGAGCTGGACCATCAAGAAGGCTGATCGTCGAAGAATTGATGCTTTTGAATTCTGCTGGAGGAGACTCTTGAGAGCCCCATGGACTGCAAGAGGATCAAACCTCTCCATTCTGAAGGAAATCAGCCCTGAGTGATCACTGGAAGGACAGATCCTGAAGCTGAGGCTCCAACACTTTGGCCACCTCATGAGAAGAGAAGACTCCCTGGAAAAGACCCTGATGTTGGGAAAGATGGAGGGCACAAGGAGAAGGGGACGACAGAGGACGAGATGGTTGGACAGTGTTCTCGAAGCTACCAGCATGAGTCTGACCAAACTGCAGGAGGCAGTGGAAGACAGGAGTGCCTGGCGTGCTCTGGTCCATGGGGTCACGAAGAGTTGGACACGGCTAAACGACTAAACAACAATACATTAGGAGAAAATCACACTTCATATATGGGCGAATTTTTATGGGGACTTTTTAAATAGAAAAATCAAATCAACAAACCAGTGTGGAAAACTGAGGCAGGGAAAAAAGGGAGAAACTAAGAAAAGTCAGCATTGACAAATTCATTTATCCCTGTGGTATAAGTCAGCGAAGGTCCTTTTAAAAGCAGAATTCCACCCACACAGGTCTTTGCCTGCACTTGGAAGGAAGGAAGGCTCCACCTGGTTCAAGATCCTGTACTTCCTTTGAACATCGCACACACAGAAATACACGTACACACTTTGTTCAGGTGTTGCACACCCCAAAAAAGGGAATCCACTCCACAATATGAAAAGCAATATAAGTTTAGAGCCTTGATGCTCTTCTTGGTCACACCATGTCCTTTCCCAAGAATCTCGCAGAAGCAGATTCCAGCTTCCTGTATCAACAGATAGCATCCCAAGCCAAATATACACAGTGCAAAAGGAGAGAGCAGAGAGGCGGGTATAGAGAGCTGAGCTCCCACACACTATTTTGACCAGCGAAATAAATTACCACCAAGTCAAAATATTACTTTCCTTTGCAATGGAATGTGCTGAACACATCAACTGAGAAGGAGGGGGCAGCCTCAGTGGCAAAATCAGGATGCCCATTAGCAGTTCTTTGTAAAAAGTTGTTGTTGCTGCTGCTATTATTATTATTATTATTATTATTATTATTATTATTAACGATCCCAGGGAAACAAGCAACGGCTGCACAGAAAATAGAAATAATCACCACCATCTGCATATAATCATCGTAATCGTACATACATACACCTCAATCACTGGATTTTTACACATCCCTTGGGAAGACAGGTGAACTAATGCCAGTGTACTGGAAGAAGCAAAGATCACCCGTGTCAAAGCAATGATTCTTCAACATCAACTTCGTGGGACTGGTCATGTTGTGCGGATGCCTGATGATCGTCTTCCAAAGCAACTACTCTATTCCGAACTTAAAAATGGAAAGCGTAATGCTGGTGGTCAACAATAGAGGTTTAAAGACTGTCTCAAGGCAAATTTTAAAAATAATGTAGTATGAACACTGACAATTGGGAAACATTTGCCTGCGAGCGCTCCAGTTGGAGAACAGCCTTTACCAAAGGTGTCATAGGCTTTGAAGACACTCAAACTCAGGACGCAAGGGAGAACCGTGCTAAGAGGAAGGCACACTTGGCAAATCCACACCGTGATCAACTCCTGCTTGGAAACCTATGTCCCCACTCTGGAAGGACGTGTGGATCCAGAATTGGCCTCCACAGTCACTTATGGACTCACTGTGAAAACCATGTTTATGGAAAACAATCTTACTCAGCTACGAGGGATTGCGGAAGAAGAAGAAGAAGAAGAAGAAGAAGAAGAAGAAGAAGAAGAAGAAGAAGAAGAAGAAGAAGACCTACATACATACACAATACTATTAACACAAAATTAAAACCATTAAAACCTTACAAACATAAAAAATAAAAGAGCATTTCAGCGGTCCAGACAAATATATGTGCGAGAAGGATCTCTTCTTCAGGAAGATCTCTATTTCAGAATTTTGCTCTCCAACACATGGACTGGGGTGGGGGTGGGGGGGAGAAGGTGGTGTGCCAAGAGATCAGGGCTCATGCCATTTCGACCAAGTATGAAATTCCCAGATTGGGCTCCTGCCTTGCCCATATGTGGTGTAGATAGACTTGGCTTCTTAGCTGCTCCATCCATCATCGTCTCAAGACATTTACTGCGCTCCCGATCACTCCGACTCCCTTCTTGCAGACAGCTGCATGTTGTCCATTAGTTCCAATGTTCTTAACCCCTTTGTTTTGGCTGAGAAATGTCCTGGGTATTTTATTTCCGTCATGGCAAATTTGCTCTTCTTTTATCCAATTTCAGTGTACCATGGTCCCCACCACCAACATAGAAAACTGTCTAGAGCCCACCTCAGCCTTTCTTTGTCTGGTCTTTCCCACGTGTTACCAGTGAGATCCTCGAATCAGCATCTCTGGAGCTGGAGAGATCTTGAATTGCACTCTGCAAAACTGGTTCACCTGCCAAACAGTATCTCAGCTCAGAGGCGTAGCAAGGTCAGGTGGTACCAGGTGCGAAACATTTTTTGTCAACCCCCCCACACACATATTACAAGTTGTTGATTTACCTTTTTTTAGGTAGGTGTGATGGCCTGGGGCTCAGACTCGGAACCAGAGGAGTCTCAGTCTGCACTACAGATCTAAGGCAGACACTTCCTAACCTGAAGAACTTCCTGGAGCACGGCCTCATGGTCAGATGGTAAGTTCTGTCCACTGCAGTAATGGGAAGGTGGGGTAAATTATGAAAAATTTGTAGAACATACTAGATACCTAGGAAGTTGCACTTAGAGCTCTTTCTCATGACTTTTTGGTTTGCAGCGTGTCCCACCACAAACCTTTTGTCACTTGATGGTGACTTGGGGACCGGGAGCCTCGAACACATCTGGGTTGGATGTGTTTTATAAAAATAGGAGCTGATCTCTTGCAGGAGAATTAGGATATTGTGCTAAAGGATCTCTTAATTCATCTGCGACTGAATATGAAGCTGCATATTCAGGCAGTGTTGTTGTTTAGTCGTTTAGTCGTGTCCGACTCTTTTGACCACATGGACCAGAGCACGCCAGGCACTCCTGTCTTCCACTGCCTCCCCCAGTTTGGTCAAACTCATGTTGGTAGCTTCGAGAACACTGTCAAACTATCTCGTCCTCTGTCGTCCCCTTCTCCTTGTGCCCTCCATCTTTCCCAACATCAGGGTCTTTTCCAGGGAGTCTTCTCTTCTCATGAGGTGGCCAAAGTACTGGAGCCTCAGCTTCAGGATCTGTCCTTCCAGTGAGCACTCAGGGCTGATTTCCTTCAGAATGGAGAAGTTTGATCTTCTTGCAGTCCATGGGACTCTCAAGAGTCTCCTCCAGCACCAGAATTCAGAAGCATCCATTCTTTGGCGATCAGCCTTCTTTATGGTCCAGCTCTCACTTCCATACATCACTACTGGGAAAACCATAGCTTTAACTATTCGGACCTTTGTTGGCAAGGTGATGTCTCTGCATTGTAAGATGCTGTCTAGGTTTGTCATTGCTTTTCTCCCAAGAAGCAGGCGTCTTTTAATTTCGTGAGTGCTGTCACCATCTGCAGTGAGCCCAAGATAGTAAAATCTCTCACTGCCTCCATTTCTTCCCCTTCTATTTGCCAGGAAGTGATGGGACCAGTGGCCATGATCTTAGTTTTTTTTTGATGTTGAGCTTCAGACCATATTTTGCACTCTCCTCTTTCACCTTCATCAAAAGGTTCTTTATAGAGATTTAGAGAGAGAGAAGCCAGAGTGTGCCACACAGTGTGAGCTCCCAGTTTCACTAGACCCATTTTGTGGGGTGGGGATTATGTAGGGGGACTGAGAGTTGCCTATAGAAGACAAAGGAGAAATCCTAATTGACATTGGTAGGTTGTTCATTAGCAGGCAGGGCACAGAGCAGAAAGAATGGAAGAAACCTTCTTCGTGCCAACATTGATGTTTGCAGTTTTTCGGGTTTGGCAGTGGGAGAACCATCTGACTTTGATTTTGTTGTGTTGGTGTTTGGGTACGTGAAAAGGGCAGGCAGTGGAAAGAAAGACCACCAGCTTTTTCTTTCACGTAGAATGTGAGATGCCTCTGGATATTTCCAGTGGAAATATATCCCCATGGGCTCCCACGTCCCGAGTGCAAATTACCTAACTTGTTTGCATTTCTCTGCTCAAAGATGCATTAGATACAGAAGCATTAAACCCACACAGGCAACACAACTGTGCAAAGGAACTTTTCTTGGTTTATAGCATGGGTAGGCAAACTAAGGCCTGGGGGCCAGATCCAGCCCAATCGCCTTCTCAATCCGGCCCACGGACATTCCGGGAATCAGCATGTTTTTACATGTGTAGAATGTGTCCTTTTATTTAAAATAGAAATACTTTATTGTCACTGTACCACTTGTTTACAGTGAGATTAAATGAGCCCCCGCTCCCCCGCCCCAATCTCTCAGTCCTTGTTACACTCTGTGTGCTGTCGTACGACCACCAACCTCGAACGTCAGCTGCAATGTTGCT
The DNA here is from genome assembly GCF_964106645.2 of Podarcis pityusensis. Classification (NCBI taxonomy): domain Eukaryota; kingdom Metazoa; phylum Chordata; class Lepidosauria; order Squamata; family Lacertidae; genus Podarcis; species Podarcis pityusensis. The sequence continues at coordinate 8,770,666 of NC_138027.1, read as the reverse complement.
GTCTTCCATTCAGCAGCCTCGCGGCCCACAGGTAGAAACTGTTCTTTAACCTGTTGGTGCGTCTTATCATGCTTCTATATCTCCTGTCCGAGGGCAGGAGATTAAAAATGTGCTGGCCAGGGTGTGAGTCATCCCTGAGAATGTTCCTCGCTCTTCTGAGGCAACGGTCTCCTGCGATGACATCTACCGGACTCAGGGGACAGCCCATGATATTGTATGCTGTCTTCACCAGCCTCTGTAGGGACTGTCTGTCCATGACTGTCAAACCAGCATAAAGGTAAAGTAAAGGGTAAGGGGACCCCTGACCATTAGGTCCAGTCGTGACTGACTCTGGGGTTGCGGCGCTCATCTTGCTTTATTGGCAGAGGGAGCCGGCGTACAGCTTCTGGGTCATGTGGCGAACCAAAGCAGCGCACGGAAATGCCATTTACCTTCCCGCCAGAGTGGTACCTATTTATCTACTTGCACTGGCGTGCTTTCGAACTGCTAGGTTGGCAGGAGCAGGGACTGAGCAACGGGAGCTCACCCCATCGGGGGGATTCAAACTGCCGACCTTCTGATCGGCAAGCCCTAGGCTCTGTGGCTTAACTCACAGCGCCACCCGCATCCCTTGTCAAACCAGCATACCACACCGTAATACAGTATGAGAGAACACTTTCTATCGTGGACCGATAGAAGGAAACCATCAGTTGCTGTCTAACATTGTTCTTTCGCAAGACCCTAAGGAAATGAAGTCTCTGCTGGGCCTTCCTAACTACCTGGGCTGTATTGACCTTCCAAGTAAGGTCTTCACTAAGATGGACTCCCCGGAATTTAAAGGAAGAGACTCTCTCCACACAGCCTCTCCCCCCCCCCCCCCCGATATACAACGGGGCTAGCTCGCCTCTCTTCCTCTGAAAGCCCAACACCATCTCCTTTGCCTTGCCAATGTTTAGGTGCAGAATGTTCTCTGAGCACCATGTGGATACCTTTTGAACCTCCCCCTTGTACGCAGATTCATCTCTGCCTGTAATTAAACCCATTATGGTGGTGTCATCTGCAAACTTAATGGGTCAGATGAAATGTAATCATATGTATATAACAAATACAGGTATGGACTCAGCACGCATCCCTGTGGAGTGCCAGTGCTGAGCTTCAGGGACGTAGATGTAACAGGCCCAGTCCTCACTATTTGTGTCCGATGTCTCAGAAAGAAGAAGAAGAAGAGTTTGGATTTGATATCCTGCTTTATCACTACCCAAAGGAGTCTCAAAGCGACTAACATTCTCCTTTCCCTTCCTCCCACACAACAAACACTCTGTGAGGTGAGTGGGGCTGAGAGACTTCAAGAAGTGTGAAAGGCCCAAGGTCACCCAGCAGCTGCCTGTGGAGGAGCGGGGAAGTGAACCCGGTTCACCAGATTACGAATCCACCAGTCTTAACCACTACACCACATCCAATCACAGATGTTAGAAGAAAGGTCCAGGTCCCTTAACTTTCCATCTCTGGCTATTTCAGACCGCACAGATTGGCTTCTAAATGCAAGGTGAACCGAATTCACCCCCTATCTCTAAAAGGAGGGGTGGTCAAAGGGTACAACGGCCATTCTCTCCAGCCCCACACATATCCATGTATCCACCTCACTCCCAATCAAGCATTGGCAAGGGACTCCATGGAAGCAGCACAAGGAACAACGGTTCAGTTTGGCTTCAGAGCAAAACGGATTGGGGTTGACAGGCAGCAGAGATCTTCAAAGTAGGGGGACTAACGAGAAAAAAGCCACAAATATCCCACTGATTTGGCTTTCTTCCACCATTCCTAAACTCCATTCAATTGCAGGAAAGCATACAGAGAGCCTGGAAGGTGGGGGGGCAGTACCAACAATCCCACATGTAAATCATCATCTAAAGACTATTTATGTTCCCTAAGGCTCACGTTTGTTTGCATGGGGATTTACAACCACTCTGCTTTCTTTTTACTATAATACCCATTTACATTTTTACTAAGTCGTTCCACGAGCAGCACTTTGCCTCGGATTCCCCCCCTTCTAAGACGTCACTGAGAAATGAACATCATGACAACTCAAATTGAGCCAGAAGCCATTCAATCGACAGTGCTGTTTTTTAAAAATCATTTAGTAGAGCCATTCACATTTTAGAGCCATTCACATTGATGGCCACCACTGCAAATTAAACTGTACTTTCCTCTTAATGCCTCTTGCTCACCACGATGCGCATGTAAGGGCCTCTCAATCATGCACAACTTGAACGTAGGCTGCCGCAAGAAGGCTCAAGCCACATCTGCTGCTCTGCCCCCTTTTAAATTAAATGATTCTTATTTTATTAATAAACAAAATAAGCCAACGAGATAGCTCCGTCGGTAGAGCACAAGATTCTTAATCTCTTGGCCTCGTGTTTGAGCCACACATTGGGCAAAAAGATCCCTGCATCTTTCAACTCTACAATTCTTTTTAAAATAAAATAAAATGTTTATTTGGTTTTTCAAATTAAAATCTTACAGAGATATATCAAACATAAATCTTAAAAACAAGATTCCAAGGAATCTCCTGGACTTCCATCCTCCCCTCTGTGGGTCCTATTATTAATCGTTTCGTCCCGCATCTTTTATGATAATCCTTTACATCTCCATTGTGTCCAGAATTCAACCTTAAACTACAAGTGATATTCCAATCCTACTTACAATTTTAACTGTTTACAATGGTCTTTAAGGTAAGTTATCAATTTTCCCCCATTCCTTATTAAAATTTTGGTCTTCCTGATTTCTGATCCTTCTGGTCCTTTTAGCCATTTCAGCATAGTCCATCAACTTCATCTGCCATTCTTCTCAGGGAGGAACTTGATCTTTGGATTTGATCTCCCACTTTATCACTACCCGAAGGAGTCTCAAAGCGGCTAACATTCTCCTTTCCCTTCCTCCCCCACAACAAACACTCTGTGAGGTGAGTGAGGCTGAGAGACTTCAGAGAAGTGTGACTGGCCCAAGGTCACCCAGCAGCTGCAGGTGGAGGAGCGGGGAAGCGAACCCGGTTTCCCAGATTATGAGTCTGCCACTCTTAACCACTACACATCTTCTCTCCATCTCTGGGCCAGTAACATCCGTACAGCCAAGGTCACATACATAAATAGTCTTTTATGATCCCTTGAGATTTTGGCGCCTAGAATTCCAAAAAGGAAGGCTTCAGGCTTTTTAACAAAGATTATTTTAAACATTTTTTTTAACTCATTATGTATCATTTCCCAATTCTACAGTTCTGTGATTCTATGAAATACTGTTACAGCAGATTGAAGGCAGCATAAAATTGGACCCTGAATGTTCCATGTATAGCTGTCAACTTTCAGATTTGAAAATAAGGGATCAGCAGCCTCCCCTGTCCCGGGGACAGTCTACGGGATATCTAACAATTCAGGATAGCAGCAGGAAGCAGCGGAAAATGGCGCTGGAATAAGGGAATTTCCTGCAAAAAAGGAAAGGTTGACAGCTATGGTTCCATGACATTACAAAAAAAATAAAAACCCAGTTTTTCCATAAACCTGGTAGAGGGAATCATAGAGGTGGAAGGCACCTCAAAGCCAATCTAATCCAACCCAACCCACTTCCAATGTAGGACACCCACTCCTACGATATCCCTGCTAGGTGGCCAGTAAGATAATGCTTTAAAATCTTAGCCTCCTCACAGCCCAGCTGGACCTTAAAGCTCTCTTGATTAAGGTTACCAGATTTTTTTCAAAGAATCTGGGGACACTTTTTTTAAAGAGAGAGACAGAAAAGATATTTTTAAAAAGTTATTTAAAAAAATTAAGAAGTAATATCTTATGGTTTTCCCAGTAGTGATGTATGGAAGTGAGAGCTGGACCATAAAGAAGGCTGATCGCCGAAGAATTGATGCTTTTGAATTATGGTGCTGGAGGAGACTCTTGAGAGTCCCATGGACTGCAAGAAGATCAAACCTCTCCATTCTTAAAGAAATCAGCCCTGAGTGCTCACTGGAAGGAAAGATCCTGAAGCTGAGGCTCCAATACTTTGGCCCCCTCATGAGAAGAGACGACTCCTTGGAAAAGACCCTGATGTTGGGAAAGATGGAGGACACAAGGAGAAGGGGACAACAGAGGATGAGATGGTTGGACAGTGTTCTCGAAGCCACAAACATGAGTCTGACCAAACTGTGGGAGGCAGTGGAAGACAGGAGTGCCTGGCGTGCTCTGGTCCATGGGGTCACAAAGAGTCGGACACGACTAAACGACTAAACAACATCTTCTCTTCTGTGGTCTCCTCTGTCGCTTGGCCTTCCTCTGGGCCCCAGCCTGTTCTCTTGGAGTGCTAGCTGCCATGGAGTAGGCTCGGGTCAGGTCTGGGCTCGGCCACATGTCCTTGCCCTCCTGGTGCTCTCCTACCTCTGCTCCTGAGTGGCTGCAGCGGCGCGGCAAGGTTGGGGCTCCCCTCTTTTTTCTCCTTCCTCTTTCTCTCTCTTACTTCTCCTTCTCCTCTTCTCCTTCTCCTTGCGTCAGCTCCGGGGTTTTCCTGGCCCTGGAGCGCCGCTGGGCAGTTGGCCAGGCGCTCTTGCTCCTGGCTTGATTTGGGGGTGTCAGCGGTTCCCCCAGTTGACGCACCAGGCATCCCCGGTTCCCCCTTGGCAGTGGCGGCAGCAGCAGAAGTCTCAGCAGCCCAGAGCCAGCCTGGTAGCGCAGTTGGCTCTGGCTGGCTTCAGGAGCTGCTCACTGCCATGGCACCCACTATTTTGCCTCGCCGGAAGTCCCCATATGATGTGTCTTGTGCCGTTGAACCAATCGCACAACATTCATTCCCTACTAATAAATCTACAACACTTAAAATATAAATCCGGGGACATTAAATGAAATCCGGGGACATTCCGGGGACGGAGTTTGTCCAGGGACAGATTTGTAAATCCGGGGACTGTTGCCGGGAAATGGGGATGTCTGGTAACCATACTCTTGATCCTCTGTACAGTGGTACCTTGGGTTAAGAACTTAATTCATTCTGGAGGTCTGTTCTTCACCTGAAACTGTTCTTAACCTGAGGTACCATTTTAGCTAATGCGGCCTCCCACTGCCACCGCACGATTTCAGTTCTTATCCTGAAGCAAAGTTCTTAACCCGAGGTACTATTTCTGGGTTAGCGGAGTCTGTAACCTGAAGCGTCTGTAACTTGAAGCATCTGTAACCCGAGGTACCACTGTAATGGGCTTCTTTCTCCCACAAGGGAGCCTTGTGGATCCTTTGTGGTGCATTTCTGTCAAGTCTAAGATGCTTACAGGAGACTTAAAGCAGCCCATGATTCTACTGCGTGGTAGATGAGGAGCTCTATAACATAGATTATCCCACCAATGCACAGAGAGAGAGGATATTTTTGCTTTGTTTTTCTATTCCCCGGACTGCTGGAACCCTGGAAGATTCCAGCCAGATTCCTCATTCTGTTCAACTCGCTTTTATCTCCCTGCCCAGCACCCCACAGGATAATAAATACATGGCGTGCCACGTGGATACAGATTTGCGTGGGGAGGACTGTTTTCAATTTCTCCCGGAGTCAGATGTTGGCCGTGAGAGCTCTGCTTACCAGCTGCACAAGGAATCGTTGTTCGCCTGGCCCAGAAAACCGCTCCGGAACAGAGATTGGGGAAGTGTCTTCGATTTGAGGGTGAGGACGTTGAGCAGCATTGTGCGAAGAGAGCAGGAATCTTGTGGCCTGTCCATTTCGTTTGGGGGCTGTTTGGTAATAGGCCGGGTGTGCATTACACACATAGGCTGGTGGATGCACACGCATGCGGGTGAGAGAGAATTGAATAGCTGGGAAACACACCAAGCACCGCATGGTCTCCATTGCCCCAATCACGGATTTTTCAGTGCAGCTCTCTGGCCAAATAATGTGCACAAAGACGTGTATATTTGAGAGAATCATAGAACTGTAGAGTTGGATGGGACCTGAGATCCATCTAGTTCAACCCCTGCAATACAGAAATCTCAACTAAAGCATCCATGACAGATGGCCAGCCAACATCTGTTTAAATATCCTCCAATGAAAGAGAAGGAGGAGAAATCAAGCTTGCTCCATCTCCCATGTGACAGCCCTGGAGATATTTGAAGATGTCTATCATATCTCCTCTCAGTCTCTTCTTTTCCAGGCTAAACAAACCCAGCTCCTTCAACCGTTCATCATAAGGCTTGGCTTCCAGACCCTTGATCATCTTGGTTGCCCTCCCCTGCACACATTCCAGCTTGTCAATATCCTTCTCAAATTGCAGCACCCAGCACTGGACACAGGAGCCCAGGTACGGTCTGACCAAGGCAGGATCTTCTCTTCTTCTTCTTCTTCTTCTTCTTCTTCTTCTTCGGCGATCACTCGTAGCCGAGTAAGATTGTCTTCCATAAACACGGTTTTAACAATGAGTCCGTAAGTGACTGTGGAGGCCAATTCTGGATCCACACGTCCTTCCACAGTGGGGACATTGGCTTCTGGGTGGGAGTTGATCACAGTGTGGACTTGCCAAGCATGCCTTCCTCTTAGCACGTTTCTCCCTTGCGTCCTGAGTTTGAGTGTTTTCAAAGCCCATGACACTTTTGGCAAGGACTGTTCTCCAACTGGAGCGCTCGCAGGCCAGTGTTTCCCAGTTGTCAGGGTTGATGCTACATTTTTTTAGATTTGCCTTGAGAGAGTCTTTAAACCTCTTTTTTTGACCACCAGCATTACGGTTTCCATTTTTAAGTTCGGAATAGAGTAGTTGCTTTGGAAGATGGAATATGACTTCCCTTGACCCGGACACTATACTTCTGTTGATGCAGCCTAGAATAGCATTAACCTCTTTTTCTGTTGCATCATACCATTGGCTCTCGTTAAGCTTGTGGTCTACTAAGACCTCCTAGATCAGCCTTTCTCAACCTGTGGGTCCCCAGATGTTGTTGAACTGCAACTCCCATCACCCCTAGCTAGCAAGGCCAGAACTCAGGGATGATGGGAGTTGTAGTCCAACAACATCTGGGGACCCACAGGTTGAGAACCACTGCCCTAGATCCTTCTCACACGTATTACTGGCAAGCCAGGTGTCCCCCATCTTCTATTTGTGCAGTTTGATATTCCCTCCCAAGTGCAGAACCTTACATTTGTCCCGATCAAAATTAATTTTGAATCTCGATTCTGTCCTTTGCGGCAAAATAAAATCTCATTATATATGGGGAAATGGCTTGCAAAAAGTAATATACTGAGCAAATTGCATAAAAAATGTGCCTATTGGTAGGAAGGGGCTTCAAAATCCATGTGAATTTTTGTGCGGACATGAAAAACTCAAGCTGATGTGAAAACGGAGTGAGACAGGTTTGAAGAAACGAGAAACCGATCCATTCCATTTTTCAGGGTGTGATGGCCTGGGACTCGGAACCAGAGGAGTCTCAGTCTGCACCGGATCCTTTGCTTCAGGCATCATCTGAACCAAGTCTGGGGCCTGATCCTGAAGAGTCCCCGTCTGCACAGGTTCCCCTGCAACAAACACCAGCTGGGCCGAGTCAGGGGTCTGAGCCTGCCCTGGCTCCAGATGTGGGGATGACCTCATTGCCTCCAGTTGGGCCATCACTTACAGCTGCTCCACTACCGGTTGGGTCAGGGGAGGCTGAGGTGGCCTCTGGGTCTAGTAACCCACCAACATCTCCCGAGCTGCAGATACTGAGGTCTGAGAGTTGGAGAGACCTGAGTACTCGCAGGAGGAGTGCTCGCCTTCGGGCGAAACAGGGAGGTGAGTCGCTGGGGGATCAGGACCAGTCCAGAATCTGAAGGTTCCACTAGGAGTCAGTCCGACAGGGCCAAGGCAGGACACGAGGCAGGAAACCAGGCAAGGACAGGTACAGGATCTCAGGCAGGATCTGGCATACACCTGCACCTGCAACCTGGGGTGGGGCCAGACAGCCTTTTATCCCGGTCCTGATCCCCTGGCAACTCACCTCCCTGTTTCGCCCTAGGGCGAGCACTCCTCTTGCAAGTACTGAGGTCTTTCCTTCTCGCCCCAGCTGGTGTTTGTTGCAGGGGAACAAAGACTCCTCTGGTTCCGAGTCTGAGCCCGAGTCCCAGGCCATCACACCTGGGATGGAGGTAGCCTTCAGTTGCCCGCTGGCAGTTTTGCAGAGGGATCTCATTCCGACTGCTGGCACAGCAGCCCCCAATCCCTCCCATGCAAGGACTGGATGTTTCTAATTCCTAAAGCTCAGCTCTCTTGCTATAGTCTCTGACTTGAAAGAGACCCTGCAGAGTGATAGAATACCACACGCCCCTTAAGGCACAAAGCCCCAGTGTGGCGACGGCGAGAGAAAGACCAGGGTTTCTATTACAGATTTCCAGGTCACAACTGGCAACTGGGGTTGGGAGAGGCGGAGGGAGGGAAAGAATTTATAAAACATGTGCTGTTTCAGTGGGACATCTTGTTTAGGAGTCATCGATCACTGCTCACCTGCCCTGCGTGCTCCGGGGTCATCCGCCAAGGCCTGGGGGTGGGGTGGGGGCTTTGCACCTCGGGTGATTTTTGTGATCAAAGAAGTGGACTTTGGAACTTTGCTGATGGTTCCTACAGTTAAGGGGAGATTTACGCCTGCTTGGAGGGCAAGAGTCCCTCCCAAAGTTAAATAACGCTCAAACAAGAAGCAAGGCAGTAGAGCGGATAATAGAATCACAGAATTGCAGAGTTGGAAGGGAATCACATGGGGCATGCAGTAATCTTTCACCCAACATAGGGCCCTGAGATTAAAAGCCTCAAGCTCTACAAACTTATTTATTTCATAAATTTTATATAGCGTTTGTGGTAAAGGTAAAGGGACCCCTGACCATTAGGTCCAGTCGTGGCTGACTCTGGAGTTGTGGTGCTCATCTCGCTTTATTGGCCGAGGGAGCCGGCGTACAGCTTCTGGGTCATGTGGCCAGCATGACTAAGCCGCTTCTGGCGAACCAGAGCAGCGCACGGAAACGCCGTTTACCTTCCCGCCAGAGCGGTACCTATTTATCTACTTGCACTTTGACGTGCTTTCGAACTGCTAGGTTGGCAGGAGCAGGGACCAAGCAACGGGAGCTCACCCCGTCGCGGGGATTCGAACCGCCGACCTTCTGATTGGCAAGTTACGTCCCTAGCGTTTGTGGTAGAAAACCTCAAAGTGGTTTGCGACAGGGCTTTTCTTTTCCAGCCAGAACTCACTGGGACTCAGTTCCTGCACCTCTCAGGTGAGTGCCACTGCCATTATAAGAGAACAAGGTGTGGGGCGTATCATTCACTGAAGCAGTCAAACACAACATTTCCTGTTTCCTAGAGTGGACACACAGGGGAGTGTTGCTCCAGACAGGGAAGACTTCCTGTCATACCTGCTCTGGAGCATCCTCACTCTGTCTGTGACCAGGTAGATGGGTGTAACCCTAGCAGACCCTATAAAAGGGTTAGTCACGCAGCCATCTTCCTCCTTCTGCTGTTTTTTTGTTCTCTTCCTCTCTGCTGCCTCTTAGCCAGCAGCACATGGCTCATCCTTACAGAGGATGGAAGCTACAAGGTAGAAAGTCTGAGGCCTAGCTCAAACTTCTTTTCTCTACACATGTACCTGTAACTACAAGATAAAGCCTGCCTTCGGGACTATACTGTGAACTGAATGTAAGTAAACTTTTCCATTACAGTGGTACCTCTGGTTGTGAACGGGATCCGTTCCGGAGTCCCGTTCGCAACCTGAAAGGAACGCAACCCGTGTCTGTGCTCTTGAAGGCCGCGATTCGCTACTTCTGCGCATGCGCGTGATGTCATTTTGCGCATCTGCGCATGCACGAGCGGCGAAACCCGGAAGTAACCTTTTACAGTACTTCCAGGTCGCAGTGGGACGCAATCTGAAAAAACGTAAGATGAAGCAAACGTAACAAGAGGTATGACTGTACTTTTTTAAAAGAAGACTTGTGTCTTCCTGAGGGAACTAAAGAGGAAATTTACCAGGAACAAGCCAGCCTGGATTGCTCAACTTATATGATTCTGACAAATCCATCAACTTGCTTCCAGCAATGCACAATGTGCTCTGCTTCTAGCTCACTAGCGTGAGGAAGGATAATATTTAATCATAAAGTCTCATAAAGTTCAACATATGGACCTTATGCATGAACTGACTAGAGAATGAACTGATCCACTGGGTCTTCTGCTTTTTTCGTTGAACTTTATGAGACTTCCGTTGAAATCCACAGTTTGATACAATGAATAAAGGGAAAGGGGCCCCTGACCATTAGGTCCAGTCGTGGCGGACTCTGGGGTGGCGCTCATCTCGCTTTACTGGCCGAGGGAGCCGGCGTACAGCTTCCGGGTCATGTGGCCAGCATGACTAAGCCGCTTCTGGCGAACCAGAGCAGCGCATGGAAACGCCGTTTACCTTCCTGCTGGAGCAGTACCTATTTATCTACTTGCACTTTGACGTGCTTTCGAACTGCTAGGTTGGCAGGAGCAGGGACCGAGCAACGGGAGCTCACCCCGTCGCGGGGATTCGAACCGCTGACCTTCTGATTGGCAAGTCCTAGGCTCTGTGGTTTAACCCACAGCGCCACCCACGTCCCCCAGGTACAGGTAGGGTTGCCATATTCCCCAAAGTGAAAATCAGGACAAAGTTGTTGCTACCTGTACCTGAATGGGGCAGATATGGGAACAGCACCAGAGAATAATTAACATGGCCGCTGCGGTCACATTGAGAACAGTCATGTTCCCCCAAGCAGCACTGACAAAGGAGCCCAGGACATCTCGAACGGCGGCATCTAAACATGATCTTGTGTGTTGTCAAACCAGAATCTGCTGCACTGCCCATATCCTTCCCCCTTCCTTCCTCCTCCGACGTGGCTTTTTGGCTAATTGGAAAGGACTGCGCTGCAATTGCTTGCTATCTTGGGAAAATAGGGGGCACAGGTTTTTCCAGACACATGAAACGTCTCAGCCCCTTTCCCACCCGACGAGCTTAAGGCGGAAGATCTCGCCTGTCAAAATGTCTCTGGCGGTACTGATAGTCGTATCTCTCTGTAATCACCTTATGCATTACGTGTCACGACTCCCACGGAGGCCCTCCTCTTAAGAAGGCCCAAGATAGCGCTTTGCAGCTAAGCCTTGTAGCTTTCAATTACCTTGACATGCTACCAATCCATGGGTCCCATCCAGGGGCCCACAGAGGACATCCCATCCCACCCCACCCCCCATCTTGCCTCCATAGTCTTTGTGTTGCAATCAAAGAGAAAGGCTTAAGCCCTGCTCTTCCTCGCTCTCTCTGGAGTCTGTCTTGGCCTGGAACTCGGAACCTCGCGGCAAAAGGGAGAAATATGTCCATGTTACAGAGCGGCCATGCATCACTTAGATGCAAGAGGCAGGCAGTGGGGGGAGACGTGGTATGAATCACAAAGCCGGCTGCATTTCGCTCTGTGGGCACCATGACATTCTCAGCTGTTGCTGATTATCGGGGAAGGAAGGGGTCCGTACAGAATGTGGCTCCTTAACTGATTTCATCTCCTGCATCAGCTGTGTGCCTTTTCTCCCCCAAGAGGCCGGGATATGATAGCGATCCATCAACTGCAATCAAAGGCTGGAAACAGACAGCCGTTTTTATTTTTTCCATTTTTTTAAAGAGGGAGTTGGAAGCGGCTCGAGAGAGAGGGGTTTTCCGCAGCCCTCAGCATAGAGGCCCTTTGCCCTACTTGACACGGCTGGCCAATCAGCTAGAGCAGGGAATCCTGGGAGGAAAAGCTTGCAGCACTGTAAGTTTAGAGAGCAAACGAGTAAGAGGAAACATGATGGAAGGCTGAAAATTGATGTGCAGTGTAGGGAAAGCAGGAGGAGAAGCATTTTTCTCCCTTCATTGTCTTCTTCTTCTTCTTTGGTGATCCCTCGTAGCTGAGTAATATTGTCTTCCATGAACACGGTCTAAACAGTGAGTCTGTAAGTGACTGTGGAGGCCAATTCTGGATCCACACGTCCTTCGACAGTGGGGACATTGGTTTCCGGGCGGGAGTTGATCATGATGAGGGTTTGCCAAGTGAGTCTTCCTCTTAGCGCGTTTCTCCCTTGCGTCCTGAGTTCAAGTGTCTTCAAAGACCATGACACCTTTGGTAAAAGCTTTTCACCAACTGGAGCGCTCGCAGGCCAGTGTTTCCCAATTGTTGGTGTTTATGCTACATTTTTAAAGATTTGCCTACAGAGAGTCTTTGAACCTCTTTTGTTGACCACTAGCATTACGCTTTCCATTTTTAAGTTCGGAATAGAGCAGTTGCTTTGGAAGACGATCATCAGGCATCCGCACAACATGACCAGTCCAACGTCGTTGATGTTGAAGAATCATTGCTTTGACACTGGTGATCTTTGCTTCTTCCAGTACACTGGCATTAGTTCGCCTGTCTACCTCTGCAGCACCACATATCCAACTCAATGGTGTAACGTTGGTAAATGTTGATCACTTCTCTTACCTGGGCAGTTATCTTTCCACAAGGGTCGACACTGATGCTAAAATCCTTCAATATAACACTAGAACGTCGACATGCCACGAAGCTGAAAGTCGGTAGATTTAGGACTGGCAGAAGAAAGAACTCCCCACAAAATAAATTTTGGGGAGCATTTCAGCTTATGTGATTTGCTCTTCCTGAATCTGAATGCTCACGTTCTTTGGAGTTACATCTAAAGATTTTTTCCCCATCCAAGTCAGAATATCAGGGATAGCAATGTGCACATGGACTCACTTGCATGAGCTATCTGGATATGTCCCTGCAGGTACCTTGCTGAGCTGCTCCTATTCTCTGTGGCCTGGGCTGTGCATTTGGGGGGGGGGTGTCACACACATATGCTTATGCTTTGCAACCAGGCTACATAGGTGAGCCAACAGACCAGTTCGCTCAGCAGCCTGTCATTGTCTTTTCAGAAGCCTCCAGTTGACTGTAGCAGCCGTTATCAGAAACGACAGCTACAGGCATTCCTAGAAGGTCACTCTCTCACTTTTCTGCAGCACCTGGCTGGGTTCAGCTGCAGCCAAGAGGAACGAAAGCACACGGGCAACTTCCATGGCAATGATTTCCTTGTCCACCTACCCTTCTGCTTAGAGAAGCCGTTGCCAGAGGATAAACAAGAAGCACCTCTTGGTAAGGTGGTAAAGGACCTCTCGTGCTGCTGTCGGGTCCAACGACAGCTGCTACAGTCACCTGGGAGCTTCTGGACATGTGGCGACTGGTTCATAGTCAGCTGGGTCTATAACTTTATCGTGGCTCCAAGTTTACAAGGGCAGGCTGAGTTTCCAGGCCAGTGGGTCTACCACTACCACTGCTTCCTTTTCTCCAGCAGCCATGCCAGGTGGTGAGGCATACCCATAAAACGTCTGTAGTCCATAAAAATTCCAGGGGTATTACTTTAATAATAAGTCTGGCCCATCAACGTGAGTCCATTACTGGCACCCTGCTAGGCATTGCTACTCTCTCACTCTCCCTCTCTCTCTCCCTCTCTCTCTCTTTCACATACATACAATCTCTTTTGTCCATACCTTCCACCACCCCCACCACCCCTTTCCTTAATGTTCAGGTCTGCCGGAGAATGCCGTAAAGCCTGCAGCCGCAGACCTGGTCTCTTTGAGAGGGAGAGGAAAATTAATAAGACAGTCCGGAGAGAATGGGACGCAATCCAAGAGACAGAGCAAAAAGATGGGGAAGAAATTACGGAGAAATGGTTGGAAAGGGGCCAAGAAGAGAGGGGGGGAAATTGGGGGCTGGGGAGGGCTGTCTGGAGAGGGACATTTTTGCTAGACCTGTTTACTATCTCCTAGTACCGCAGCACATGGCATTAAAAGTCTTCAACACCTTATAAACCCAGCGAAACTAATTTTGCAACACAGAAGTACTTTCCCAGAAGACCCTCCCTGCCCTTCACTCTCTCTCTCACACACACACACACACACACACACATATTGCACACACATTTCCTACTTCTGACCTTCCCCCAGTTTACCTCTACAAAGAAAGGAGAGATATTGGGGTTTCAGCCAAGACGAAGGAGTTAATTTGCCCTTTGATTCCGGCAAGGGAAAAGGAAAGGGGTCTTCAGTGACTGTGAGCAATTGGCACCTATTGCAGGCGTCAGCAAGCTTACCGAATGATGGACCGGTCCATGTTCTGTCTGTCGAATGATGGGCTGGAGTGTGTGCGTACACGCGCTCTTCTGGATCAGAGCTGCGCCCGTGCGCATGCACACATGCTATTTCTCGTGCTCCTCTGACCCGGATGTGCGCCGGAAATAGCATGTGTTCATGCACACAGGCGCTTCTCCATCCCACATGCGTGCACACACCTTATTTCCGGTGCCATCAACCCAGAAGTCGGTTCCCTGCACCGCACCGTGCCGGTAAGGGGGTGGCAAGGGTCGCCATGGGCTGGATAGATGAACCCCATGGGTCACTACCGGCCCAAGGGCCTTAGGTTGCTGACCCCTGATCTATTGTGTGTAGAGATTTTGACAAGGGAGTGGTATAGACCCTGCCGCTAAACCAAAGAGCATCTTACGTGTTCTGCTTGATCAAAGATCCATCTACTGTAGATTTGGGCAGGTAGCCATGTTGGTCTGACGCAGTCGAAATAAATAAATAAAATTAAAAAATGGTGCAGTTGCACCTTAGAGACCAACTAAGTCTCTAAGTTGAACAAATTCAGTTGGTTACTCAGAACAAACTTAGTTGGCCTCTAAGGTGCTACTAGGGACGCGGGTGGCGCTGTGGGTTAAACCACAGAGCCTAGGACTTGCCGATCAGAAGGTCGGCGGTTCGAAACCCAACGACAGGGTGAGCTCCCGTTGCTTGGCCCCTGCTCCTGCCAACCTAGCAGTTCAAAAGCACATTAAAGTGCAAGTAGATAAATAGGTACCACTCTGGTGGGAAGGTAAACGGTGTTTCCATGCGCTGCTCTGGTTCGCCAGAAGCGGCTTAGTCATGCTGGCCACATGACCCGGAAACTGTCTGCGGACCAATGCCGGCTCCCTCGGCCTATAGAGCGAGATGAGCACGCAACCCCAGAGTCGGTCACGACTGGACCTAATGGTCAAGGGTCCTTTAAGGTGCTACTGGACATTTTTTAAATTTTATTTATTTATTCCATCTAATGTAGTTGTCACTTTCTCCAGGGGTCGTACGCCGGTGATGGGTAAGGCCAGAAGCAAACGTGGGTGAAGCAGCAAATTAATTTTTAACTTTGCACAACAAAACAGTTGCTGCTCTATCTTCCACCCAGGGAAGCAAGAAGCATTATCAAAACTTAAGGACACGTTCCAACCAGGAGGAGGGGACACTCCTGTTGCAAAGCAAGGTTGTGATGCATGTGGCCGGGGGGTATGCTTAGTGAGAAACCTGTGTGTACAGCCCCTTACTATTACCTGAAAAGATTTCTTACCCAGACTTCACCATAAGGTTTCAGGGCAGGATAACAAACATATGCTGTTGGCATGTTTCTTTCTCAAGAGACAATGGAGTGCGCCTCCAGGGGTGAAGTCCAGCTGCTGGAGAATCACAGCGCCTGCTGTGGCTGCAGAGATGGGTAACTCGCAAATGCTACCTCCTGTGCTGTTTTTGTTGTGTTAGCAGTGAATTCCCTGGGGCACAAGCCTGGGCAGTGTGTCTGGAGGCCCTGGGCTGCCCAGATGGCAAGACCCCTCTCTTGGCCTCGTTGATGTGGTCCAAAGGAAAGCAGATCAAGATGTTTGGCACCAGCTTGACTGCAGGCATTGCCGGAAGGAGGTGTACAAGGTGCCATCCAACCGCCTTAGGGATTCCACCCTGTATTTGTGTAAGGTTTACTCCTCAGCCTTTTCTTCTCCCAAAGATGTCCCACATATGGATTTTCTACCCTATGTCCCCCAAGTGACCACAGAGACCTGATCACTTATAAATTCATGGATGGAATGGAGAATAGACTCTGTTGGGTCTCATTGCCATCCTCTTGCCCCTAGTGTGTCCTATAATGCTCTCGAAAAACATAGTGAGGAAATGTAAATACCGTATTTTTCGCTCTATAAGACGCACCAGACCATAAGACGCACCTAGTTTTTGGAGGAGGAAAACAAGAAAAAAAATATTCTGAATCCCAGAAGCCAGAACAGCAAGAGGGATTGCTGCGCAGGGATCCCTCTTGCTGTTCTGGCTTCTGGCTTCATCATGTGAAGCCTCTTCAGGGCAGGGGAAGCCTTCATCTTGGGGGCTTTTCCCCGAGGAGGGAGAAGGGACTGATGGGCTGCCCTTCTCCCTCCGTGGGGAAAAGCCCCCAAGAGCTCCGCACGGCTCTTTAAAGGGAGCGCTGAACACGCTCCGCACGGCTCTTTAAAGGGAGCGCTGAACAGAGCCTCCCGCCTGCATTCGCTCCATAAGACGCCCACACATTTCCCCTTACTTTTTAGGAGGGAAAATGTGCGTCTTATGGGGTGAAAAATACAGTATTTAAATATCCGAGTCAATAAAAAATATTTTGTCAATGCATTCCTTTAGATCAGCGGTTGTCAACCTGTGGGTCCCCAGATGTTGTTGGACTACAACTCCCATCATCCCTGAGTTCTGGCCTTGCTAGCTAGGGGTGATGGGAGTTGTAGTTCAACAACATCTGGGGACCCACAGGTTGAGAAAGGCTGCTTTAGATGCCAAAAGCAGTTTTTGAATCCCAAGGAGCTTGGCAGAGTCTGAAGAGGCATGGTGAAGATCTACGTTTTAATTAACTAAAGAAAACTGGAGATGGACATTCAAGATTTCACTTCAGCAAAGAGAAAAGAAAAAAACATCTGCTCGCTCTGCTAATATTAGGATACCCTGGAAGATGTCCAGATCATGTGTAAGGCAAAGCAAAATTGCTACCCATGACTCTTGAACCATCCTGCCCCACATTAGTCATTTTACACCGCACAATAACAGTTCTGGGAACTCTCTGGGATTGTGAATACTGACCTTGTTTAATCAGGTGTCTTAATATTATCTTTCTTTTTTACAACTGCAGGAGAGCGAAGGGACATTTGACTAAGGCCTGAACTTAAGAAGGGGTTCCTGCTTAACTTGAGTGCTGAGCCAAAGCAATATGCTTTCGTTTCAATTCTGTTTTTGGCATTACGGATATACACTTCCGTTGATATGCTTTTGAGTTGCTCCATTGACATGTCCCCTGTTTTTCATCCAAGTCCTGGACTCCAGAGGGAGCTGGGGAAAAGTCCCTAGAAGACTGATTCTTAAGGGTTTAGGGAGCTGGACAATTTCTGAGGTTCGTTTCTTTCGAACGAACTCCCTTGGAAGGAGGGTGGTTTGGAGGTTTTCAAACAGAGGTCGGATGCTCATTTGTCAGGGATTACACGTTTTGCCTAATATACACATATTTGTAAACCATTTGCCCCAATAGAAGGCCCTTTTGTATGTTCTTTTCACTAATATATGCATTTATATGCACACTTTACCCTGGTGTATGCATTTCTGAATACATCACTTGCTTGGAAAACTGCACTGCAAAATTCTGAAACGGACTTTCAAAGGAGGGGTGTGTTTCAGTTCCTGCATCGTTTTGCAAAGCACAAATTAAGTAACACCTTAAAGGTGAAACGAATTGAATTTCTTCGCATACTTACCTGAAGATTGTGACCTGACCTCGTTTACTCAAGCGTCTTAATATTTATATACAGTCATACCTTGGTTAATGAATGCCTTGTGACTCAAATGCTTTGGCTCCCGAATGCTGTGTTCTGGTTTGCGAACGTTTTTGGGAACCAGAACGTCCATCATGGCTTCCTTGGCTTCCAGCTGAGTGTAGGAAGCTCCTGCAGCCAATCGGAAGCCGCGCATTGGTTCTTGAACATTTTCAGAAGTGGAACGGACTTCTGGAATGGATTCTGATCAAGAACCAAGGTACGACTGTATTGCCAAAGGATAAGGATGAAAGGGCATTAGGCTAAGGCCTGAATTTAAGCTGTGTTCCTGCTTAACTTGAGAGCTGAGTCAAAACAGTATGCTTTCATTTCAGTTTTGGTATTATGGATATACACATCTTTCGGTGTGCTCTTGAGCCTGCAAGCAACAACCGCCACTCCCCAATGTATTTTTGTGCATTATCTTCACCAACAGAATTTTTTTCTTTTCTTTTCTTTTTTTTTTACGGATTATGCAGGTATCACTATTATACTGTACACATTATATATTGCATAATTGCATTGCAAAAAATTCAGAGAGCTGCAAATTCCCAAGGGAAACTGTGTTTCAGTTCACATCTTGGTTTGGAAAGTGTGAATTAGTTACGTTGGCATTAAAATCTGAACGGAATGGATTCACCCCCCACCTCTAGTCCCATTCTCTGGGAAACAGGGGCATTTGGAGCACATGAAAACTTGAGGAACATGCCGAAATCCTCAAAAATCCTCAGAAATTCCGTCCAGCCGTTATAAACGTAAGTCCCCTTGCCAAAATCCCTAAGCTCTTTGAAATTATACCGGTGCGGCTCCACATTCCTGCATTTAAATATTATTAGAACCTGACTTTCTTCTCCTGTTCTGAAACTGGAGTGGACTCCAGTTTGGTTTGGCTGGTGCTGGGCAGATACTTCCCCATAAATCAAATTCTAGTGGATGCAGGGTAAGAGCCATCCTGAAACAAATAATAATAATAATAATTTATTATTTATATCCCACCCATCTTGCTGGGTTTCCCCAGCCACTCTGGGCAGCTCCCAACAGAATATTAATAATAAAAAAGCAACCACATCAAACATTAAAAGCTTCCCTAAACAGGGCTGCCTTCAGATGTCTTCTAAAAGTCAAATACAGTGGTGCCTCGCAAGACGAAATTAATTCGTTCCGCGAGTTTTTCCGTCTTGCGGTTTTTTTCGTCTTGCGAAGCACGGTGTCAGAAAAGTTTTGGAAAAGCTTCAAAAATCACCAAAGTCTTCAAAAACCTCAAAAAAGGCTACCACACCGCGTGCTATGAGTTGCTCCTCGAAGTCAAGTCGCAACTGTATTAACGGTTTTAAGAAAAAGGAAACAAACTTGCAAGACGTTTCCGTCTTGCGAAGCAAGCCCATAGGGAAAATCGTCTTGCGAAGGAACTCAAAAAACCAAAAAACCTTTCGTTTTGTGAGTTTTCCGTCTTGCGAGGCATTCGTCTTGCGAGGTACCACTGTAGTTGTTTATTTCATTGACATCTGATGGGAGGGCATTCCACCACCACCGAGAAGGCCCTCTGCCTGGTTCCCTGTAAGCTCCCTTCTCACAATGAGGGAACCACCAGAAGGCCCTCGGAGCTGAACCTCAGTGTTCGGGCCGGACAATGGGGGTGGAGACGCTCCTTCAGGTATACAGGGCCAAGGCCATTTAGGGCTTTAAAGATCAGCACCAACACTTTGAATTGTGCTCAGAAACGTACTGGGAGCCAATGTAGGTCTTTCAGGACTGGTGTGAAGTTGGTTCCTTACATATGTAATCAACAAAGCAGCCCCACTGCAGGAAGTCGGTGGCCATGGAGAGCTTTAAAGAGCCGCTCCTGGTCTCGCGTTTCAAGACATCCTTGCCTCCCGCTGTGAAGGAGCAACATGATCCAATGCACTCCAAAAGGGGGCTGGAAGATGGAGGAGATTATAAACACCAGCCTCCTGAGAGTGACCTGGTCACGCTGTCTTCTCTGCCCAGGTCCCATCAAGCATTCATCTGCGGGGTGCAACGTGTGGCTGACATAAGTTCTAGAAGCAACCATTTCACTGCGCCCCGGCTACAGAAGCTGATGGACTCTTTGACCTTTCTTGGAGCCGTGCTGAGATTCAAGAGCAAGGTCTCTTTCAACGTTTGTGTTTTCCTTTTTAGAACAACGCATCTCAGTGGATGGGACGTAATGGGAAGTGTAGGACCTCCGTTGGGGGACAAGTCATGCTCCTTTTTGGGTAGTGGGTCCAGCTTTGGTCAAAGGTGCACTTGGCTCTCACCTGTGTGATGGATCATTAAAAAAGAAGAAGAGGTTAATGGTGCTCTAGCGTGAAGTATAGTGTCCTGATCAAGGGAAGTAATAGTCCATCTCTCTCTCTCCCTCTCTCTAATTTGCTTTTCTATTTTATCACATCATCAATATACAATGTATACTGTGTTACAGTCAAACACATGGTAATAAGAAAGAAAGAAAAAGATAGTGTAAATATAAAACCTATGTATGTGAATAATAATAGCAACATAACTTATTCCTCCAATTTATTTGACTCTTTTAAACCTTAATTTTAATTCCTCTACCACTTTCCCCCGGTTTCCTATCTTTTCAACTGCGTTTTCTTGCTCTACTAAGTAGTTTTCATTACCATACACTCTCCCACTGTTGAGTATTTTTTTTTCAGTCTGTTACACTTTTCTTGTTATAGTATTTTTCCGTATAATCTACAGTCATACCTCGGGTTATAGATGCTTCAGTTGGCGTTTTTTTGGGTTACGGACCACCGAAACCCGGGAGTACCAGAATGGGTTACTTTCAGGTTTCAGTGGTCACGCATGCACAGAAGCGCTAAGTCACGCTTTGCGCATGCGCAGAAGCACCGAATCGCAACCCACGCATGTGCAGACATGCAGTCATGGGTGGCGAACACTGCGGGTTGCAAATGTGCATCCCACACGGATCACGTTCGCAACCCGAGCGTCCACTGTATATAGAATGCCCAGTCCTCTTTTAAATTCTTGTCGTCTTTATTTCTTAATCTATTTGTCATGCAGGCAAGTTCTAATATTTTAAGATGCCATTCTTCTCTTGATGGTACTGCATCTGTTCTCCACTTTTGTGCTACCAAAATTTGGGCAGCTGTAGTCACATCCATAAAGTAGTTTGATTTGGGGAAGGGGCCTTTCTCTGCTGTTATTATTCCCAGAAGGAAAAGCTTCTGGGGTTTTTAGGAAAGGTTCTTTTAAGCATTTTCTTAAGTTCTTTGGCACATTTTTTCATTCATGGTGGTCTTGTAAAATAATAAAAAAAATTATGTGTGATGGTCTATAACTAACGTATTAGTTCCACACTATTCTGTCTTGGTCGGACCTCACCTGGAGTCCTGTGTCCAGTTCCAGGTGCCACAATTTGAGAAGGATATTGACAAACTGAAAAGCGTAATGCTAGTGGTCAACAAAAGAGGTTTAAAGACTCTCTCAAGGCAAATCTTTAAAAATATAGTATAAACACTGACACCTGGGAAACACTTGCCTGCGAGCGCTTCAGTTGGAGAACAGCCTTTGCCAAAAGTGTCATGGGCTTTGAAGACACTCGAACCCAGGGCGCAAGGGAGAAACGTGCTAAGAGGAAGGCATGCTTGGCAAGTCCACACCATGATCAACTCCCACCCATAAATTAATGTCCCCACTGTGGAAGGACGTGTGGTTCCAGAATTGGCCTCCACAGTCACTTACGAACTCATTGTTAAAACCGTGTTTATGGAAGACAATCTTACTTGGCTACAAGGCATCGCCAAAGAAGAAGAAGATTCTGCCTTGGTCAGACCATACCTGGGGTCCTGTGTCCAGTTCTGGGTGCTACAATTTGAGAAGGATATTGATAAGCTGGAACATGTGCAGAGGAGGGTGCCCAAGATGATCAAGGGTCTGGAAACCAAGCCTTATGATGAACGGTTGAAGGAGCTGGGTATGTTTAGCCTGGAAAAGAAGAGACTGAGAGGAGATAGGATAGACATCTTCAACTACCGTATCTCAAGGGCTGTCACATGGAAGATGGAGCAAGCCTGTTTTCTCCTGCTCTAGCAGCTCGGACTCAAGGCGATGTCTTCAAGTTATAAGGAGATTCCGACTAAACTTTCGGGAAAAACTTTCTGAAGGTAAGAGCTGTTTGGCAGTGAAACAGACTCCCACAAGAGGTGATGGACTCTCCTTCCTTGGAGGTTGGAAGGCCATCTGTCAGGTTTTTAAAAAAAAATCTGTGGTTCCTTTATTCCAGGAAATGGACAACTCTTGGTGTCCCAACGCTACGATTCTATTATTCTAAAGTCCTCCATCTCTCTCCCTCTCTCTCTCTGCCTCCCATTTCCATACACAAAGTTTGACCCTCAGCACCTTGAAAACCGTAAGACTCTCAGAGGGGGGAAAGTATTAAAAGTCTATAAACCAGTGGAGTAATATAATACGCTCCCAGTAACCGCGTAAACATGTGTGTGTAATAATAAGTTATTAAGAACCCGCAAGCCGCTGTGTCAGAGCTCGCAGGTTGGCACGCTTCAGAAATTTGGTATGGGTTTTCTTGCATATATATGTATGTAGTCAAAATAAAAGTTTCCGAGAACTGACCTGCCAAATCTGGGAAAGACTCCAAAAAATGTGTGTCAATGGCGAGCGAAGGACACCAGCGGTGGATCGCGGTGGATGGGGAGACGGAGTGCTGCCATTTCCCCGAATTTTGGAACTGACTGATCAAAGGTTAGCACAGCTGGAGATGGAGGGAGGAAATCCTTCAGAGGCACTGAAGGATAAATTGGACAGTCTTGATCAAGGATGGGCACCCAGTGGAACTAGGATTGCGTGCAGCCCTCCATCTTATTCACATATAAATTTATTAAATTTACACACACACACTTTCCTCTCAAAGGAGTAAACCCATCCACAAGAGAATGCAATTAAAACTTCTCAAAAACAATTAAAAAAAACCTTCTAAAAAGAGTTTAAGACTCCTTAAAAAACAGTTGAACAAATTGCCTACTCCCAGTTAATAATTTCAGGGTTGCTATAGATGGTACCTAAGGGTAAAGGTAAAGGGACCCCTGACCGTTAGGTCCAGTCGTGGCCGACTCTGGGGTTGCGGCACTCATCTCGCTTTATTGGTTGAGGGAGCCGGCATACAGCTTCCGGGTCATGTGGCCAGCATGACTAAGCCGCTTCTGGTGAACCAGAGCAGCGCACGGAAACGCCGTTTACCTTCCTGCCGGAGCAGTACCTATTTATCTACTTGCACTTTGAGGTACTTTCGAACTGCTAGGTTGGCAGAAGTAGGGACCGAGCAACGGGAGCTCACCCCGTCACGGGGATTCGAACCGCTGACCTTCTGATCGGCAAGTCCTAGACTCTGTGGTTTAACCCATAGCACCACCCGTGTCATAGATGGTACCTAACCCCTGTAAAATTAGCAAAGATATATCGCAATAGTGATAATCTATGTTGGAAATGTAAAGAAAAAGAAGGTACCTTTTATCATATGTGGTGAACCTGCCCCAAGGTGAAAGACTTCTGGGAGAAGATTTATAATGAATTGAAAAAAATGTTGAAATATACATTTACTAAGAAAATAGAGGCCTTTCTTCTTGGAATAACAGGTCTGGAATTGCCCAAGAAAGATGCTAGACTGTTTTTGTATGCCACAACTGCAGCTAGAATTTTGCTAGCTAAGAACTGGAAAACACAAGAAGTCCCAACAGTGGAGGAATGGCAGATGAAGATGATGGACTTTTCGGAGCTAGCCAACCTGACCGGAAGAATCCGCGACCAGAAGGAGGAGGACTACCAAGAGGAATGGAGGAAATTCAAAGACTCTTTAGTTAAATATGCTAAGATAACTTAAATAGAAATACTTGCAAAATCTAGATAGGTTTAGGATTTAAATATGTGATGTTATAGAATAACATGTTTAAATTTAAAATGAAAAGAAAGAAAGACGTTAATTGATTAAGTAAATTTTATGAGAAATTTGTTTTGGAAAACTCTTATAATGATATATATTGAAACTCAGCCAGGGGGATTCGAGGAAGTCATGTAACAATGTTATTAAGAGTGGAATAATTACAGTTAGGATTTATGTTTGTTTGTTTGTTTATAAATTTTGGAAAATCAATAATTTTTTTGGAGAAAAAATAATAATAATTTCAGGGTTGCCAGGAACAGGTCTTTCATCCACCCAGTCCCTGGGTAAACAGGAATAGATTTAGGTTCTACCATAAAGTCAATGGTAAGGGAGACAAAGGCAACTCCCTTGGAGGGGTGGTGTTTCCACACAAATGGGGAGCCGCCACCAAGAAGGCCCTGTCAGGACGTCGCCACCAACTGGCCAATTTCGTGCATCCCTTGCCCTGATTTCATGTGGGTGGCAAGGAGGCAGAGTGATAAAAAGAGAATAAAGAAGGGAGGGAAGGGGATGGCCCCATAATGTTTCTCTCCAGTCTTGGCTGCTTCCAGTATCATCCAGCTCCCCCACTCCTTTGAGGACCCGAGGGAATATGGTCCTCAACAGCAACAAGAAGATTGCCCTTATCCTTGATCTGGATTTATCCGGGAATTGAGAAGGCATTTCCAAAGCAGCCGCCATGGGAAAGGTGGGCGGTGTCTTGATTAAGTGAGACTTCATAACTTTTACTGGAATATGGACTGATTTGAAACACATTGAAGTCTCGCTAACCCCGTAACAGATAAACATCCCTTGTGGTGCATGATTCAATAATACAGTGCTGTGGTTTCACCCCCTACTTTTCTTACAATGAATAATCATCATGCAACCTCAGCTTACAATGTTAGAAACCCCAACACGGAGCTTTTTTTTATTTTGGTGGTGTGTCCTTATGTCTCCAGATGGGAAGAAACTTCTCTTCTGGGCGCTACAGGAAACAGGCCATATGTGGCCTGTGTGTGTCTATTTGACCATCAGGATCCTTTGAAGGATCCCACCTCTATCTGAAGATAAATAAATTATTATTATTAAGACCTCTGAAGGCAGCCCTGTGAAGAAGAAGAAGAAGAAGAAGAAGAAGAAGAAGAA
Source organism: Podarcis pityusensis (assembly GCF_964106645.2). Lineage (NCBI taxonomy): Eukaryota > Metazoa > Chordata > Lepidosauria > Squamata > Lacertidae > Podarcis > Podarcis pityusensis. Next base: position 8,745,941 of record NC_138027.1, on the reverse strand, counting down.
GAAGAAGAAGAGGAGGAGGAGGAGGAGGAGGAGGAGGAGGAGGAGGAGGAGGAGGAGGAGTTTGGATTTGATATCCCACTTTATCACTGTCCTAAGGCATCTCAAAGCGACTAACAATCTCCTTTTGCTTTCTCCCCACAACAAACACTTTGTGAGGTGAGTGAGGCTGAGAGACTTCAGAGAAGTCTGACTAGCCCAAAGTCACCCAGCAGTTGCATGTGGAGGAGCGGAAACAAGAACCTGGTTCACTAGATTATGAGTCCACTGCTCTTAACCACTACACCACGCTGGATCATAGGGAAGCTTTTGATGTTTAATAGACTATTGTATTTTAATATTTTGTTGGAAGCCGCCCAGAGTGGCTGGGGAAACCCACCCAGATGGGCGGGGTATAAATAAATTATTATTATTATTATTATTATTATTATTATTATCATTATTAACCGCCATGGGGTCCTTTGCCTTTTTTTTTTTTACTTTTACCTTTGTTGTCCATAAGCTGTTGGTGTTTCTCTCTGTCATGGTCCACTTCTTCGCTCCATAACATATAACAAGTAACATGCACATATCAAACACTTCAGCGATCAACTCTAAGGAAATGTTTCCATTTTTCAATATGAAGCTGAGTTTTCCAAAGGCCGCCTATGATTGTTTCATTGTCCTTTTCATTTCTGCTGTTTTGTTTTCTCTTCTCAGCATGATTTCTAAACAGATGTGTAATTCATCTTGCTCCATTTCTTTATTAAAGTTGGGGCTACCTTTGAAGGTGACCCAGAAAACTACAACTAATCCAGAATGTGGCAGCTAGACTGGTGACTGGGAACGGCCGCCGAGACCACATAACGGTCTTGAAAGACCTGCATTGGCTCCCAGTATGTTTCCGAGCACAATTCAAAGTGTTGGTGCTGACCTTTAAAGCCCTAAACGGCCTCGGTCCAGTATACCTGAAGGAGCGTCTCCACCCCCATCGTTCTACCCGGACACTGAGGTCCAGCTCTGAGGGCCTTCTGGCGGTTCCCTCATTGCGAGAAGCCAAGTTACAGGGAACCAGGCAGAGGGCCTTCTCGGTAGTGGCTCCCGCCCTGTGGAACGCCCTCCCACCAGATGTCAAAGAGATAAACAACTACCTGACATTTAGAAGACATCTGTTTAGGGAAGTTTTTAATGTGTGACATTTTGATGTATTTTTAATCCTTGTTGGAAGCCGCCCAGAGTGGCTGGGGAAACCCAGCCAGATGGGCAGGGTACAAATAATAAATTATTATTATTACAGTGGTACCTCGGGTTACATACGCTTCAGGTTACATACACTTCAGGTTACAGACTCCGCTAACCCAGAAATATTACCTCGGGTTAAGAACTTTGCTTCAGGATGAGAACAGAAATCGTGCTCCGGCGGCAGCAGGAGGCCCCATTAGCTAAAGTGGTGCTTCAGGTTAAGAACAGTTTCAGGTTAAGAACGGACCTCCAGAACGAATTAAGTTCTTAACCACAGGTACCACTGTATTATTATTATTATTATTTTCTAATTGTAGACCATTCTTGATATAAATCCTATCAATTAGCAAATGCAAAATCTTGCACTATCGTGCCCACCTCTGCTCCCTTTTCTGGTGACACGTTTTCCCTACTCTGGGGAGCCACTACAAGTCAGAGTAGACAGCTTGCAAGCTCCACCATTGGCTCATCATGACACAGCTTGGGTATGGAAACCATTATCCTCAGGCAGAGACAGCAGGCAGTGGAGGAGAAATATTCCACAACGATTATGAGACGTTTTTATTCTCAGCGGGAAGCAGAGTCACTGTCGAGAAAGGGGCTGGGTCCGTTTGTCTGCAGGCTTTGTTATTTTCCTCCAGACCCGACGTCGCTCAGCAGATGGTAGCAAAATTTGACATCTCCCGGCTATCCTGTCTGCTTACGGCTGGACACTCTCAAAAGGGAATGCCTTCTGACGGCTTGTTAAAGTTTGTTGCTGCTCCATCCCTCTGCTGGATCCGCTTCATGCCTTTCCAAATAAGATCTGTTTTGTGTGCTTGGTACCCATACGCACAGCTGGCCTGTACGAAAACATTCCAGAAAAGGAAAAAAAGAGAAAAGGTCGATGCAATAAAAGAGGATTGCAGAGTCATCCAGGACAACAGAATCATAGAGTTGGAGGCTCATCTGTTCCAACCCCTGAAATGTTGGAATCACAGCTAAATGATTCCTGACAGATGGGCATCCTATTGGTGTTTTGCAACTTTGACCTGTTGCAGGATCTTAGTCAGACCCAGTTGAATATAGCTGTGATGGCCTGGGATTCGGACTCAGAGGCTGAACCTGAGGAATCCCAGCCTGCACAGGATTCCCCGCCTCCAGAACCAGCTGAGCCGGGGCTGGGGCATGAGCCTGAAGGGTCCTCACCTGGGCTGGATCCTCAGGTGCAGGCACCAGCTGAGTCTGCTCTGGCTTCTGAGGTGATGGAGGACCCATTGCCTGCAGGTGCTCCACTCTCAGCCCCATCAGGGGAAGCTGAGGTTGCCCCTGGGTCCGGTCACCCTCCAGCCTCTCCTGAGTTGCAGAGGCTCAGGGCAGAGAGGCGGAGGGAACTAGGTTCCCGCAGGAGGAGGGCTCACCTCCAGGCCAGGAGAGGCGAGTCACCTGTGGACTGGGGCCGCCCTATGCCTCGGGGCAGATAAAAGCCAGCCAGCCCCAGTCCCAGGTTGCAGGAGCAACACTGTTGGTAACCTGTTCCTGCCTGCACCCTGTCCTGCTCTTCTGCCAGAGTTCCTGACCTCACCCGACTCCCTGCCTTGGACCCAGCTTCAGCTTTGACGGACAGCCTCCACACCGCACCCTCGACCTGGGGCTGGACTCGGACCTCGCTGGACGGTTAACCCTCGGGACCAGCACAATAGCAGAGCATAGGCAGACTTCCAGAAACAATCCGTTGCAGGCAGGAAGGATGAAGCAGGAACAAGTCGCTGCTACCAGTAACTTTGTTACTTAGAGGTGTTTATTATTTACAGCAGACTCTACAATTACTATATACAAGATGCAGGCACGGATCTTAAACTCTCTCTCTTAACAAACTCCAAACGACTCTCAGAACACCACACTGACCAACCAACTATCCAGCCTAGGAAGGTCATGCCTATGTGGAGACCTCAACCTATAGTAGAGCTGTATCCAAGGTCCCATATCTCTAGGCAGAATAACTCCCTCTGCTCAGTCTTCTTGGCCTTCAGCCAACTCTTAATTGCTTTGTGTGAAGCTGCACATAGGCAAAATCCCAACACATCCAACCTCTGCTTGAAAACCTCCAAGGAAAGAGAGTCATAGAATCATAGAGTTGGAAGAGACCACAAGGGCCATCGAGTCCAACCCCCTGCCAAGCAGGAAACACCATCAGAGCACTCCTGACATATGGTTGTCAAGCCTCTGCTTAAAGACCTCCAAAGAAGGAGACTCCACCACACTCCTTGGCAGCAAATGCCACTGTCGAACAGCTCTTACTGTCAGGAAGTTCTTCCTAATGTTTAGGTGGAATCTTCTTTCTTGTAGTTTGGATCCATTGCTCCGTGTCCGCTTCTCTGGAGCAGTAGAAAACAACCTTTCTCCCTCCTCTATGTGACATCCTTTTATATATTTGAACATGGCTATCATATCACCCCTTAACCTTCTCTTCTCCAGGCTAAACATGCCCAGCTCCCTTAGCCGTTCCTCATAAGGCATCGTTTCCAGGCCTTTGACCATTTTGGTTGCCCTCCTCTGGACACGTTCCAGTTTGTCAGTGTCCTTCTTGAACTGTGGTGCCCAGAACTGGACACAGTACTCCAGGTGAGGTCTGACCAGAGCAGAATACAGTGGCACTATTACTTCCCTTGATCTAGATGCTATACTCCTATTGATGCAGCCCAGAATTGCATTGGCATTTTTAGCTGCCGCGTCACACTGTTGGCTCATGTCAAGTTTGTGGTCAACCAAGACTCCTAGTCCATCACCTCCCGAGGGTGTCTGTTCCACAACTGAACAGCTCTTAGTCAAAAAGTTCTTCCTGATGTTTAGTTGGAATCCCCTTTCTTGTAACTTTGAATCCTACCTTCCAGGGCAGGAGAAAACAAGCTTGTTCCATCTTCCATGTGACATGCATTGATATATTTGAAGACCGCTAGCATAGCTCCTCTCAGTCTCCTCTTTTCCAGGCCAGACGTGCCCAATTCCCTCAACTGCTTCTCCTAAGGCTTGGTTACCAGACCCTTGATCATCTTGGTCTCTGTCTGAAGTCCAGGTTCCCCGCTTGATAACACAGTAAGTGCGGATAATTAAAAAGGAGGATTTGTTGCATAAACAAACTGATAACTTTGGACGGCTCCAACAAAGCCTCCGGCATCATTACTCAAGATGACCCTTCTGAAGACTCCTTCCGGTGTCTACAGAATATATTGGACTTTCGCACCTTACGTCTTTTGTTTTGCTTCCTGTCTTACAGCCCTCCCATTCGCCAACTCTGCAGACTTATTGGATCAGCTCCAACCTCTTCCTTTTCCGAGAGAATCTCTCTGTCTCTGTTCAGGCCTGTTTGAGCTGTCAGAGAAGTTTGGCTCTGTTCCAGCCCACTTTCAGCTACAGCTTTATCAGCTGTCAAGGTTAGGAAGAGTTGAAGTCTGCAGCTCCCAGCTCTCCCCTGTTTGACTCACATCTAAGCCTCTCTGTCCCTGGCTGTTTTCTTTTCTTGGAGCTGGCTCATTCCTGACAGTTGCCCTCCTCAGCACCTGTTCCAGCTTATCAATATCCTTCTTAAACTGTGGTGCCTAGAATTGGACACAAGACTCCAGCTGTGGTCTGGTCAAGGAGCACTATCACCTCTCTTGATGTGGATAACATACTTCTGTCGATGCAGTCTACAATTGCAATAGCTTCCTTGCGTCAAGATTTGGGCCCAAAGGTTACCTCCATATTTATCTCCATAAATAACAACAATTTGGAAGTTCCGAGCCCCAAGGAGGTTAGATTGGCCACAACCAGGGCCAGGGCCTTTTCAGGAAGTTCCTGCAGCCAATCAGAAGCCATGCTGGACGTCCGGCTTCCAAAAATCGTTTGAAAACCGGAACACTCGCTTCTGGGTTTCGATTGTTCAGGAGCCAATTTGTTCAGGGGCCAAGGCATTCGAGATCCAAGATACGACTGTATGCTGATATATCACAAGGACTGGAATTTAGCTTGGCTGCTTCTTCCGAGATACATGGCCCAGCCCTACATGGTGAGCGAGTCCCAGGTAACTACCATAGAGTTACCAGAATTTCCAAAAGTCTGTGGCTTGGCTTTTGAAAAATAGGGAGTCTTCAGTAATTAGCTAATTAGGAACCACTGTTCTAAATAGTTGTTTTATATACAGTGGACGCTCGGGTTGCGAATGTGATCCATGCGGGAGGCACGTTCACAACCCGCAGTGTTCGCAACCCACAGCGCTGCGTCTGCACATGCGCAGGTCGTGATTCAGTGCTTCTGCGCATGTGCAAAGTGTGATTTGCTGTTTTTGCGCATGCGCGAGCGCCAAAACCCAGAAATAACCTGAATGTTAGAAAAAGGTTGGAGAAGAATATTAGACCGTATTGGCAGACAGGGTATAATGGAATAAGTAAACATGAAGTGTAAAATGAGGATAGAGGAGAATTAAATACTTTCGAATGTTAAAATAAGTAAAAGAAAAGAAGGTTAGAAGGATTTGCTGGAGATACGATTTAAATTAGAATACAAAGCAGGGAGGTGAGAGGAAGTCATGGAAACAAGTAAATGGGAAAATGGTTGTAATGGTCTAATTTGATTTTTGTTATTTTCTACTGTGATTTTTTGTCTTTTTTATTTCTTTTTTATTGTCTGTTTTTTGTAAGATGTATGTGGTTTGTGTTTTTCCTTTTCTATATTTTTTTTTGTAACTTTAAAATTGGAATAAATATTCTTTAAAGAAAAACAAAACAAAAAAAAACCCAGAAATAACCTGTTCCGGTACTTCCGGGTTTTGGAGCATCCGTAACCCGAAAACACGCAACCTGAAGCGTCTGTAACCCGAGGTATGACTGTATGTATATATATATATATATATATATATATATATATATATATATATATGATAATGTTATTCTTTTATTCTCTTTTTAAACCGCTTTGAGGTTCTTGGGCTTTTGTTTTACAATCGAGCGGTGTATAAATGTTATTGTCAAGGAACTGCCATTGGTTCAGGATGGAGAGAGGAAAAGCCGGATGGATTACAGAGAGCCCCCAAAGATCGTGGAAAGCAGCTCCTCCTCAGCGGAGGAGAATAACCACACCTCCAGTGGAGAGGAGCTGCAGGGTTCGAAGGAGGCGAGGCGTTGCCAGGACACCTTGTTTGGGCAGAGCGGGGAGGGGAGAGGTCCGCCGTTACCCACGCCCTCCTTGTGCAGTAAGGTTTCACGCTGAGAGGGGAGGCACAGACTGGGCGTCAAGAAACTACTTTGCTGGGGAAAGTTTAAGCCCCGCCCACTCAGGGATTCTGCCAGTGAATGAGCCAGCCACGGGAGAGTGGCGCTCTGGACAGATAAAGTTTATTTTGCATCAAAAGCAAGGCTTCACAGCCGAGCAGGGAGGTAACTGCCTGCTTGCTCTCAAGCAACCCCTTGGAAACCTAACAGTTATGAAATAAACACATAATAAAAAGAGCTCAAGACAGGGAGGTCCAATGCTCTGTGAGAGACACTCAAAAGGAAGTGCTTTTGCTGAGGCCTTCCAGTGTCTCGCGAGGCAGGCAGAATTAACACCTCAAAGATAATGTGAAACTGCTCATTTCATGGATGGTGAACGTGTTGCCCCTCCATCCTTCAGGGAAGAGGAGAAAGAAGAGCCAGGAAGGGTCAGACACCGGTCTCCTGAGAGGAAAATCTCATGCCGGCCACTCCAGCCTACCTCGGCAAATGATTTATTCTTCTTCAGGGGAGCGCTAAACTTCAAAGTTCAGATTAATGAGATAGAAACACTTTCCAGGTGCTCCCCAAGGGGGTGCAATATATCAAGGTGAGACTGTCATGGTGAAACTTTCCACAAGGATGTGATGGGTTGGTAGGCACAGAATTTATTTATTTTTCTAAAGGGGGGGGAGGTGTGTGGTGATGACAGAGGCAATTGTGAATCTGTGCCATGCCACAAATTTCCGACAGATTAGTTAGAAGATTCGGGATAGAGGAAAGGATGAATTGCCTCACACAGTTCTTTTTTAAAAGGATTTGATCCCGCAAATTGACTCTAAAAGATGATTAGATGCATTCATGGAGGAGAGGGCTATTGATGGCTATGCCCTCCAACATTTCTCTGATGAAAATAGGTAAACGTACCCCTGACCGTTAGGTCCAGTCGCGGACAACTCTGGGGTTGCAGCGCTCATCTCACTCTATAGGCTGAGGGAGCCAGTGTCCACAGACAGCTTCCAGGTCATGTGGCCAGCAGGACTAAGCCGCTTCTGGTGAACCGGAGCAGTGCACAGAAACGCCGTTTACCTTCCTGCTGGAGCAGGATCTATTTATCTACTTGCACTTTGACGTGCTTTCAAACTGCTAGGTGGGCAGGAGCTGGGACTGAGCAATGGGAGCTCACCCCGTCGCAAGGATTTGAACCGCCGACCTTCTGATCAGCAAGCCCTAGGCTCTGTGATTTAGACATGTCCTAGTATTAGTATTAGTATTAGTATTAGTATTAGTATTAGTATTAGTATTAGTATTATTAGTGTTATCATAATTATCATACCCTGCCCATTTGACCAGGTTGCCCCAGTCACTCTGGGCAGCTTCCAACAAATATAAACACATGATCAAAGAATAAACATCAGAAAGCTTTCCTAAACAGATGTTTTGTATAGGTTATATAGTTACCTAGCTCCTTGGCTCTGGGGTTGCAGGACTCCACACCCTCCAACTTTTCTCCAGTGAAAATAGGGAAATCCCAGGGAAAAGCAGGACCATCTGGGATCAAATCAGAAACTGGGACGGCTTCTGCAAATCCAGGACTGTCCCTAGAACAGCCTTTCTCAACCTGTGGGTCCCCAGATGTTGTTGAACTACAACTCCCATCACCCCTAGCTAGCAAGGCCAGAGCTCAGGGATGATGGGAATTGCAGTCCAACAACAACTGGGGACCCACAGGTTGAGAACCGCTGCCCTAGAAAATAGGGACACTTGGAGGGTCTGTATTGTGCCTTCAGTGTTACAGGCAATATGTCTCTGAAGGTCATTTGTTGTGGATCACAAGTGGGGAGGGTGTTCTTGCACCCGGGGGTGTTTTCTCCCCCCCCCCCACACAAGAGCATTCCTCCTCTAGGAAGCCCACAAGGAAGATCTGAACACAACAACAACTGTGATTGCCTGGGATTCAGACTCAGAGGCTGAACCTGAGGAATCCCAGCCTGCACAGGAGTCCCTGCCTCCAGAACCAGCTGAGCCGGGGCTGGGGCATGAGCCTGAAGGGTCCTCACCTGTGCTGGATCCTCAGGTGCAGGCACCAGCTGAGTCTGCTCTGGCTCCTGAGGTGATGGAGGACCCATTGCCTACAGGTGCTCCACTCTCAGCCCCATCAGAGAAAGCTGAGGTTGCCTCTGGATCTGGTAACCCTCCAGCCTCTCCTGAACTGCAGAGGCTCAGGGCAGAGAGGCAGAGGGAACTAAGTTCTCGCAGGAGGAGTGCTCGCCTCCAGGCCAGGAGAGGCGAGTCACCTGTGGATCGGGGCCACCCTGTGCCTTGGGGCAGATAAAAGCCAGTCAGCCCCAGTCCCAGGTTGCGGGAACAACGTTGTTGCTAGCCTGTTCCTGCCTGCACCCTTTTCTGCTCTTCTGCCAGAGTTCCTCACCCCACCCCACTCCCCGCCTTGGACCCAGCTACAGCTTTGATGGACAGCCTCCATACCGCACCATCGACCTCGGACTGGACTTGGACCTCACCTCTCAGTTAGCCCCCCCGGACCAACACAAAAACTCTCCCTTCTCGTGATTCATGGTCCTCAGAGGCACATGTCACCTCCAACGATGGAGCGAGAACAAAGCCATTGTAGCTTTGGCATTTCCCTAATTAAACTGTGTTGATGAGCTTAGAAGTACCAAGGCCTTCATATTTGATGGATAATGACTATGGGGTTCGTTTCAAGGCAAGCATGTTAAATGTTCAACCGGCCAACTCCCACGGCGAAAGAGAGATCCATTGCCACAATCCATTTCATCCTTTGTTTCTTCTCGCGCCTCTCCTGTAATTTATGTTAACATCTGACCATCCCGTCGTTGCTCACGCAATGGAGAAAGCAGAGGGGAGGCCTTTGTAATATGAATGAGCGTTCTTATCGGCGCGCCTTTCACATCCATATTGCGAAGGGATCAAAGCCCAGAGCTCTGTCATGTCAAAACACCCAAACATGGCTGCGCTTCTCTTCCAGCTGTTAAACTAATCTTCCTCTGGAGGAGGAGATTAGGAAGCTGCCTTAAATGGAGCCTGGCCATTCATCCATCTAGCTCCTCAGCGGCTACCAGACAGGAGCGTCTCTTCACCCTACCTGGAGATGCCAGAGATGGATAAATCTTCTGCATTCAAAGCATGTGTTCTACCATAGAGCTGCGAACACAGGCAACTGCTTTATATGAAGCCACACCATTGGTCCATAGATAGCTCAATATCATCTATACTAGGGGTGGGGAACATCAAGCATGGGATGTGAATGTTGCTCCCACCATTCACTGGCCCTGCTTCTGTGATTTTGAGGTCTTAGACATATGGTAATGTTCATAAGTGTACCAACCAAGCACAAACATAGATCAGCACAGGAAGACCGACCTGGAACCATTTTTGATTTCCAAACCGTCCCAAACTGACCAAATGTTTTCTCTGCGAGGTTAAAGGAAAATGGAAAAGTCTCCCCATTGCCTTTTCCTTCACAAACCCTGTCTTAAGGGTATGTCTGTGTTTGAATAGGGTGTGAGCCTGTGACCTGGCCCAGGAACTAAGTATTTATCACTACAAAAGAATGGCCAGGCTACCCAGGAAATCGAATCTAGTAAGCAGGGTATCCAATCAAGTAACCTGCCAGACAGGAGATGAACAACGACAGGAGAAAAACAACATTCTAATTTCTGTTTTAGACCGCCTTTTCTGTGCTGTAGGTATGATGTATCTGGGGGGTGGTCATAGGTTACACCCCTTTTGTGATGTATGTATGATGTATGGAGGGTTGGTCTTGATCTACAGGGTGGCAATTTCAAAAGTCCATAAAGGCCTTGCGCACCATTGTTCTGGGTTCCTCCTTCCTCCTTCGTGTGGTGAGTGAGGACCCTGTTGCAGCAGATCAATAAAGATCAGGCTTACTAGCTGCTTTGCTTCTCAATATTCTCTGGTTGGCCTCTGTTATTTTCTCCTACCAATAGGGAACCTACGTAAGGTCTCTATATGGGCTCTTGGATACCCCATAAGGGAAGATGGGCAGATTTTTTTTTACAACACTTCACAGTGTATTTTCCCTAGCTGAGATATCTCATTGAACTCGGATAATGTCTCCTGCTTGTCTGGATGGAGAGGAGAGTGTGGCGATACCTTGCCTGCAGGGCAAAGGTAAAGCTCACCTTCATTGCGGTGTCCACAGCAGTGTCTCCCTCGCCCACAGGTTGCCCAGAATAGCATAAGGTGCTTTTCGGAGCTAGCTGACCTGACCAGAAGAGTCCGCGACCAGAATGAGGAGGAGTATCAGGAAGAATGGACGAAATTTAATGACTATTTAGTTAAATATGTTAATTGGAAAAAGCTTGCAATTACTAGGTAGGCTTAGGATTTAAATTAGTGATGTGATGAAATTATTATGTTTAACACAAAAGTGGGAAGAAAAAGTGATGTTAAGCGATTAAGTTAAGATTAGAAGAACTTTGATTTGGAAAACCGTTAAAATGATATACATTGAAATTCAACTTGGGGGATACGAAGAAGTCACTTAACAATGTTAAGAAGATTGGTTTTAATAAGGTTTTGATTTTTTTTTCTCTGTCTATTTGTTAGTGTGTTCCCCCAATAATTTTTTTTTGGGGGGGGGGGACAGAATGGCATAAGGTGCATGGGCCAAAAAAGGCTCCCCACACCTGATCGACTGTGAGGAGTGGAAGTCAAGAGTAATAAATCACATGGCGTCAGTGAAGTTAACTCTATTTTCAAAGAGGCAAAAAAAAATGTAAAGGACCCCTGGACGGTTAAGTCCAGTCAAAGGTAACTATGGGGTGCGGCGCTCATCTCGCTTTCAGGTCGAGGGAGCCGGCGTTTGTCGACAGACAGCTTTCCAGGTCATGTGGCCAGCAGGACTAAACCACTTCTGGAGCAATGGGACACCGTGACGGAAATCAGAACGCATGGAAACGCCGTTTACCTTCCCTTTTTATCTACTTGCACTGGTGTGCTTTTTAACTGCAAGGTTGGCAGGAGCTGGGACAGAGCAACGGGAGCTCACTCTGTTGCGGGGATTTGAACTGCCAACCTTCCGATCAGCAAGCCCAAGAGGCTCAGTGGTTTAGACCACAGCGCCACCCGCGTCCCTAATGCTTCTGAATGCCAGTTGCTGGAAGCCACAGGAGGGGAAGAATTGTGACCAGTTGCGACCTTCCAATCAGCAAACCCAAGAGGCTCTGTGGTTTAGACCACAGCGTCAACCGTGTCCCATCTTCAAAGAAACAAACAGCTCACCAGGCCAGGCCTAGTGAGCACAGCAACTCTTCTCAGTAGATCTTGCCCCCTATGAGGATCTGATGGTGATCCTGTTAGGAGTGTCCTACTCTCGTGTAAGACCTTGACAGAGACACATGTCTGACTGGCATGTTCTCTCCCTCCTGGTCAGTTGTTTGGGAGCTTCAAAAGCTTTCTTCAGCCCGAACATCACAGAGACTGATACCAAAAGGCGTTAGCACGCTTAGGGATCCACAGAGGAGTCGCAGTTTGCGTAGCAGACCTCAGTAGCACAGCACGTTGGCTAATCTACGTTCATTTACATATAATACACTCGGAGCATTCTGCCTGAGCAGAATCCTTTCTCATCAGACAGCAAAGAGTAAAAGAACAAAGGACAATAGTCCCACTTCACGGAACACAGTAATACCAAAACATCCTGTCTCCGTCACTTCTCACACTGTGGAATGAAACCATACACTGTCATGTGATAGACAACAATCCCATGACTGCAGACATGGGGAATGAATCTCTAACAGATTCTTCCCTGGGTCCTTCCCAAGCAATGTGAGACTATGGTGCCATTGCTGTCTTTGCTCCTCCTGTTTCATACCTCTTCTGGTCCTGGAGAGCCAGTGTGGTGTAGTGGTTAAGAGTGGTAGATTCGTAATCTGGGGAACCGGGTTCGCGTCTCCGCTCCTCCACGTGCAGCTGCTGGGTGACCTTGGACCAGTCACACTTCTTTGAAGTCTCTCAGCCCCACTCACCTCACAGAGTGTTTGTTGTGGGGGAGGAAGGGAAAGGAGAATGTTAACCGCTTTGAGACTCCTTCGGGTAGTGATAAAGCGGGATATCAAATCCAAACTCTTCTTCTTCTTCTTCTGGAAGAACAGCAGGAAGGGGAGTTTGTCACAGCAGGAGGAGGAGACACCAGAGACTCTTCATTAGCCTGACTCTTCTCTGCCTCTTGCCCTCCTTCCTCTCCTGCTTTAGCTCCTGCCTCTGATTCTGGACTACTTTCTGTCACAGACTCCTGCAGCTCACTAAACCCTGTTGCCTCTCTAGCTCCTGACACCTCCTCCTCCCCATCTTCTCCCTCTTCTCCTTCGGAGCACTCATCATCGTCCCGCCACCACCCTGAGCTTCCTTCCCTTGGGGGATCCCTCAGCCGGTGCCTCCCATCATTCCAGCATTCCAAGTCCAGCCAGTTCATCACATCTACATTGACTGGCAGAACTCTCCAGGGTTTCAGTCATGGAATTTCTCCCAGCCCTACCAGGAGATGCTCAGAATTTGAACCTGAAACCTTCCACATTCAAGGAAGCTGCTCAACCACGGATGCCCCAGCCCTGATGGGAGTCATAATTGAAAATATGTGCAGGGTGCCAAGTTGGTAAAGGCTGGGTTATTTTATTGTAATGCATTTTTTAATGTTATGCTTTTTGATTATGGAGACTATATGTCAAACAACCAATAAATCATATTATTCCCCAATTGTGGAACTTCCTCCCAAGAGAACTTAGGTAGTCACCCTTTGCATTCAGGATGCATGTAAAAACCTTCTTATTTATCCAGGCTTTGGGCTTCTCATTGCATGATGTTTTCACACCGCTGGCTTGAACTGCTGTCTGCAGTCTGTTACGCCGCTGCCTTGAATTGTTTTTAATGTGATCTTTATTATTGTGAGCTTCCCTGGCCTCCCTTTGGGGTGGGCAGGTGCGTTAGAAATCTGAAGTAATAAATGATGCACATAGGGACGGGGGAGAATGTTGATTTAGATTGCATTCAAAGGAAAACCTACCTAATTTGTGCTTTCCGAAACAAGACGCAAACAAAAAGAAAGCCGTATTTCCTAAATTTGAACTTCTCCGAATTTTGCAACGTGGTCCTCCAGTCAAATAATGTGTGCAGAAATAAACATAACAGGGTGGTGCGTACATAAAAATGCATATCTTAGTGACTCAAACATACAGAAATGAAACTGGGGGGAAATTCCTTAGCTTTGTGCCTCAAGCAAAATTGCACACAAAGGTGTATAAAAGGGGGAAATTGTGTCAACATGCTGATGATTCTTCCTGAGGACTTTTCTTTCATTTCAGTTGTAAATTGATGTGGAAATCTGAAGAACTGGGGAGAGCTGAACTTAAGCCTAGAAAAACGAGAAGCTGAAATTGACCGATTCACTCACCCCTAGCTCCAAACGGGGAAGATGAATCGAGATGAAAGTACGTTTCGGTAAACAAGAGAAATGGCTGGATCTTAAGCCGTGTCAACACAGCTATGTTTTCTGTCTAGCCATTTTCTGTCAGCCTTTGCCATTCCCAAATGTTGAAACAATCCTTGGGAAATAAGAAAAGGGGGGGAGTCAAAATTTTTCGCATTCCTGGCGCTGCCCAAAAATTGCACATTTTGGGGTGGCCATCATACGGGATCTCTTTCTCTCTTTCTCTTGCATTTGTGGATACATGCGCAAAAACTTCAGATGCTATACTGCTTATACAAATGAAAAATGTCTCCCACAAATCTCTTCCCGTCAGGGCATCGTTGACTCTGAGCAACTGCCCTCTATAATCCTTGATGGTTGCAGGACAACAGCAGAAATTCCACCAATGCAGACATCTGAATTCCATCCCATCTGTGGCGTTTTCTCTCCCCCCCCCCATCTTACCATTCACCCAACTCCCCCTCCCAGCTGTAATGAAACAGTCTTCTAACCCCGAGCTGTTATTTTTAATGGAGGGGGAATATTTCAGATTGTTGTGTTTTGTGACCTCGAGTTAGCACGGCGCAGCCCTGACGCTCCCACTGCAACCGTAAAGCGTTGGTTTTGGCGCTCGCTGCCGCTGACGAGGAAGCGATCCCTCACAAATATTATGATGGGCTTGTCATGTCGTAGCTGGCGCGAAGTGATCGATGGCGCAGCCGCCGAACTGCCCTGCGATTCCCCAGCTCTGCAAGACGTCTCCCTCTTCCTTGTGCTCTGCGGCCCAAGGAGATCGATTCTGCACATGCCAGAGAACTCCCAGAAGCCCTTCTGAGGGATGTCGGAGGAGCTTCCAGAGAGGACTGTGGCATGGCGGTGCACGAACCGCAAAATGGTTTCGTCTCATGGCACGTCCCAGCCCATTACACCTTACGCTAAAATCAAGATGTGTAACAGGACGCGTTGGGAATCTGGTCACAACCTGCTGGATCTTAGCTTCTCCTGGCAAATTCCAAAGGGACAGGAAGGAAGTAGATGGAGAAATGTTTCCCCCCCCCCCTCTCTTTTTTAATATTAGTTTTTTATTAAATATTGCAAGAAAAGAAAAAGAAAAAAGAAATAGAAACAAAAATCAATACATAACACTGTAAACACATTTGTCTACGTATTTTCCAACATGCAGACTAGAAAAGAAAAGAGTGGAAAGATAAAAGAAAGAAAATACTTTTCATAATCAATAATACCAAATTTACACTTCAAACATTACAAAATATAAATCCTAGTTAAAATATTCTGAAAGACTTCCACTGCATTCACCACATGCCTCTTAGTTTCTAGTTCACCTTTACATCTGTTCTTCAGTCACTTCCTTTCTTTGAGTTCTTTCATAGTCCATCAAATCTTTGTGTTCTCTATATTCTTCACAAGGTTAGTCTTGTTGTTGTTTAGTCATTTAGTCATGTCCGACTCTTCGTGACCCCATGGACCAGAGCATGCCAGGCACTCCTGTCTTCCACTGCCTCCCGCGGTTTGGTCAAACTCATGTTCGTTGCTTCGAGGACACTGTCCAACCATCTCGTCCTCTGTCGTCCCCTTCTCCTTGTGCCCTCCATCTTTCCCAACATCAGGGTCTTTTCCAGGGAGTCTTCTCTTCTCATGAGGTGGCCAAAGTCTTGGAGCCTCAGCTTCAGGATCTGTCCTTCCAGTGAGCACTCAGGGCTGATTAGTCTAAGCACAACCAAACTTTCATATTTCGTATTTAATGAGACACAAATCCAAAACTATGGTACAGAAACAATGGGAATGCTTAAATGAATATTTACACAAGCAGGGCTCAAATACGAAAGTATTTCTCCCTCTCACTAGAGCTGGTGAGCATCCAAGAAAGCTGATTTTTTTGGAAGATTCGGGACAGTTAAAGGAAAGTTCTTCACACAGTGCGTAGTTCAACTATGGAACTCCATCTGTGGAGGCAGTGATGGCCACTAACTTGGAAGGCCTCAAAAAAGGATTAGACAAGTTCATGGAGAAGGAGAGAGCTGTTGAAGGCTGCTAGCCATAATGGCTATACGCTGCCTCCACAGAGGGAGGCAACAAAGCTTCTGAATAAAAAGGTAAAAATGGTCAAGGACCCCTGAACGGTTAAGTCCAGTCAAAGGTGACTATGGGGTTGCGGCGCTCATCTCGCTTTCAGGCCGAGGGAGCTGGTGTTTGTCTGCAGACAGCTTTCCCGTTCGCACGGCCAGAAGGACTAAGCTGCTTCTGGCGCAACAGGACACCATGACGGAAACCAGAGCACACGGAAACTCCATTTAAGGTTGCACCACAGGGGTACCTATTTATCTCCTTGCACTGGCGTGCTTTCGAACTGCTAGGTTGGCAGGAGCTGGAACAGAGCAATGGGAGCTCATCCCGTCACGGGGATTCGAACCGCTGACCTTCCGATCGGCAAGCCCTAGGCTCAGTGGTTTAGACATGTCCTACTATTAGTAGTAGTAGTAGTATTAGTAGTAGTAGTATTAGTAGTAGTATTACTAATTAAGTGTTTTAAATCTGTTGTTAGCTGCCCTGAGCCCGATTTTTGAACCAGGAAGGGCGGGGTATAAATAAAAATTTATTATTATTCAATTATAATTTAATTATAATTTATAATTTAATTTTTATAATTTATAATTTAATTTAATTTAAATGATGGGATTCTCTGGAAGGAGACTGTCATTTAGTACCAGGAAGAAACCCAATCTGGTAGGATATTCTTTTGGGAAAGGCTGGCATCCATCTCTGGCTGCAACAGCGTGCCATATCTTTCTCTTCTGCTGTGTCTGGCCACAACAATCATGTTTGCTCAGCCACTTCCAGAGATTAGAAGGGAAATTCTGCCACATGCTCCTACTGTTTACCTGCCGAGTGGCCATTTCCTGCTTCAGCTTACCGACACATGACATGACTCATCCCCCATGCCAGAGTGTATTCATGGAGTAAGTTACGTCAGCTTGGTCACATTTTTTAAAATAAAGGATGCCTCCGATCTTCTGGAGAAAGCAGGACTGTATCCAATGATGTCCACAAAGGGTCTCTTCAGAACTGCATCAGCCTTTGAAAGAATGCCCCAGGAAAGCTTAGTTCCCTAATAATATTATTAAGGTAAAGGGGTACCCCTGACCATTAGATCGAGTCATGGCCGACTCTGGGGTTGCGGCGCTCATCCCGCTTTATTGGCCGAGGGAGCCGGCGTACAACTTCCGGGTCATGTGGCCAGCATGACTAAGCCGCTTCTGGCGAACCAGAGCAGCACACGGAAATGCCATTTACCTTCCCGCCGGAGCGGTACCTATTTATCTACTTGCACTTTGACGTGCTTTCAAACTGCTAGGTTGGCAGGAGCTGGGACCGAGCAACGGGAGCTCACCCACGTCGCGGGGATTCGAACCGCCGACCTTCTGATCGGCAAGTCCTAGGCTCTGTGATTTAACCCACAGCGCCACCCGCGTCCCAATAATATTATTAGAGGCCACTGAAATCAAAGAATAATTAGAGAGTGGGATGGAGTGAAGGAATACATGAAAAAATATGGTTCCGGAATTGAAATATTAACAGAGAATGTGTAAAACGTGCAGGAGTAATCAAGGAAATAATAAAAGAATCAACTGAATAATTATTAAATTATAACAAGACACCAAGATGGAAGAAGTAAAATATTGAGATCACACATGGGTGAAGGGGAGTGGGGGGTATAGGGGAACCTAGAATATCATTTGTAATGTAATTTGTTAATTGTGTTGTATTTACATATAGCAAAGGGAAGCCTAGAGCAATTAGATATATTTTAATTTAGGTAATCTATGTAACAGGCTTATGTTAGAAAATGAATATGGATTTTGAAATTGATGTTTGTGATTATTATTTTTTGAAATTAAAAAAATAAAAATAAAAAAGCTCAGTTCCCTCTGTCAACATCCCTTTGACTGACAGACAAGACTGTGCTCAGTTGGCGATGACCTCCAGAATGAGACTATGGGATTATCGAATGAGGATGAGGGGCAGTTATAGCGTAACTGCTGTTGTCTATGCTCTGGTAACCTCAAGGTTGGATTACTGCAATGTTCCCTCCCTGCATGAAGCGAAATTACAGGGAACCAGGCAAAGGGCCTTCTCAGTGGTGGCCCCCACCCTGCAGAATACCCTACCATCAGATGTCAAGGAAATAAACAACTATCTGACTTTTGGAAGACATCTGAAGGCACCCCTGTTCAGGGAAGTTTTTAATGTTTGATGTTTTATCATGTTTTTAATATTCTGTTGGGAGCCTCCCAGAGTGTCTGAGGAAACCCAGCCAGATGGGCGGGGTGTAAAAAGCAAAAGCAAAAATGCTCTAAGCTGTTCCTTTTTGTTTGCAAGCCACTTTGGGACTCACGTGAGTGAAAAGGGGCACAGAAATATAATCAATAAATAAAAGAAATAAAAAGCACACACCCCCCACAGACACAAAAAAAGAACATTTGTGGTAGGTGAAAGACTGCATGACTTTAGCCAGAAGTTACAGGTCAAGCTCTGACTCTAAGTGGTGTGTCCACCCTGAAATAGGATGGCGCTGTGGTCCAATGGTTCTCACAGTGGCTGACCTGTGGGAAACTAGCAAGAAGGATTTAAAAACAAGAGCAATTCCCCCCATCCTGTGGCTTCCAGCAACTGGTATTAAGAAGCATTAGGGGACACGGGTGGCGCTGGGGTCTAAACGACTGAGCTTCTTGGGCTTGCTGATGAGAAGGTTGGCGGTTCGAATCCCCGCGATGGGTTGAGCTCCCGTTGCTCTGTCCCTGCTCCTGCCAACCTAGCAGTTCAAAAGCACACCAGTGCAAGTAGATAAATAGGTATCGCTCTGGCAGGAAGGTAAATGGCGTTTCCATGCATTCTGATTTGTGTCATGGTGTCCCGTTGCGCCACAAGTGGTTTAGTCATGCTGGCCACATGACCCAGAAAGCTGTTGTGCTGGGCCAAGGGGTAACCTGAGAACCGCGGTCCAGGTCCGGTCCAGAATCCGTAGGTTCCGCTAGGAGTCAGTCCGACAGGGTCAAGGCAGGACATGAGGCAGGAAACCAGGCAAGGGCAGGTACAGGATCTCAGGCAGGATCTAGCATACAGTAATGTTGCTCACGCAACCTGGGGCAAGGTCTGACAGCCTTTTATCTTTGTCAGGGTAACGGCCGGTCCTGATCCCCCGGCGACTCACCTCCCTGTTTTGCCCGAAGGCAAGCACTCCTCCTGCAAGTACTCAGGTCTCTCCTTCTCTCAGACCTCAGTCTCTGCAGCTCGGGAGACGTCAGTGGGTTACTAGACCCAACCAGTAGTGTAAGTGATGGCCCAGCTGGAGGCAACAAGGTCATCTCCACATCTGGAGCCAGGGCAGGCTCAGGCCCCAGCTGGTGTTTGTTGCAGGGGAACCTGTGCAGACTGGGACTCTTCAGGATCAGGCCCCAGACTTGGTTCAGGTGATGCCTGAGGCAAAGGATCCGGTGCAGACTGAAACTCCTCTGGTTCCGAGTCTGAGCCTGAGTCCCAGGCCATCACAACTGTCTGTGGGCAAACGCCGGCTCCCTCGGCCTGAAAGCGAGATGAGCATTGCAACCCCATAGTCGCCTTTGACTGGATTTAACTACAACTAATCCAGAATGCGGCAGCTAGACTGGTGACTGGGGGCGGCTGCCGAGACCATATAACACCGGTCCTGAAAGACCTACATTGGCTCCCAGTACGTTTCCGAGCACAATTCAAAGTGTTGGTGCTGACCTTTAAAGCCCTAAACGGCCTCAGCCCAGTAGACCTGAAGGAGCATCTCCACCCCCATCGTTCTGCCCGGACGCTGAGGTCCAGCTCTGAGGGCCTTCTGGTGGTTCCCTCATTGCAAGAAGCCTAGTTACAGGGAACCAGGCAGAGGGCCTTCTTGGTAGTGGCGCCTGCCTTGTGGAACGCCCTCCCAGCAGATGTCAAAGCAATAAACAACTACCTGACATTCAGAAGACATCTTAAGGCAGCCCTGTTCAGGGAAGCTTTTAACGTGTGATATTTTAGTGTCTTTTTGGTTTCTATGGAAGCCGCCCAGAGTGGCTGGGGAGGCCCAGCCAGATGGGCGGGGTATAAATAATAAATTATTATTATTATTATTATTATTATTATTAACCGTCCAGGGGTCCTTTACCTTTGCCTTATGGCCCCAAAACTTTTGCAAGCGCACAGTATTGTGTATAACCTCCCTGTTGCCATCATGAACACAAAACACCATGGATGCAGAAATAAAAGGACCTCTGGAGGGGTCCGTAGTAAGTCCTATATGGGGCAACAAAAGCCAGAGAGCATTAGGCTGGGGTGTTGGGCTGAATTTCACACTTGGGCTTGTTCTAAGTGGACAAGTCCTTTGGCTTTGCCTGCAGGGATCTAGTTAATTAATTCAATGTCTCGACCGCCATGCTCCCCAACACCTCAGCGCTTAGAACTGTGACATCTGTTCCTTAACGTGAACTCCAGGCCATCTCTGATCTCTCGCAGGCGGGTGAGTTTCACACGCCAGGAGTGAGGAAGGAGGTTAACCAGCACCGAGAGATTTATCTGGGCGGAGAAATCCTGTGGAGAAGCCAACATCCAGCAGAGACACTTTGAACTCTCTGGTGAGGCAAAGGGAGCTCTCCTCCATCAGGAGACCTGGGCATCTTGAAAAGTGATTCTCCACACACACACCCCGTTTTTGCACATTTGGTCTGTGGTGGTGTGCAGTTGGATGAAGAGATTTCCTCTGGAGTTTAAGACCCTCTCCTTCTCTCTGACTTTTATTTTTACAAGTCAAAAGGCGCAGCTCGGTTGAGAATGGGGAAGACTTCAAGAAGAGCCCAAGCAAACCCCTGGGAGATGCAGGCCGAAGGGAACCAAGATGGCCACCATCTCAAAATCTTTCTAACCTATCGCTGAACCAAATGCTTTCTCAGCTGTATATTTATATGAGCACAGAACCAGGGACAGGGAAACATTTTAAGGTCCATATTCCCTTTTGGGCCACCATTTGAGGGTCACATGCCAGAGGCATAGCTGTCAACCTTTCCCTTTTCTTGTGAGGAATCCTATTCGGAATAAGGGAATTTCCCTTTTGAAAAAGGGAAACGTTGACAGCTATGGCCAGAGGTGGGAAAGGGCCAGAAGCAAACATGGGCTGGGCAATGAATTTCATTTCATTTACAGTCGTACCTCAGGTTAAGTACTTAATTTGTTCTGGAGGTCCGTTCTTAACCTGAAACTGTTCTTAACCTGAAGCACCACTATAGCTAATGGGGCCTCCTGCTGCTGCCGTGCCGCCGGAGCACGATTTCTGTTCTCATCCTGAAGCAAAGTTCTTAACCTGAGGTACTATTTCTGTGTTAGCGGAGCCTGTAACCTGAAGCGTATGTAACCTGAAGCGTATGTAACCCGAGGTACCACTGTATCCAAAAAAGCCTGAAAAACAAAAATGCAAAATAAATAGCAAAAACACCAAACTTAATCCGTTCTGCAAGTCCATTTGACTTATTTGTCGCTTGTCACTTGAGGGCCTCCAAGCGACTTTCAGTGAAAAAAGATATACAGTACATAATACCTTACAGAGGAAAAGTGGGGGAGGGGAATATAATTCATTAATACACATAATATTTCACATAACATCACCAGGCAGAGGGCCTTCTCGGTAGTGGCACCCGCCCTGTGGAACGCCCTCCCACCAGATGTCAAAAAGAAAAATAACTACCAAACTTTTAGAAGACATCTGAAGGCAGCCCTGTTTAGGGAAGCTTTTAATGTTTAATAGGTTGTTGTATTTTAGTGCTCTGTTGGAAGCTGCCCAGAGTGGCTGGGGAAACCCAGCCAGATGTGTGGGGTATAAATAAATTATTATTATTATTATTATTTCCATTTTTTAATGGATATTGGAGTTCTCTCCATTCAAATCAGAGAACTGCTCATCTATTCCAATTTTCTGCTTCCTGTCAACCAATTCCTGATCCACAAGAGGGTCTCTCTTCTCATTCCATGACTGCTAAGCTTACTCTGGAGTCCTCGTCAAAAGCTTTTTGAAAGCGAAACAGAAACCAACAAGCACAAGTACCTGTTGTCAGTCAGATCACCTCTGTATGCTTGCTGACACTACCAAAGAACTCCTGGTGTGATGGCCTTGGAGTCTGATTCAGAGGCTGAACCGGAGGAATCCCAGCCTGCACAGGAGTCCCCGCCTCCAGGGCCGGCTGAGCTGGGGCAGGGCCTTGAATCTGAAGCGCCTGCACCTGTGCCGGATCCTCAGGAGCAGACACCAGATGAATCAGCTCTGGCTCCAGAAGAGATTGAGGACCCATTGCCTACAGGTGCGCCTCTCCCAGCCCTGTCAGGGGAAGGTGAGCCTCCCCCTGGGTCCAGTAACCCTCCAGCCTCTCCTGAACTGCAGAGGCTCAGGGCAGAGAGGCGGAGGGGACTGGGTTCTCTCAGGAGGAGTGCTCGCCTTAAGGCCAGGAGAGGCGGGTCACCTGTGGAACACCCCTGGCCTCAGAGAAGATAAAGGCCAGTCAGCCCGGTCCCAGGTTGCGGGAGCAACGTCGTTGGAAACCTGTTTCTGCCAGCACCCAGACCTAGAATCATAGAATCATAGAATTATAGAGTTGGAAGAGACCACAAGGGCCATCGAGTCCAACCCCCTGCCAAGCAGGAAACACCATCAGAGCACTCCTGACATATGGTTGTCAAGCCTCTGCTTAAAGACCTCCAAAGAAGGAGACTCCACCACACTCCTTGGCAGCAAATTCCACTGTCGAACAGCTCTTACTGTCAGGAAGTTCTTCCTAATGTTTAGGTGGAATCTTCTTTCTTGTAGTTTGGATCCATTGCTCCGTGTCCGCTTCTCTGGAGCAGCAGAAAACAACCTTTCTCCCTCCTCTATATGACATCCTTTTATATCTTTGAACATGGCTATCATATCACCCCTTAACCTCCTCTTCTCCAGGCTAAACATGCCCAGCTCCCTTAGCCGTTCCTCATAACGCATCGTTTCCAGGCCTTTGACCATTTTGGTTGCCCTCCTCTGGACACGTTCCAGTTTGTCAGTGTCCTTCTTGAACTGTGGTGCCCAGAACTGGACACAGTACTCCAGGTGAGGTCTGACCAGACCAGAATACAGTGGCACTATTACTTCCCTTGATCTAGATGCTATACTCCTATTGATGCAGCCCAGGATTGCATTGGCTTTTTTAGCTGCTGCGTCACACTGTTGGCTCATGTCAAGTTTGTGGTCAACCAAGACTCCTAGATCCTTTTCACATGTACTGCTCTCAAGCCAGGTGTCACCCATCTTGTATTTGTGCCTCTCATTTTTTTTGCCCAAGTGCAATACTTTACATTTCTCCCTGTTAAAATTCATCTTGTTTGTTTTTGCCCAGTTTTCTAATCTGTCAAGGTCGTTTTGAAGTGTGATCCTGTCCTCTGGGGTGTTAGCCACCCCTCCCAATTTGGTGTCATCTGCAAATTTGATCAGGATGCCCTTGAGTCCATCATCCAAGTCGTTGATAAAGATGTTGAATAAGACCGGGCCCAAGACAGAACCCTGTGGCACCCCACTAGTCACTCTTCTCCAGGATGAAGAGGAACCATTGATGAGCACCCTTTGGGTTCGGTCAGTCAGCCAGTTACAAATCCACTGAGTGGTAGCATAGTCAAGACCGCATTTTACCAGCTTCTTTACAAGAATATCATGGGGCACCTTGTCAAATTCCTTGCTGAAATCAAGGTAGGCTATACCCACTGCGTTCCCTTCATCTACCAGGCTTGTAATTCTGTCAAAAAACGAGATCAGGTTAGTCTGACATGACTTATTTTTCAGAAATCCATGCTGACTATTGGTGATCACAGGATTCCTTTCTAGGTGCTCACAGACTGTTTGCTTAATGATCTGCTCCAGAATCTTCCCTGGTATTGATGTCAGACTGACTGGGCGGTAATTATTTGGGTCCTCTCTTTTCCCCTTTTTGAAAATAGGGACAACATTTGCCCTCCTCCAGTCTGCCGGGACTTCGCCTGTTCTCCAGGAATTCTCAAAGATGACTGCCAGTGGTTCTGAGATCACATCTGCCAGTTCTTTTAATACTCTTGGATGCAGTTCATCTGGCCCTGGAGACTTGAATACATCTAAACTAGCCAAGTATTCTTCTACTATCTCCTTAGTTATTCTGGGTTGTGTTTCCTTTGCTGAATCATTTGCTCCAAATTCTTCAGGTCGGGCATTGTTTGCTTTATCGGAGAAGACTGAGGCAAAGAAGGCATTGAGGAGTTCAGCCCTTTCTGTGTCCCCTGTTTGCATTTCACCATCTTCTCCTCTGAGTGACCCCACTGTTTCTTTGTTCTTCCTTTTGCTACGAACATACCCATAAAAACCTTTTTTGTTGCTTTTAACCTCTCTAGCAAGCCTGAGTTCATTCTGTGCTTTAGCTTTTCTGACTTTGTGTCTACACGTGCTGGCTATTTGTTTGAATTCCTCTTTGGTGGTTCCCCCCCTTTTCCATCTTTTGTACACATCCTTTTTTAATCTTAACTCAGTTAAAAGTTCTTTAGATAGCCACCCTGGCTTCTTTAAGCACCTTCCATGTTTCCGTCTCATTGGTATTGCCTGACGTTGTGCTTTTACTATCTCCCTCTTAACAAACTCCCAGCCATCATGAACTCCCTTTCCTTTTAGTATTACTGTCCATGGGATCTCACCCAGCACTTCCCTAAGTTTTATGAAGTCGGCTTTCTTAAAGTCAAGAAATTGAGTCCTAGTATGCTTGGCTGCTCCTTTCCGCTGTATAGTAAACTTCAGAAGAGCATGATCACTCGCGCCTAATGATCCTTCCACTTCTACCCCACTAACCAGGTCATCAATATTGGTTAGGACCAGATCTAAAATGGCTGTTCCTCTTGTTGCTTCTCCCACTTTCTGGACAATGAAGTTGTCTGCAAGGCCAGTGAGGAATCTGTTTGACCTTATGCTCTTGGCTGAGTTTGACATCCAACAAATATCTGGGTAATTGAAGTCCCCCATTACTACTATCTCCCTTCCTTTTGCATGCTTGGCCATCTGTTCCAGGAAGGCATCATCTATGTCCTCCGTTTGGCTTGGGGATCTATAGTAAACTCCCACAATGAGGTCACTGTTATTCTTCTCTCCCTTAATTTTGACCCAAATGCTCTCACTTTGGCTTTGAGGTTCTAAATCTTGGATCTCTTCACAGGTATACACATCCCCGACATATAACGCCACTCCTCCTCCTTTCTTGTCTGGTCTGTTTCTCTGAAATAGATTGTATCCCTCCATTATTACATTCTTGATGCCATTGGTTCGAGTCCTACTCTCCAGAGGTCCACCAGTTTCCCCAGGACAGACATTAAGCTAACTGGCTTATAATTTACAGGATCTCCCCTGAATTTCATTTCATAAAAAAATGAAAATTGATGTTGCATGAGCTACATGCTTGCTCGATATCTGCAGAAGATACCTGCAGAAGGTATGGGAGATACCTGCAGAAGGTATCATCTTCCAAAGCAACTACTCTATTCCCAACTTAAAAATGGAAAGCGTAATGCTGGTGGTCAACAAAAGAGGTTTAAAGACTGTCTCAAGGCAAATCTTAAAAAATGTAGTATAAACACCAACTAGGAAGCACTGGCCCACGAGCGCTGCAGATGGAGAACAGCCTTTACCAAAGGTGTCATGGGCTTTGAAGACACTCGAACTCAGGACAAAAGGCAGAAATGCGCTAAGAGGAAGGCACTTTTGGCAAACCCTCACCATGATCAACTCCCGCAGGAAACCTGTGTCCCTACTGTGGAAGGATGTGTGGATTCAGAATTGGCCTCCACAGCCACCAACGGACTCACTGTTAAGACCGTGTTTATGGAAGACAATCTTACTCGGCTACGAAGGATGGCCAGCGAAATATACTCGGAGTCGAGTGTGGATTTCATGCTCTTTATTCGGCTCATAGTAGTGAGGAGGAATGGAAGTTCCCCCAGAATGTCTGCTTTATATACATTATTTACACAATGGGCCCCACGTGATTGGCTAATTCCGGGATTCTCCTGTAGGCCAATCAGGTTGCGGATTCACTTCCACCTGGAGCTGGATTGGGTGGCTCCTGCGGACCAATCAGACTGCTGCATTCTGAATCCTATTGTTCTAGGACCAATCCGACTGCTGCATTCTGGATCCTATTGTTCTAGGACCACTCAGACTGCTGCATTCTGGATCCTACTGTTCTAGGACCAATCAGACTGCAGCATTCTGAATCCTATTCAACTCAGTACATAACAGCCAAAGAAGAAGAAGACCTGCAGAAGGCATCGCCTGACAAGGCTGAAATCCATTGCCAAGCAGTGCAGAACCATTTTGAGCCAGATCGGGCGATAGCCTTGACTCAGAACGAAGCACTTTCCTATGATATATCCGTCAGCTCCTCCTTAAAAGTATCCTTCCACAGCTGGGCTCATAAGAATTGGCTGTGACAATGGCCCCGGGCCGTTCTGTCTGCTGATTAATTGGGCACTTAGCGCGGCGGGTGCTTCAGACAATGTACAGGAATGGCTCCTGCGCTGAGAAGCACTGAATCACAGCCCTGAGAACGGGGCCGGCTGAAGAATAACACGGGCAGATTGCTTTATTAATTGATTGCTATTAAATCAGCCCGGCTGGGCGGGGCGGCTCTAACCTCTCTGATGCGAGGGCAAGCCATTTTTCTGCCTGCCTCCCCAGTCTAATAGAGATTAAGCCAGTGGGAAAGTTTCAAAAGTGGGGAGGGAGAGAGGGGAGAAAAATAAGTTTATTAGCGGCTTGTGATAGGAGTTGGACATACCTCTGACAAGTGGGTGCTGGAAGGTACCGAAAGGAGGCAGATCTCTCAGCCTCAGCCCATTTGCAGGGGTCTTTGTGACATTTCGCTGGCTCCCTTCCAAAGGCCTAGAGAAAAAGGTCAGCGTGACATTCCTGCTTCCATTTTTTAAATGTTATATCTTTTATATTCTGGGTGGGGCAAGGTGCCTGAGAAAGTGAGCTGGGAGACATTTTCCCTCCTTATCTCATAATCCTGGGGAGATCCTAGGAAGTTGAATATTGGAAGGTTTAGGGAAGAAAGAACTAAGTTATTTTTCACAGAGCACATAGACTGGCCGAGTCCAGCAGGCTCTGAGGGATGCTGTCTTTAAGCCCTACGGGTGGCACTGTGGGTTAAACCACAGAGCCTAGGGCTTGCCGATCAGAAGGTTGGTGGTTCGAATCCCCACGACGGGGTGAGCTCTAAATCACTGAGCCTCTTGGGCTTGCTGATTGGAAGGTCAGCGGTTCGAATCCACATGACGGAGTGAGCTCCTATTGCTCTGTCCCGGCTCCTGCCAACCTAGCAGTTTGAAAGCACACCAGTGCAAGTAGATAAATAGGTACCACTGTGGAAAGTTAAAACGGCTTTTCTGTACGCTCTGGCTTCCATCACAGTGTCTCGCTTGGACTACTGCAATGCGCTCTATGTGGGGCTACCTTTGAAGGTGACCCAGAAACTATACCTAATCCAGAATGCGGCAGCTAGACTGGTGACTGGGAGCAGCCGCCGAGACCACATAACACCGGTTTTGAAAGTATGTTTCTGAGCACAATTCAAAGTGTTGGTGTTGGCCTTTAAAGCCCTAAACAGCCTCAGCCCAATATACCTGAAGGAGCGTCTCCACCCCCATCATTCTGCCTGGACACTGAGGTCCAGCTCTGAGGGCCTTCTGGCGGTTCCCTTGCTACGAGAAGCCAAGTTACAGGGAACCAGGCAGAGGGCCTTCTCAGTAGTGGCACCTGCCCAGTGGAACGCCCTCCCACCAGATGTCAAAGAGAAAAATAACTACCAAACTTTTAGAATACATCTGAAGGCAGCCCTGTTTAGAGAAGCTTTTAATGTTTAATAGGTTATTGTGTTTTAGTGTTCTGTTGGAAGCTGCCCAGAGTGGCTGGGGAAACCCAGCCAGATGGGCGGGGTATAAATAATAAATTATTATTATTGTTATTATTATCATTATTATTATCATTGCAGCAGAAGCAGTTCAATCACACTGGCCACACGACCCAGAAAGCTGTCTGTCGACAAACGCCGGCTCCCTCGGCCTGAAAGCGAGATGAGCGCTGCAACCCCATAGTCGCCTTTGACTGGGCTTAACCGTCCAGGGGTCCTTGCCCTTTTTACCTTTTGTATAGTGAAAGCACAGTGAAAGCAGAGTCTTTTCTGCAGTGGTGCCATGGAATGCCCTTCTATGGACTTTTGCCAACTGTCTTCACGGCTCACCTGTAGACGGTTAATTAAAACAAACCCGTCTCTGTGTGTGTCCAAGACGGATCTCAGATTTCAAGGCTGCTGCCGTCGATACTCAGCCCATTTTCATTTCATTTAGCAGAGTTATCCAATCAGTCTTGTTTCAGCAATCTGTTTCCCTTGCTGGCTTGTAATTTTATATATTACTGCAGCTTGGTTTGATCATTGGCTGTGCAAATTAATGGTGTACCCAGCCTGTTTCAGGATCTGGACTTGAGATGTTAACTTTGGCCCTCCTTCGGCTTCCAGATATTTAAAGAAGGACAATAGCTCAGTGGCAGAAGTGTTCTGGTTTTCGAATGTGTTTCGGAAGACGAACGTCCGATGCAGCTGTCATCTATTGTTTCCGGGGCGCCTGCACCAATCAGAAGCTGCGCCTTGGTTTTCAAACATTTCAGAAGTCAAATGGACTTGCAAAACGGATTAAGTTTGGTGTTTTTGCTATTTATTTTGCATTTTTGTTTTTCAGGCTTTTTTGGATACAGTGGTACCTCGGGTTACATACACTTCAGGTTACATACACTTCAGGTTACAGACTCCACTAACCCAGAAGTAGTGCTTCAGGTTAAGAACTTTGCTTCAGGATGAGAACAGAAATCGTGCTCTGGCGGCGCAGCGGCATCGGGAGGCCCCATTAGCTAAAGTGGTGCTTCAGGTTAAAAACAGTTTCAGGTTAAGAACGGACCTCCGGAATGAATTAAGTACTTAACCCGAGGTACCACTGTAATTTGTTTTTGCTAGTGTGTGGAACCCAGTTCAGCTACTGATTGATTGATTGTATGACTGCGGAAATGGATAAATGCCTCCCATCCAAACAACGACTATCATCAGTGCAGGTAACAAAAAAAATTAATTTTTATCTTGATCATCTACAATACTGTCTTATTTATTATATAGTGCAGTACATTGATTATTGTACTGCACTGTACTGTATTATTATTGCTTTCATTTTATGGAACGATGGCATCGTTAGATAGTAAAATTCATGTTAAATTGCTGTTTTAGGGGTTGTTTTTAAAAGTCTGGAACAGATTAATCTGTTTTGCATTACTTTCTATGGGAAAGTGTGCCTTGGTTTTGGAACGCTTTGGTTTTGGAACGGACTTTCGGAATGGATTAAGTTTGAGAACCATGGTACCACTGTACTTACCTTTAGTCTCTGGCCAAGTCTTCTCCCTCGTTGGATGTGGCCGGTCTTTCCCAGACCACACCTTCATTCTGAGATCTTCTGAGGTTCATCTAAAGGAGTTTCGATCTAAATTTAAGAGCCCAGCCCATGAAAGGTACCAAAGCCCTCTAAAAAGTCATTTTCCAAACACACCATTCCTTCCGCAGAGCAGGGTACCCCAATGCCACCTTGTGGCCCCTTTAGGAACTGTCTGATTTTTTGGGTCACAGGAAAACATCATCAGCGTTATTACCAGGAAGATTAATTACCATCGCAACAGTGTCTGGGCCTCCTGATGAAATATTTTGCAGGCTATTGCTCCCAAGAGAGAAGCTCTGTTTGCTGATTTATTTTAAACGCAACTCGGTTATCGAAGCTTCTTTGGAGATGCCACAGGTCTTAATTTCCCCCCGCACCCCCCAGTCTCTTGACAACGTACAATAAATTTCCATTGGGCTTTTGATATAGCGAGGATGTCCTTGACAAGGCCAGGATAAATGTCAGGGGCAATTAAGCCGCGTGGCATTACCGGCCCCGGCGGAAAAGCACTTTCGCCTCTCTTTGGAATGCTGATAGCGACGGAGAACCTCTCTGCTCAAATGAAGGAATGAGGCTCAAATGGTAGCAATTATTATAGGTCCCTCCCGGGGTCCCCATATATCTTATGATAATGGAACATTGTCCGGCTGACTTTTTTTCAAAGGTGGGGCGGAGAGGGGAAAGTAGGAAGACAACGATTCATTACAAGAAAGCCATGTTTTCCCAGAGATGGGGTTTTCCCAAACTTGGGTCTCCAGCTGTTTGTGGACTACAAATCCCATCATTCCTTTAAAGCCCTTCACGGCCTAGGACCCTCGTACCTACAGGACCGCCTTTCCCGGTATGCCTCGCAGAGGACCTTAAGGTCCATAAATAGCAACACCCTAGAGGTCCCTAAGGAAGTTAGATTAGCCTCAACCAGAGCCAGGGCCTTTTCAACACTGGCTCCGGCCTGGTGGAACGCTCTGTCTCATGAGACCAGGGCCCTGTGGGATCTGATTTCTTTCTGCAGGGCCTGTAAGACAGAGTTGTTCCGCCTGGCTTTGGCTTGGAATCAACTTGATCCCCTCCCCCTCTTTCCCTTTTCCTTCTGTGATGGAACTCCTATTTGGGGACTTCCCTGGCTTTTTTCTGGCCCACATAGGACCAGTCTGGATAGTTAGCCTTGGTGAAGACTTGACGTTTTCAACCCCATAAAAAGTTTTTGAGTTTCTGTTGAAATGAGGCTGCATTTTAATGTTGTATTTTAATCTTGTTTTTTAAGTTGTATTTCAATCAATTGTTTTATATCTGGTGTTAGCTGCCCTGAGCCCAGTCTTGGCTGGGGATGGCGGGGTATAAATATTTTTAAAAATTATTATTATTATCCACTACTAGCTGGATCAGCGGTCAGGAAAACTCTGCCACAGATGGCGGCCTCCACCGTGGCATTGTTGCAAAAGCCACGGACCTGCAGGGTGGTCGAACGATACATCATTTTCATATCCTTCAACGTGCAGCACAGCATACCCAATTGTTAGGGGCGGTGGGAGCTTTAGTCTGAAGACCCACAGATTCCCCATCCCTCTCTTATGCAAAAAAGAAAAGAAAAAAAGATTATAAACAGGAAGTCCTAAGCTCCAGCCACTCTCTCAGTGCAGTAAAAAATTCAATTTCCAGCAGCCCCTGCCTAACTCCTCCCTGCTGTGTAGACACAAGCACTCTTCACTCCGCCATCTGCCTCTCGGCATGTCTTCCACTTCCCACTCCAATCCTGCTCCAAAGATCACCCAGGGCAGGAACCCGCTGTCACCGGAGGTCAAAACCAGCCCCGGGCATATAAAAGATTTCAGGAAGGTGCTTGTTCCCTTTCAAGTTGACTCCCCGTCTCCCAACGCGCCCATTAGCTCTTTTTTGCCTTTAATAAATTTCCAGGGTCTGTGACCTTGGGCAACCTCCACAGAGGAGCCTGCTTCTCTGCCCGTGTTCAGGAAATTGCTGTCATTTTTCACTGCCCACCAGAGTGGCACCATGGTATGGCTGCTGTTGGCAGGCACAGCACAGCAACCAAGGGGTATTTAGGCTGGCACTGGACAGGCAGCTCCAGAATTTAAACCGGCACCAACTTGGTGAAAGAGTTGCAGAGTCTCCATAGCCAGGAGTGAAATCCCGGCTAGGGATCTCTCAATCCCTAGCAAATTTGGTAACAGAGACTTGCCTTGATAGAGCATTTTTTCCTCTGCTTTCTTTGCACCACCAGAAACAGAGGCTGCCAAATTGCACCCCGAGTTTTGGCTGAGCTGGCTGTTTCCCAAACTTGGATCTTCAGCTGCTTTTTCGACTACAACTCCCATCACCCGGTGGTCAGATGATGGGAATTGTAGTCCAAAAACAGCTGGAGACCCAAGTTTGGAAAAACACTGCTATAGAGAGTAGCAGCTTAGGAGCTCGGCCAGAAAGATATGGGTTCAAAAACAGACTGCGAGGCTTAGGAAAGCACTGAAAAACTGCAGCGTGTGGTGGTGAAAGACTTCGTCTTCTTGAGAATTGACTCTCTCTTTTCTTTTTTAAAAAGCACGTTTCTAGACCTTATTGTTGCAACGTTTGGGTGTGGAATGTGCCGCTCTCCAGATCTTTTTGGACTTGAGCTCTCGGCCAGTGTAGCTAACTGTTGCGGGTGCTGGGAGTTGCAGTACAACAATGTCCGGAAGGCCGCACGTTCCCCAAACCTGTTAAGAACATAAGAAAACCCTCGTCCTGCATTCCATTCTCACTGTGGATAACCAGGTAGCTGCTCTGAGCCCGGCCTCGGCCAGGGAAGACAGGATACAAATAATTTTTTATTATTAATAATATTATTACTACCTCTAGGAAAGGCCCAAGCAGGAACTGAAAGCAGCAGCACTCTTGCTGCTTGTGATTCTGCAACTGGTACATTTGGGAGAGATTCAGGTAGATAGCCGTGTTGGTCTGACACAGTCTAAATATATATAAAAATAAAAAAAAATGTCCAGTAGCACCTTAGAGACCAACTAAGTTTGTTCTCGGTATAAGATTTCGTATGCTTGCACACTTATTCAGATACAGTGGTACCTCGGGTTACAGACGCTTCAGGTTACAGACGCTTCAGGTTACGGACTCCGCTAACCCAGAAATAGTACCTCAGGTTAAGAACTTTGCTTCAGGATGAGAACAGAAATTGCGCGGCAGCAGGAGGCCCCATTATCTAAAGTGCTACCTCAGGTTAAGAACAGTTTCAGGTTAAGAATGGACCTCCGGAACAAATTAAGTTCTTAACCCGAGATACCACTGTACCAAGCTAAGGGACATGGGTGGCACTGTGGTCTAAACCACTGAGCCTCTTGGGCTTGCTGATCGGAAGGTTGGCGGTTCAAATCCCGTGATGGGGTGAGCTCCCGTTGCTCGGTCCCTGCTCCTGCTAACCTAGCAGTTCAAAAGCATGCCAAAGTGCAAGTAGATAAATAGGTCCCACTCCGGCGGGAAGGTAAACGGCGTTTCTGTGCACTGCTCTGGTTTGCCAGAAGCAGCTTAGTCATGCTGGCCACATGACCCAGAAGCCGTACGCCGGCTCTCTCAGCCAATAAAGCAAGATGAGCGCCGGAACCCCAGAGTCGGCCACAACTGGACCTAACGGTCAGGAGTCCCTTTACCTTTACCAGACCTACAATAAGAGTTTTATTTGCCAGGTTGCACAGATCTCCTTCCTCAGCAGGGATCCAGTCACTGTTTCATAGCCTTCAGACATTACATTGATCTCTTGGCTTATTGTTGTTGTTTAGTCGTGTCCGACTATTCGTGACCCCCTGGACCAGAGCACGCCAGGCACTCCTGTCTTCCACTGCCTCCCGCAGTTTGGTCAAACTCATGCTGGTAGCTTCGAGAACACTGTCCAACCATCTCGTCCTCTGTCGTCCCCTTCTCCTTGTGCCCTCCATCTTTCCCAACATCAGGGTCTTTTCCAGGGAGTCTTCTCTTCTCATGAGGTGGCCAAAGTACTGGAGCCTCAGCTTCAGGATCTGTCCTTCCAGTGAGCACTCAGGGCTGATTCCCTTAAGAATGGATCTTCTTGCTGTCCATGGGACTCTCAAGAGTCTCCTCCAGCACCAGAATTCAAAAGCATCAATTCTTTGGTGATCAGCCTTCTTTATGGTCCAATGGTTAAATGTAAAACCCAATAAACATTTGAATACAAACAAACAACTGGGGCCAGTGGGAGTTGGAATCCAGCAACTTTTGCCTGATCCAGAAGGTTCGTCTTACGTTCCTGTGTCTCATCCTGTGAGCCACCGCTGGCCACAGCATCTTTCCATGTTAAGAAGAGAAGCCCATGGATGACACTTTCGCATGAGATTCACCCTCCCACTTCTCTTTCCATCGCACAAGCAAATTCAGGAGAGATGATTGCTTTTCCCATTAGGCAATTCCCGCCCACCTTCCCTGCCAGGGTGATTAATACCAGGGATGGATATTTCAGCAATCAGGTCATCTCCAGCCCGTCACAACCGTTTCTTGCAGTCTCGACCAGGAGGAAGAAGGGACAGGTATACAAACGGCTGCCAAGTCTAAGCGCTAAGGCAGGCTGAGTCGCGGCAGGGCGATTTGGAGAACTGGAAGAGATACAAGCCGGCGCATCCAGAAAAATCGGATTGTGCATTAGTTTGAGGGTTTGGCAGTTAAACCTCCTGGTTCTGATTACCCCTGAACTGCAAATACTCATTTTTAAATGTATTTATTTGACGTACTTCTTGGCCCACGCTTCAGCCGCAAGAAGGCTCCCCGGGCAGTTCACAGAGGGAAGGAAGAAGGAAACCTCTGCCCTCAGACTTACAGCCGGAAAGTCATGGCACAAAAGGAAAAGCGGATGGGAGGGAGGAGGGGGGAAAGCAAACTTAAGTATACAAAATTTGTATAAATGGACAGCAGGAATTGAATTGGTTCAAGGAGAGAAGGGTGCAAGTTGGTGGTCTTCCACTTGAGCCAATAGAGTCCCTTTCTTTGCTAGAGACTGATGTAATAGCTGTTGCCAGGATACAGTTCAGGGACGTGATGGATGGAGCTGGGTCCCAATTATGGCTCATGGAAGCATTCCTTCTGCTAACATGAATTCAGCTCCTTTGAGGGTCTTTTGTTTCAAATTATTATTAATTATTAATATTATTATTATTATTATTACTACTACTACTACTATTACCCCACCCATCTGGCTGGGTATCCCCAGCCACTCTGGGCGGCTCCCAACAGAATATTAAAAACACGATAATACATCAAACGTTTAAAACTTCCCTAAACAGGGCTGCCTTCAGATGTCTTCTAAAAGTCAGGTAGTTGTTTATTTCCTTGACATATGATGGGAGGACGTTCCACAGGGCGGTCACCACCACCAAGAAGGCCCTCTGCCTGGTTCCCTGTAGCTTCACTTCTCTCAGTGAGGGAACTGCCAGAAGGCCCTTGGAGCTGGACCTCAGTCTCCGGGCAGAACGATGGGCGTGGAGACGCTCCTTCAGGTCTACTGGGCCGAGGCCGTTTAGGGCTTTCAAGGTCAACACCAACACTTTAAATTGTGCTTGGAAACGTACTGGGAGCCAATGTAGGTCTTTCAGGACTGGTGTTATATGGTCTATCAGCTGCATTACTAAAAAATAATAATAACCACAGCGTTTTGAATGCATTGCCAATATGCAACACCAGATGGCGCTGTACAGCACCAAACTTTTCTATGCAATTTTACATAGCGTTTCTTTCTTTCTTTTGTTATAACGACTTAATTTACGACTTATTTATAGCACCTTTTTCCTGTGTGTAGATTCACCCAAGGAAAGTCTCCTACACCGATTTGAACACAGACACTTCAACTCACTTGAAAGACGTCAATGTCTGGAACAAAAAGGCCTTCAATTTCAGGGGCCATTCATGTTAAAAAATATATATAAATATTCCTGTTCTCTTTCCATGTTCCTTAATCCCTTCTCCTTCATCTAATGTAAACGTAGAGGAGGCTCATCGATGCATTTAAACTGACTGCTTCAGGGTGCTTTTAGGCAATGATGATTGATTCCATATGTTAAATTGCACCTTACAGTAACATGTTGCGGCTATTAGCTTAAGTCCCTGACTCTGCATTTCTGATCACCATTAATTATTTTGATGATAGCCATGGCTCACTTCCACAGGATAGGAGGAGAAAACAGAGCATCAGCTATTAAATATGTAGGAGTCACACATCCGCAGAAATCAAAGCTGGCCAATATGGTGTCCTCTAGATGTTTTTGGGACTCCAACTCCCATCAGCCTCAGCCAGCGTGGTGAGGGGTGATGGGAACTGTAGTCCAACAAAAACCATCTGGAAGGCCATCACATTGGCTACCCCCACATAAAAAGCTGTGTTGGCCGTATAGTAAAGGTAAAGGGACCCCTGACCATTAGGTCCAGTTGTGGCTGACTCTGGGGTTGCGGCGCTCATCTCGCTTTATTGGCCGAGGGAGCCGGCGTACAGCTTCCGGGTCATGTGGCCAGCATGACTAAGCCGCTCTGGTGAACCAGAGCAGCGCACGGAAACGCCGTTTACCTTCCCGCCAGAGTATTTATCTACTTGCACTTTGACGTGCTTTCAAACTGCTAGGTTGGCAGGAGCAGGGACCGAGCAACGGGAGCTCATCCCGTTGCGGGGATTCGAACCACGACCTTCTGATTGGCAAGTCCTAGGCTCTGTGGTTTAACCCACAGTGCCACCCGCGTCCCGTTGGCCGTATACCTTGAGAGTAAAAACACAAGGATCAAAACCACGCAGATTCATAACATCCAGTTTCTTTGGAGCTTATGTTCTGCTCTCTAAAGCAACACTGAACACAAAAACCAAGGGGGGGAGGAAAAACCTTTTCTAAAAGAGTAAATCAGAGCCCCATATAGGACTCTTTGAATAGGGGAGCCAATAAACACATTTACCACCCAAATCTGCTCTAAAATGAATTTTAGATTAACGGTCGTCATTTTCTCCTACAATACCCTGACTTGAAATTGTGATGCTAAGCAGCATTTCAGGGAAATTTAAAGGTTCCCCAGTTTCTGAGACAAGCTGACGGAGGGGGGTTAAGTATTGTGGAAATCTACCTTGCCTCCCCACAAAAAACATCCCATAATGCAAAGGAGAGGCCAGTCCCACATCTCCCACGACCCAGCCTTCTAAGCATGTTTGGCTCAGCTTTAATAGTGTATATAAAAATGATAAATTATACTTTGGGAAAAGCGCTCATTTGACACGATGTTTGGAAAGATGGAGAGGACCCCAAAACGGCCTCGATATTTCTCGACACAGCGCAGGAACAAACTGGGATTTCCTTCGAGTAAACAGGCGCGGGTTTGGGCCTCTCAGCAAACCGAAGGCTGCCCTAAGGACTTGGAGATGGGGCCGCATCCATAAACACAATTTTCAGCCCACTGGTAAACCCTGAAATTCCAGCTGTTTCCTGGGAATAAACACTGACACTACTTATTAAAATTAAGCTCTTACCTGCAGACGTATTTTTCCGAAGCCTTTGCTTCGAGGGCTAATCCCCTCCTCCTTGACTCGCCAACAGGAAATCCAGCAGCCCAATGGAGGGGTTAGTGGTAACAAATTTATTGCGCAGCCTAACCCTGACCGTCAATTTGGATTACAGCATAAAAATAAACTTGTGTCTTAATATACCCTGGGGCGGCTTGTCAGGAACTCAGGACTGAGGCTATCCAGATAGCAAAGGGGGGAATACTGCAAGAATCGGGGCTCAGTGTCCCTGCCAACAAGGGATGGATACGAGCTTGCCGCTTCTTCCTGCCTTCCTCCTTCCTTTCTCAACTGCCCTGTTGTGAAATCAACAAATATCCCAAGGGCTGTCACGTGAGAAATGGAGAAAGCTTGCTTTCTCCTGCTGTGGAAGGTAGGACTCGAACTCGCGGCTTCCAGTTACGAGAAAGGATATTCCGACTCAATACCAGGAAGAGCTTTCCTGAGCTGTTCAGCTGTGTAACGGTCTCCCTTGGGAGCTGGCGGAATCTCCTTCATTGGCCATCTGTCCTGGATGCTTTTGCTAAGATTCCTGCATTGCAGGGGGTTGGGCTAGATGACCCCCGGGGTCCCTTCCCATCTCCAGGGCAGAGATGTGGCCTTTTAAGCCTCCAGAGTTCTCTGCAAGGGGGTGGAGCCAGGAGGAGGCAAGCTGGACGGTTTGAGCATATTACACCGATCCTGGTCCGACTGCACTGGCTACCGATGAGTTTCCGCTCCCAATGCAAAGTGCTGGTTTGGAACTATAAAGCCTTAAACAGCCCAGGACCGCAATACCTCAAGGACCGCCTCTTCCCACATGAACCTACCCGGACCCTGAGATCATCTTCTGAGGCCCTTCTTCGTGTGCCTTGTGATGGCCTGGGGCTCGGAACCAGAGGAGTCTCAGTCCGCACCGGATCCTTTGCCTCAGGCACCACCTGAACCAAGTCTGGGGCCTGATCCTGAAGAGTCGCAGTCTGCACAGGTTCCCCTGCAACAAGCACCAGCTGGGCCGAGTCAGGGGCCTGAGCCTGCCCTGGCTCCAGATGCGGGGATGACCTCGTTGCCTCCAGCTGGGCCATCACTCACAGCTGCTCCACTACCGGTTGGGTCAGGGGAGGCTGAGGCGGCCCCTGGGTCTAGTAACCCACCGACGTCTCCCGAGCTGCAGAGACTGAGGTCTGAGAGAAGGAGAGACCTGAGTACTCGCAGGAGGAGTGCTCGCCTTTGGGCGAAACAGGGAGGTGAGTTGCTGGGGGGAGCAGGACCAGCCTCTACCCCGACAAAGATAAAAGGCTTGCGGACCCTGTCCCAGGTTGCGGGAGCAACATTGCTGTATGCCAGTTCCTGCCTGAGATCCTGTACCTGTCTTTGCCTGGTTTCCTGCCTCGTGTCCTGCCTTGACCCTGTCGGACTGACTCCCAGCAGAACCTTTGGATTCTGGACTGGACCTGGACCACGGTTTTTGGGTTACCCCTGGGCCCAGCACATGCCTCCTCCTTGAGAGGTCCGGAGGGTGACAACACGAGAATGGGGCCTTCTCTACAGTGGCTCCCCATTTGCAGAACGCTCTCCCCAGGGAAGTTTGCCTGGCGCCTTCATTATACACCTTTAAGCGCCAGGCAAAAATGGTCCTATTTAACCAGACCTTTGGTTGACCTGATGGACATCCTATGCCCTTTTAAAATGTGGCTCTTTTGGGGGAGCGGTGTGTGTTATTGGGTTACTGTTCTTATTTTGATTTTATAGATTGTGATTTTATTCTGTGCACCGCCCTGAGACCTCCGGGTATAGGGTGGGAGATAAATTCAATAAATAAATAAAATCTAGAGGCAGAAAAGTCCTGAGTCCGCTGCCAACTGTCGTTGGTGCAAGCTGCGCACTCGGAGCGCCCCATGGCTGTCAACCTTGGACTTGCCTCACCTCTGGCACCAGACCAGAACATCACAAGGCATGTGTGGGGCTAATGGATAGCTGACATTGTTTTGCCTGAGGCAACTGAGGTCACAGCAGAGGCAAGCAAGGCTGGGAGACTTTCCTGTTCACAGCCCAGCCACTTAGTCACTATGCCGTACCACGACTCTGCACGAAGATATACCATATTTTTTGCTCCATAAGACGCATTTTTTTCCTCCTAAAAAGTAAGGGGAAATGTCTGTGCATTTTATGGAATGAATGTGTGGCCCCTGAAGCCGAATTGCCCAGGGGCGAAAAGCAGATCGTGTGGGGTTTTTTTAGAAAGAGGAAAGGGGGTGTTGAAAGGAAGCCGCTGAGCAGCAGCTGAGCAGGCTAGCAATCGGGAGGGAGATAAGGGACTCTAGAGATAAAGGAGGCTGCCTGGGAGGTAAAGACAGTGAACCTGCAAAGAGAGGAGACAGGAAGACTAAAACAAGCAACGAGGAGAGAAATTAGAAGAAAAGGAGGAGCAAAAAACTGCTCCAGCTAAGGAAAAGACACTAAGGCAAACGAGGGAAGGGAGTGTTGAAAGGAAGCAGCTGATCAGCAAGCGATCGGGAGGGAGATAAGGGAGGCTAGGGATAAAGGAGGCTGCCTGGGAGAGGGGAGGTAAAAGCCCATGGATCCTCAGGATTTTTACATTGGGTCACCCCAAATTCACCATCAGATCACATAGCATGTCCATGGCTACAGCCTGCACCAAAAAAATCACGCATCCACTGTTGCATGGGACTGCAATGGCGCAAAAACATGGTTACAAAGCACGGATCCACATGGATCCTCAGGATTTTTGCATTGGGCTACCCCAAACTCACCATCAAATCACATATCATGTCTGTCACCACAGCATGAACCACAAAAATCATACATCCACTCTTTCGTTCAGAATCTTTCTTCTTCTTCTTGTTTTCCTCCTCTAAAAACTAGGTGCATCTTATTGTCAGGTGTGCCTTATGGAGCGAAAAATATAGTATATATATTAAGCGTTTATTTCCACGATGACCTGTATCTCGTCAAGTGGGAAAAGAGGAGTTCAATCTCCATTAAAGGTAAAGGTAAAGGTACCCCTGCCTGTACGGGCCAGTCTTGCCAGACTCTAGGGTTGTGCGCTTATCTCACTCTATAGGCCGGGAGCCAGCGCTGTCTGGAGACACTTCCGGGTCACGTGGCCAGCGTGACATCGCTGCTCTGGCGAGCCAGCGCAGCACACGGAACGCCGTTTACCTTCCCGCTGGTAAGCGGTCCCTATTTATCTACTTGCACCCGGAGGTGCTTTTGAACTGCTAGGTTGGCAGGTGCTGGGACCGAGCGACAGGAGCGCACCCCGCCGCGGGGATTCGAACCGCCGACCTTTCGATCGGCAAGTCCTAGGCGCTGAGGCTTTAACCCACAGTGCCACCCGCGTCCCTCAATCTCCATTAGCTGGTCAAAAAGGTTCAGGCCAGGCTGACAGCATCTTGAATTTCTCACCTCAAGGAAATCTTATTCCCAGCTGAGGCAGGGGGGCCGAATCCAGGCAGAGACAGAGAGCCAAAGCACTCGAATGGTGTTGTCACGCCAGGGGTCCTGTTGACAATATTGTCAATTTAAAAACAAGCTGGAGGGAGCGCAGAACAAGAACCAGCCTGCTATATCTGTATTTTTGTGGTAGTTTCCCTGACGGTGCACAGCAAACTTTGCTGATCTGGTGCCTTCCTTAAGGACACAAAAGAAGCCCAGCAAGATCAGGCCACTGGTCCATCTTAGCACAGCATCCTGCTGTCTCGGGGGCCGGTCAGATGTCCCAATAGGAAAACCATAAACAAGGCTTGAACGCAACAGACCACCGACCCATCTGCGATTGCTAGCAGCTGCAATTCAGATGCACACTGTCTCTAACAGTAGAGCTAAAAGACTGCCATCAGGGCAGCGCTGGCAGGGGCTGGTGGGAGTTGGAGTACAAAACATCTGGAGGGCACCGGGTTGGGGACAGCTGGCCTAGAGGAACCAAAATACCCTAAGCCAGAAGGGAGGAGTTTTAAAGGAAATTTCCACACTCACCCACACCCAAACGGATTTTATAATACTGGCTAATAGGCTAAATGGCCTCGGTTCAGTATATCTGAAGGAGCGTCTCCACCTCCATCGTTCTGCCTGGACACTGAGGTCCAGCTCCGAGGGCCTTCTGGCAGTTCCCTCCCTGAAAGAAATGAGGTTACAGGGAACCAGGCAGAGGGCCTTCTCGGTGGTGGCACCTGCACTGTGGAACGCCCTCCCACCAGATGTCAAAGAGAACAACTACCAAACTTTTAGAAGACATCTGAAGGCAGCCCTGTTTAGGGAAGCTTTTAATGTTTACCGTATTTTTCGCCCTATAAGACGCACTTTTTCCCCTCCAAAAATGAAGGGGAAATGTGTGTGTGTCCTATGGGGTGAATGCAGGCTTTCGCTGAAGCCTGGAGAGCGAGGGGGGTCGGTGCGCACCGACTCCTCTCGCTCTCCAGGCTTCAGGAAGCTATCCGCTAGCCGTGGGAGACCCAGCTCTCCCACGGCTAGCGGAGACCTTGCCTGCACCCAGAAGCTTGGGGCGCGCTGAGCTCCGCACACCCCAAGCTTCGGGATTAGCGCAGCGCTCCGCTAGCCATGGGAGAGCCGTGCGAAGTTGCGCGGCTCTCCCACGGCTAGCGGAGACCTTGCCAGCACCCAGAAGCTTGGGGCGCGCTGAGCTCCGCACGCCCCAAGCTTCGGGATTAACGCAGCGCTCCGCTAGCCGTGGCAGAGCCGCTCGGAGTCGCGAGGGTCTCCCACAGCTAGCGGAGACCTTGCCGGCACTCCGAAGCTTGGGGTGCGCTGAGCTCCGCACGCCCCAAGCTTCAGGATTAGCGCAGCGCTCCGCTAGCCCTGGGAGAGCTGCGCGAAGTCGCGCGGCTCTCCCACGGCTAGCGGAGACCTTGCTGGCACCCAGAAGCTTGGGGCGCGCTGAGCTCTGCACGCCCCATGCTTCGGGATTAGCGCAGCGCACCCGGGGGGGAATAAAAATTTTTTTCCTTTATTTCCCCCCCAAAAAACTAGGTGCGTCCTATGGGGCGAAAAATACGGTAATGTATTACAGTATTTTAATATTTTGTTGGAAGCCGCCCAGAGTGGCTGGGGAGGCCCAGCCAAATGGGTGGGGTATTAATAATAATAATAATAATAATAATAATAATAATAATACAACTGATGGGGCTTAAACCATCCTTGCGACCCTCCTTTTGCCTCCTGGATTGGAGAACATGTGTGCCCCGCTCACAAATGTAACAGGGTGTATGGGGTTTCAGAGGAAGGATGTCAGGAGCTCAGCCTACACTAGAGTAGGACCCTGGCAGAGACACATGCCCGACTGGCATGTTCTCTCCCTCCTGGTCGTTCGTTCGGGAGCTTCAAAAGCTTTCTTCAGCCCGAACATCACAGCGACCGATGCCAACAGACATTGGCACACTTAGGGATCCACAGAGTCTGCGCAGTTCGGGTGACAGATCTCAGCAACTCAGAATTTTGGCTAATCTATTTACATATAAACAAACACGGAGCACTGCAACATGGCTCCCTCTCTCTTGTCTTTCTCGGCTTGTCAGGAACTCAGGACTGAGGCTATCCAGATAGCAAAGGGGGAAATCCTGCAAGAATCGGGGCTCAGTGTCCCTGCCAACAAGGGATGGATGCAAGTTTGCCGCTTCTTCCTGCCTTCCTCCTTCCTTTCTCAATTGCCCTGTCTTCAGACAGCAAAGAGAAAAAGGACAAAGGACAATAGCCCCGCTTCACGGAACACAGTAACACAAACATCCTGTCTCCGTCAATTCCCACTCTATGGAGTCAAAACATACACTGTCATGTGATAGACAACAATCCCATGACTGCAGTCAGGGAGCAGGAATTCTAACAAAGGATGGTACTTCTGGTGGGAGACACACTGCGCTCCTTCTGGGGTATTTTGTCCACCTTTGGTCCCCATGCTGCACTCAGCTCTCACCTGCGGCTCCTAGTTTTAGGCCCCAGGTGAAAACGTTTCTCTTCAACCAGGCCTTTGGCTGATCGATATTCTACAGCAGTGGTGTCCAGATTTGATGAAGTGAAGGGCCATGTGGGCTGACCAAAGTTGTTGACCTTTTTTTAGGGTTGATTTTACCCCAGGAAATAAACTGCTGCAGGGTCCAGATTAAACCGACCTGCGTGTTTTATCTTGTATTTTATTTTGTGAACCGTCCCGAGATCTTTTGATGAAGGGTGGTACAGTGGTACCTCTGGTTAAGAACTTAATTCATTCCGGAGGTCCGTTCTTAACCTGAAACTGTTCTTAACCTGAAGCACCACTTTAGCTAATGGGGCCTCCCGCTGCTGCCGCCGCTGCCACCGCCACACGATTTCTGTTCTCATCCTGAAGTTAAGTTCTTTTCCTGAGGTACTATTTCTGGGTTAGCGGAGTCTGTAACCTGAAGTGTCTGTAACCTGAAGTGTCTGTAACCCGAGGTACCACTGTACATAAATTTAATAAAGAAATAACAAATATAGAAACTGTCAGCAGGTGACAGCGGCCACCGCCCAGGAAATGGCTTCGACTGGCTGGCTAAAGCAGGTGAGGGGAGCCGATGGGTTTCAAACCCTCAGTGAGTTAGGGACTTCTCCTGCATATGAAGAAAGGCTGTGGTGGATGGAGTGGATGAGACCAATACAGTGGTACCTCGGGTTAAGTACTTAATTCGTTCCGGAGGTCCGTTTTTAACCTGAAACTGTTCTTAACCTGAAGCACCACTTTAGCTAATGGGGCCTCCTGCTGCTGCCGTGCCGCCGGAGCACGATTTCTGTTCTCATCCTGAAGCAAAGTTCTTAACCTGAAGCACTATTTCTGGGTTAGTGGAGTGTGTAACCTGAAGCGTATGTAACCCAAGGTACCACTGTAGTGGGTCCAACAGTCAAGAAGGCGGTTTCTGCACATGCTGTAGAATCCATACCCGCTGCTTTGTGGGACATCTTCACGAGAAGAAAAGGTTGTGGAGTAAATCCTACACAAATCTGGAGCGGAGTCCCTAAGGCGGTTGGATGGCGCCTTGTACACCTCCTTCCAGGAACACCTGCAGCCCAACTGGCGACAAACGTATTGCTCTACGTTCCTTTGGATCACATCAGTGCTGTCTGGGAGATCTAGGACATTCACAGTGTTCAGGCTTCCACCGCAGAGAGGAGGAGTACTCCATTGTCTTTCAAGACAGACGGATGCCAACAATTCCTCCCTTTTAATATTACTGCGATGTGATGACTAACAGATGGGCAATGGAAGTGTGATCCTGCGAGAGCCCTAGAGGCAAAGAATCTGCCATTCATTCCTCGCTGCTCTCAAAAACTTACTGCCCTTTCTACAACTGAACGTGTATTTGAAATACTTTATTGTCACTTGTACAACTTGTATACAGTGAGATTACACGAGCACCCCCCACTCAGCTCTCTTAGTCTTAATTCCCCTCGTTTACTGACGCACACCCACCAAACCTGAAAGTCAGTTGCCCTGTTGTTATCTTTTCATTCAACAGCCTAACAGCCCACAGACAGAAGCTGTTCTTTACCCTGTTGGGGCGACTATCATGCTTCTATATCTTCTGCCTGAGGGCAGGAGATCAAGAAAGTGCTGGCCAGGGTGTGAATCATCCCTGAGAATTTTCCTCACTCTCCCGAGGCAACGTTCTTCTGCAATATCATCCAGTGGGTTCACAGGACAGCCCATAATATGTTGTGCTGTATTCACCACCCTCTGTAGGCACTTCCTATCAGTTGATGTCAAACC
Organism: Podarcis pityusensis; assembly: GCF_964106645.2. Taxonomy (NCBI): domain Eukaryota; kingdom Metazoa; phylum Chordata; class Lepidosauria; order Squamata; family Lacertidae; genus Podarcis; species Podarcis pityusensis. The sequence continues at coordinate 8,701,191 of NC_138027.1, read as the reverse complement.
AGCGTTTATAACTATAACTAAATGATAATTATCATTAATCTCATTTCAGTCTCTATTCAGACATATAGATAGCTTATTATATTAATATGTTTAAATCAGGATCACTGTTAATGACTTTTGTGTGTGTGTGTACATGTGTGTCTAAATACTCCCTTGTTTATTTTCCATTGTCACAAGTTTCTGAGGTGCATCAACTAGACCTGTACACAGCAATCCAAGTGCGGCCATACAACATTGTAATACGGGAAACTCCGTTTCCAAACTAATTATTCCTAACATGGGATTTACCTTTTGCATGGCTCCTGCACATGGGGTCGAGGTTTCCTTCATGCTACTTATTACAATCCCAAGTTCCTTTTCATGGTCAGTCATAGCTGGTTCAGATTCTATTCACCTATTTGTGATGCTAGAAGGATCCCCCGCCACCTCTTAAGCTGAATTGCATTCATCGTTTTAATGGCCAATTCGCCCACTTTGCAGAGACCCTCCTGGAGCCCCTTACAATCTCCTTTTCTGATTTTTATCATTCTGAACTTTCGGGTGATACAGTTCAGCCACCACCCCTTTACTCGAGGCATATACCACTTCACATCAGCTAAAGATTATTTCTCGACTGCTTTTGCTGTCTGGATATATCAGAAGCAAATGTGGGGGGTTTGGCAGGGGGCAGAGACATACCGTTGCCTGGATCTCAGGAAGTGCCGGAAGATTAAGAAAACCTGCCTCCATGTGCGAACATCCCATTTCCACACTCCATAAAGCTCCACAAACCCATATGGCGCCTAGCACCAGAATGCTCTGTGGGTCTGTTATTCCAGCTGCGCGGCACCTTGGAAGAAGGTCCAAAAAGCGATGCGTAGCCTTAACTAGAGAAGGAAACATGGAATCATAGTGTTGGAAAGGACCCCCAAAGGCCATCTAGTCCAGCCCCATGGAATGCAGGAATTGGTCACACGCCTTCTGTTTGAAACCCTCCATTAGCTGTGCCACCAACCTCTGAGATCTGTCCAGTGGTACCCGAGAAGTCAAGAGATTTCACACAGACTTCTTTATCCTGATCTTTGACATCCGAGACGTGTGGTTTTAGGACCAACTCTATTATTGTGAATGAAATATGACTGAACTGTTTTTTAAATTAAATTGTTGTAACCTGCCCTGGGATCTGCGGGTGAAGGGCAAGTCAGAGACAAAGGAATAATGGTAGTAGCAGTCATCTTGTTGTAAAAGGTAAAGGACCCCTGGACGATTAAGTTCAGTCAAAGGCGACTATGGGGTTGTGGTGCTTTCAGGCCGAGGGAGCCGGCATTTGTCCACAGACAGCTTTCCGAGTCATGTGGCCAGCAGGACTAAATCGCTTCTGACGCAACGGGACACCGTGACGGAAACTAAAGAGCACGGAATCGCTGTTACCTTCCCGCCGCAGCGGTACCTATTTATCTACTTGCACTGGTGTGCTTTCCAACTGCTGGGTTGGCAGGAGCTGGGAGCTCACCCCGTCACAGGGATTTGAACTGCCAACCTTCTAATCGGCAAGCCCAAGAGGCTCAGTGATTTAGACCACAGCACCACGCACATCCCTGTTTCTTGTTGTACAAGTGAACTGCCAGCATAGTATTATGGTTAGAGTGTTAGACTAGGACCTGGGAGACCAGGGTTCGAATCCCCACTCGGCCATGAAGATCACTGGGTGTGATATTGGGCAGTCACTGCCTCTCGCCCTAACCGATCTCCCAGGATTGTAGCAGGAGATTAAATGAGGAGAACCATGTTATGTCACACTGAGCTCCTTGGAGAAGAAAGGGGGGATATAAATGCAAATAATATTAATAATAATAATAATTTATTATTTATACCCCGCCTATCCGGCTGGGCTTCCCCAGCCACTCTGGGCGGCTTCCTAAAAAATATTAAAATACTGTAATACATCAAACATTAAAAGCTTCCCTAAACAGGGCTGCCTTCAGATGTCTTCTAAAAGTCTGGTAGTTGTTCTCTTTGACATCTGGTGGGAGAGCGTTCCACAGGGCGGGCACCACCACCAAGAAGGCCGTCTGCCTGGTTCCCTGTAACTTGGCTTCTCGCAGTGAGGGAACTGCCAGAAGGCCCTCGGTGCTGGACCTCAGTGTCCAGGTAGAACGATGGGGGTGGAGACGCTCCTTCAGATATACTGGACCGAGGCCGTTTAGGGCTTTAAAGATCAGCACCAACACTTTGAATTGTGCTCGGAAACGTATTGGCAGCCAATGTAGGTCTTTCAAGACCAGTGTTATGTGGTCTCGGCAGCCGCTCCCAGTCACCAGTCTAGCTGCCCCGTTCTGGATTAATTGCAGCTTCCGGGTCACCTTCAAAGGTAGCCCCATGTAGAGCACATTGCAGTAGTCCAAGCGGGAGATAACTGTTTGGACTATTTATAATTATAAATAATTACAATAGAATTGGATATAATCTTTACTATTTGGTTCCTGGCAAATGCACGTTGAAGGAGATGACGACGACAGACTGAATAGATTACATGGGTGGAAGACAAATGAACAGACTCGTCTGGCAGACGCACAGCAGTGCGATCTACACTCCAAAATCTTGGGCGAGATTCAGGTCGCTTACAGGGGTGCAGCCTCGTTGGTTGTAGGCCAGCTGGCAGTTCCCCATTCATCACTTTGCGATGGCAACAATAGCAGAACCGAGTGCCAGTATTCAAGCCTGAATGAGCAGCCTTGGAGCAGGCAGCGCAGAAAGACCCTTCGTATCTGCTTTCATCTTGGAAACACAATGTTCTCCTAAAACAGGGCTCCCTCCTGCATGTATCGCTGGAAGTCGGCGAGAAATGAGAAATATCAAGGCGCCTATGGGGGATGCTTTGATCTCTGCAAATTCCTACAGGCAGTGACCTAAGCCACGTTTCAGACTCATGTGCGTATTGGAACTCCGCTATCCGCAAGACTTCACACTTCTCTGAACGTTGCAAGGCGGTTTGAAACGTATCAAAGTATGCGATTTGGTATTACGATGCAGAAATGGAATGGTGGGGTTTTTTAAAAACCAAAAACATGTACAAGTTACTTGGACTGGCGGTAAGACAGATTTGGCCTCCCCTAGATGTAGATGTAGACTGGATTATTGTAACTCGCTCTACGTGGGGCTGCCCTTGAGACTGACCCAGAAACTCCAGCGGGTGCAGAATGCTGCGGTGAGACTCCTTACGGGGTCCTCGCCGTGGGATCACATTCACCCGGTGCTATACTAGCTGCACTGGCTCCCGGTGGAGTACAGGGTCAAGTTTAAGGTGCTGGTTTTGACCTTTAAAGCCCTATACGGCCTAGGACCCTCGTACCTACAGGACTGCCTCTCCTGGTATGTCCCACGGAGGACCTTACGGTCTTCAAATAAAAACATCTTGGAGATCCCGGGCCACAGGGAGGTTAGGCTGGCCTCAACCAGAGCCAGGGCTTTTTCGGCCGTGGCCCCAATCTGGTGGAACGCTCTGTCACAAGAGACTAGGGCCCTGCGGGACTTGATATCTTTCCGCAGGGCCTGCAAGACAGAGCTGTTCCACCAGGCCTTTGGCCCAGGCACAGCCTGACCCCCCTCCTTTGGTAAGAGAACTTCACAGAACTCTAGCCCAATGGTTGCCATCGATTTGATTTGAACTGATTTTATAATGAACTGATTTTATAATGCTGTATTATTTTACTGTTGTTAGCCGCTCTGAGCCCAGCTTCGGCTGGGGAGGGCGGGATATAAATAAATTATTACTATTATTACTATTATTATTATTATTATTATTATTATTATTATTCCCATCTACTGGTTTCTCAGGGCTGGCTGGGGCTTATGGGAGTACAGAACAGCTGGAAGTCTCCATACCAAGGAAGGTTAAATGAAAGCAACACAATTGATCTCAATACAGTTGTCCACGGCCTGCCAGAGCTACCAGTAGTGTCCTGATTTGTCTTCCATGTTCCGCTGTTTCCTTAACAGTTGGCTTCAGCTCTGTTATGATGTCTGCCAAATGCGCCACAGCAGAGGTTCAAAGGAGCAGGCAAGCCAAGGGAAGAAGTTGTCAGGCACCACACCATGAAGTAAATTAAACTTTTATTCTGCTATACATATATATATATATATTTATTTATATTTATATATATATATTTATTTGTGAGCTCACAACCGAGCCCAGACATCGGTATACAATGTAGAAAGCGAGAGCCAGACACACCTGAACTCCAAAAAAATAATAATAATAATAATAAATGCATATCGTCTGGAATCTCAAACAGACCACAAAATCCGCTTGTACGTTAGTGCAGTTGGAAACACATGCCCCAGTGGCAAACTACCTCATCTGGAGTCGAACTTGCTCCACTGGAAAAAAAAAACCAAATTGTTGGACAGCTCCAGTTGAGAAGTACAGAAGGTTTGGTTGATTCGCCCCACCTCAACCAAATGAAATTATTATTACGTATGGCCAACAGCAAGCACTATTAAGAGTCCATTCACATCATCTCAAAACCTATTGCACTGTATATATAACATCTGGCTTGCGTGCTTGTATACTGCTTCACAGATTGATAGCGTCTGGGGGGGGAATAATTAATGTGCCTATGGATTGATTTATTGCAGTTTGCTGGTCCCATGAGACACACCTGTAGTCCCAAGTGCTCCAGAGCGCTACTAAACTGCAGAAGCAGCGTCTTCCGTTTTTCAGGTCTGGCTTGAGTGCCAGAACTGTATTTCTTCCTAAACTGGCCACACAGTGATAAGGTTGGGGTAGGACCTAAGCCCATAGAGCTTCCCTCTCCACCATCACTCCCACTCAAATTTTCTACCTAGGAGCAATGGGAACAATATGCCGGGCACATCTCCTGCACATGACCCACTGAAATGCATGGGGCGCTTACTGGGCCGTGCGCAGTGACTGACGCCGGCAAGAGTGGTGCAGGAAGGAAGGAAGGAGATAACATTGTGTAGGGAGAGGCGTTCTTACTGGATTTGACAGGGCATCTTGCCCCTGAAGCAGGAAGGGCGGCAAGACCTGGATGAAGGCAAAAAGCTGTTGAGGAGGAGAGAGAACGTGTGTCGAACGGCGCACACATTCACCCCTGCATGTCTTCAGCTAAGTGTTTGACTTAATTTTCCTCCACCCCAACCTGTCAAAGGGCTGAAAGAAATCTAAAACTTAAAAGCAGACAATGCTCCAGTGGCCTGATCCAATTGCCAGCGCAATCTGTAAATACTAGGAAAACCAGGAGAGGAAGCAGCAGAGGTTTACCTGGACTGTGGCGAGACCATGATTGTGTGTAACCCAAATCTACTTCCCAAAAACTATAAAGACAGTCTCTCCCCTGCCCGCCCACCCAATCCCACCCGATAAATGATCAGGGATTACAAGTGCAAGTTTTATCTTCATTCCAGATACATAGTTTTCACCTTGCGAAACGTGGCACCACCTCTGCCGTGTCCAAAAAAAGCTCACTTGTCGGAACCCTTCCGCGGCCTGCGGAACGTGGGGGTGTCCTTGTTCAGGGCGCAAATCCTCCGGGAAAACTCTTCGAATTCCCCCAGGACTTGGTCGTCGCACTCCACCGCCACGGCGTGGTCCACCGGGATGTAGTTAAAGGCTTCGAGCTGGTCTCCGGTGCCAAAGCCCGTCGCTTCCATGCCCATAATCTCTTCCGCCTGCTCAACCGTGCAGAGGAGGTCGGCACCAAGGGCACCGCGGAAGGCACACAGCTGGTCACTGGTGGCCGCGCTGGGGCGCTCGCTGGGCAACGCCGCGCCATTTATTGCACGAGAGGGTCCCAGGAAAGACTCCTGTTGGTCTCGGGAGGTGTTCGGGCCCCTGTTTTGGCCGTTCAAGCTGTGGCACAGGTCCCCTCCCTTTTTGTTTTCTTTCGAGAAGTCAATGGAGGTATCTAAAGAGGAGGATAAAGACCCGGCCTTCTTATTCGGCTCTCCCGCAATGGCAATGGGCTGTGTTAAAGCAGAGTTGTAACTCGGAGGAGGAGTCTTGTACTGAAGTCTCTCGTTCTCAGAGTTGGCCCGTTTTCGGAGTCCCTTGTCTGGAGAAGGATGGCTGCTGGTGAACCCAATATCCAAACCCCCAAACGCAGAACTCTGCCTCTTTGGAACTGGAATGGCGCTGGAAATGTGGTGCCGATCACTATGGAAAGAAATGATAAAGACAGTGAAAGGTTATCTCACCTAAGCCCTGTTAAGGTCAGTGGAGTCCGGTTCATCCCTTCCAGATTTGCGATTACAGTTTCTTATTTCAGTAATAGGCTTCTATGCCTACTCCTATGGCTCGCTATTTTATTTATATGCCATTGGAAAATCATAGCTTCCTGTTATCCTTGCCACAAAACCATGAAGAAAGGCATGCAACAAGAAAACATTGACTTCTCCCTGGCTTTGCAATTCAGCGGAGATCTGAGCCCAAGCTTCTTACATGAAAGACATACTCCCTATCCATTGCACCACCATTTAAAATGGGGTTTCAGAGTTTTTAGGGGTTTTGGATTGTCTTATGTAGATTTTTCAATTTCATTGTTCTGTATGGAACAATGACAATAAAGATACTGTATTGTATCGTTTAGTATTGTTTTGTTTTAGTTCATTTGTGAGGCTCTAAAGCTAAGGGTGGCACTGAATGTACGGCTACGGAGCAGGCGAGAAGGGAAACCTCACTAATCATATGCCAATTTACCAGCAACAGTCACTCCCGACTTGATCCAACTTGGCCAGGTTTTAAACTTTTACAGAAGTCCCAAGCTTATTTGAGGTCCTGGTACCCTGAAAGCTTGCACGTTCTGATGTTAACAGACAGTGCCCCACGCAAGTCTCAACGTTGGATTCTGCATCCTAAGCCATTTGCTTTTGCTTCTGCATTCTCCATTTCTGATGAACTCCAGAGCTGGCTCTAAGGTACCTGCAACTCCCCATTTACTTGGCGGTTACATTCCGAGGCACCGTGCGTCTAAGTGAAGTCGTGTATATTTGAAACACCACTGAAAATGCCTGCAAACACCTCGTTCTGCCCCCGCCCCTTTTTGTGACGTTTTAGGGTCTCTTCCAGGTTCAGAATGATGCGCAGTCACGCACATATTGAAGGCGAATAAATGAGGGGCTGCCTGTATTAATTTATCTTCTCACTACCATCAAATTGCTTCAAGGGAGAGATCAGAAGTGAGCCCTGGGCTCAGACACTTTCTCCCTTGTAACTCTAAGCCAAGAGATCCTACGTTTGTAACTCCCCAGACCCTGGAAGATGAAACCCTCTTCAGAGGAGAATTTTGCGTTCAAATAAATGCTGGAACTTCCGGACGACTTTGACATGCTGTGGCAGGAGATAGAATCCTTGAAAGGCTAAAACCTGCTCCAAATCTCTTCCTAAATATATATTTTTTTTGGGGGGGGAGGTAGGGGATGGGTTGGCAGAGATAATGTCTAAAAAGACGCATTGTGTCATAATTTATTTGGGCAATGTCTAAGGAGTTCCACCGTGGGAAGCTGTCAACTGGATGTTTAGCTGACTTCATCTCCACTAAAGGTAAAGGGTAAAGGGACCCCTGACCATTAGGTCCAGTCGTGGCCGACTCTGGGGTTGCGGCTCTCATCTAGCTTAACTGGCCGAGGGAGCCGGCGTACAGCTTCCGGGTCATGTGGCCAGCAGGACTAAGCCGCTTCTGGCGAACCAGAGCAGCGCACGGAAACACCGTTTACCTTCCCGCCGGAGCGGTACCTATTTATCTACTTGCACTTTGACGTGCTTTTGAACTGCTAGGTTGACAGGAGCAGGGACCGAGCAACGGGAGCTCACCCCGTCGCGGGGATCTGAACCGCCGACCTTCTGATCGGCAAGTCCTAGGCTCTATGGTTTAACCCACAGCGCCACCCGGGTCCCTCATTTCCACTGCTCACATCAATAAGGTATAAATTAGCTTTCTCCAACCTGGTGCCCATGCTGCCTGGGGTGGATGAGTTGTAGCGCACAACATCTGGAGGGCAACATCAGAACAGCTAACAATGCCATCCACACTGAACAATTATTTGAGGTGAAGCCACAAGCAAACAGAAACCACTTTTAAGAAGAATCGGCGCTACAAAATCAGTGCACTTATTTCCGTCTCACTGTTTTTGCCATCATTTTTTAAGGCTTGCCTCCGACTTCCTGGTCAAAAGATCCTTCTTTAAAACAAAACAAAACCCTCGATTAACACCCCCCCCCCAAAAAACAGATTGCCTTGTTATTTAATATGTTTGCAAAAGGCCTGCAAAAACCTATGTAAAGACAGAGTACAATTCACAGTCTCAAATATGTATCTTTCCCTCTGTACAAAATGTTCCCTCTGAGGGACATTACTTGATCGCAGCTGGTTAAAATACTAAATCGTGATTGTCTGGACCCCTGCCAAGATGCACAGCTATATAGCCCAATGGTATGAGAATACTTTAAGGGGGGAGGGCGGGAATGTAACTTAAACATTTGATTCCCCCCCCCCTTTTCTTTTTTGGGTTGCGAATATGACCTCATGGCACCAAGAAATGAAGGTGTTTAAGTTGGTTTACAGCCATCCAAAAAGTTTGACACTTCAGGCAAACCCTTTGGCCAGTATCATGTCAAGTACAGAAAAGCAAGAGGGGAAAAGAAATCTCGCACCTCTTTAAAGATTATAGTTTAAATAATGCAGAGTAATGACGGGGTCACCGAAAGGTGCCAGGAGGAGATGGCCAGTAACGAAATTACAACATAAAGCGGTTCTCCTTTAGAAGATGGGGGGAAAGCTAAGATGCCATGGTCTGGTCCCAGGACCGGTGCAGCAACTGGAGTAGAGGATATGGTCAGGCAATGTGAGGCTCCATGCTGAAGAAGACTGCTCAGGGTGCAGGCCAGTCTGCATTGTGTTCTCACTATTTCTCTTCCCCCATGCTGAAAGCAAAGAATCACGGAATCCAGGCCACTGCACTTAGGGGGTTCTTGTGAAGTACCCACACCACAAAATTATGAGTATGGCACACAGGAAGAGAAAGGTTATACATTATTTTTCGAAGAAAAAAAGCCCAATGCATTTTGGAACAAGCCTTTGTCAGGGGGCATGTTCTGAATAGCAATTCTCCCCGAGTGCCTAAATCACCGTCGCTGTTACTTTCCACATGCCCAAACACAAGAAACCTTGAAGTGACTTAAAGGTAAAGGGACCCCTGACCATTAGCTCCAGTCGTGGCTGACTCTGGGGTTGCGGCGCTCATCTCACTTTATTGGCCGAGGGAGCCGGCGTACAGCTTCCGGGTCATGTGGCCAGCATGACTAAGCCGCTTCTGGCGAACCAGAGCAGCGCACGGAAATGCTGTTTACCTTCCTGCCGGAGCGGTACCTATTTATCTACTTGCACTTTGACGTGCTTTTGAACTGCTAGGTTGGCAGGAGCAGGGACCGAGCAACGGGAGCTCACCCCGTCGTGGGGATTCGAACCGCCGACCTTCTAATCGGCAAGCCCTAGGCTCTGCGGTTTAACCCACAGCGCCACCCGCGTCCCTCTTGAAGCGACTTACAACCATGCAAACATGTGGCATGTTGATCACTGAAGACCAAATGCGCAGGAAAGATGGAACAGAATCTCAAAGGTGTTCATCCAACAAGAATAAGAAGGCCTCATCTTGCTCACACAGACCAGAACCATACTGCAGTTATGACAATGGTGATGCCTGGCGGGTTTCACTGGGGAGAGATTCCCACAAATGTGAAGACAGCACTGAAAAAAGGCCTGGTTTCTCATTGCCACTCTCCACACCTCCCTCAGAGGAGGCACCACATTAACTTCCAAAATGCATCGGTCCTAAAATAGGTCTTCCTTCTAGCACCTGGAGTATTCTCCTCTTCTCACTCCATGCCAGTGGTGCTTTCCTGGTTTTGTGGTCCTCCCCACCACTGGAACGCAACCTGCGGTCCCAGTTAGCATCTGAAGTACACTGAAGCAGCAAGGAAAGGAAGCAACCCCCTCCTCTACTCTCAAGATGTGAAACGTGGACCAAGCAGGAGCAGAAACCACAGTTGTACCTGCCATGGATAGGCAGCAGAAAAGGGGGGGAAAGGGGTAAATGGGACTGGGGAGCTTACTGCAACAAAAAAAATCCCATCTCAAAGTTCCCCCTTTAGACCTGGAAAAGGCTTTGGGTGGGTGGCTCAATCCTACAAAGGACTGACTTGCAAGAGCATCCATCCATCATAAATACACAGGAAGTGAGCCTTAAACCTCATCTGCTTTCATCCTCAAACCAAATCTGTATCTGTTCGTTTATTTTAGAAGAAGCAATATTACACACACAAACACCCTGGAGGAAGGCTTAAGTGGGGTCCAGGAGCATTCAGCGCATTCCTTTCCCTGCCTGCCTGCATATTTCATGAGCAAATTGTGTAAACACAGAATACACATGGATGTCCAGGATGACAATACGGAGAAGAGAAAGTTCAAAGTAATAAATTGCTTCTTTGAGAGGCAAAAAAATAAAAAATGAACCAGTAAATCACTTTATATGTTACACCATTGTAACTGAAAGCAAATTCTACCAGAGAAAAGTGTGAAGCGAATGCAAGGATGCTCAAATGTATGAATGGGAAGGGGTACTTATGCGAGGCAGCCCTTGGGGCTGAACAGTGGAATCTGCAAAATTCCGAGCAAAAATCTCTAGTCTGAAAAGGGCATTGCCCTTCACTTAACAAACGTCTCTAAATATTAAATCCAGGCACTTATGCAAGATGAAATGGCAGCCACCGAGCTGGAAGGCTATAAAAGAGGTTTGGTCACATTCACAGAGAACAAGGTTATCAAACAGCTGTTAGTATTATCTCCAGCATCAGAGGAGCATGCTTCTGGAAACCAGTTGCTGGAGAGCATGGGTGAGAAGGGGCCTGCTGCATTCAGGTCCTGCTCATAGGCATCTCCTTTGGTCTTCCGAGAGCATCTTGCATCTGCCAACCATCATGCCTAGCAACTGCTGATGGACCTCCCTTCCACGAATTTGTCTAATCCCTTTTAAAACAAACTAGGTTAGCAGTCATTGTATCTTGTGGCAGTAACTCTGTACATTACCTTCATGCTCTACGGGGAACTGGCTTCCGGGACCAGGCCAGTTGGCTGACCAACTCTGCGCTACAAAGTTGTCTGCAAATGCGTCCTGAAGGCCAAGTCACTCTGTACCTAAACTCACATCAAGAACAGCAGCAGCAGCAGCAGCAGGAGTCTTGTAGCAACTTAAAGACCAAGGTATTTATTTGCCAGCGTCTTAAAAAGCAGAGACACCACCTTGCCAACAAAGGTCCGTATAGTTAAAGCCATAGTTTTCCCAGTAGTGATGTATGGAAGTGAGAGCTGGACCATAAAGAAGGCTGATCGCCGAAGAATTGATGCTTTTGAATTATGGTGCTGGAGGAGACTCTTGAGAGTCCCATGGACTGCAAGAAGATCAAACCTCTCCATTCTGAAGGAAATCAGCCCTGAGTGCTCACTGGAAGGACAGATCCTGAAGCTGAGGCTCCAAGACTTTGGCCACCTCATGAGAAGAGAAGACTCCCTGGAAAAGACCCTGATGTTGGGAAAGATGGAGGGCACAAGGAGAAGGGGACGACAGAGGACGAGATGGTTGGACAGTGTTCTTAAAGCTACCAGCATAAGTTTGACCAAACTGCGGGAGGGAGTGGAAGACAGGAGTGCCTGGCGTGCTCTGGTCCAGGCGGTCACGAAGAGTTGGATACGACTAAACGACTAAACAAATTTATTTGCAGCATTAGCTTTCGTGGGCCAGAGCATCCTTCAGCAGGGTGCTTCTTTGCAAATTCTTTTTTGGGGGATGGGGTGGGAGGCACTCTGGGGATAAGGTGGGAATGCATATACATAACACCTGTCAATCTCACCCTACTTGTCACAAAAGACACTGGATTAAAGGCAAACACGGAAGAATTATCAAACGGAAGGAATCCCACGGAAGTGCTGTAAACAAGAAAACTCATGCAGAGGGGCTTAATCCTCCCCAATCTCATTCTAACAGAAGCGAAGGGGCATCTGGCAACGCTTTGTCAGCCCTGCGAATCAAGAGACTCTTGCAGTCCATAGTGTGGCCTACCTGCCGCACATACATTTATATATATGCTGCCATAAATTTAAATTTTAATAGCTGGGGCCCTGTGGAGATCAACTTAACCATCTGTGCGCAGTCATTTGCATGCAAACATTCCGCACATGCACATGTGAATCGGGCTCTGGCACTCAAGCGTGCTTGCGCCCAACTTCCCTAGCTGGAAATATGGCCCCCCTAATCTTCCCCTTGAGGGAGGATCTATGAAAAGCCTCATTACCGTTTATACTGTAAGGAAGTACCAAGAGGAACCGTTCAGAATCATCGGACCTATCTGAGCCTTGGAGGTGAGAAAGAAATGAGCCATAGACATGCGCCGAGGGGGAATGCGATAGTCCCGGAGAGGCAGGGCTAATATCCACACAGGTTTTGAAATATTAGCCAGGCAAAGAATGTGTTTTGTCTTGATAATGAGAACATGCCACTCTAAGGAGCCACCCAGGGACAAGGGTCTACCTCAAGTTGGAAACCAGAATTCCACAGCGGGGAAAGTCAAATCCTGCATATTTTCCACCGGCAAATTAAGCTATGCAAATGACATACACCGCATGGTGTTGCTTGATCTATTTGTTAGGTGGCTGGAAGGCTCCATCCAGCCTCGGTGGCAGGGCTAATAATAATCCTAGACAGCATAATATTAACCAAGGCTTGGACTTACCAAGCCATCACATCTGGGGCTGAACTGTACCAAAAATATGATCAATAGAAACTTGGGGTGGGGAGAGGCTTTGGAGAGATATGGAATAGCGGGGGGAGATGCAGCCATCTCACATCTGGAAGCTCCCACAATCTCTTGACCCCTCCCCAAGTTCCAGAGGCTTTAGAAAATCTGTCTTAGCCTTTTAAAAGCTATAGCTACAGCCTCACACCACCTTGCCGACAAAGGTCCGTATAGTTAAAGCTATGGTTTTCCCAGTAGTGATGTATGGAAGTGAGAGCTGGACCACAAAGAAGGCTGATCACCGAAGAATGGATGCTTTTGAATTCTGGTGCTGGAGGAGACTCTTGAGAGTCCCATGGACTGCAAGAAGATCAAACTTCTCCATTCTGAAGGAAATCAGCCCTGAGTGCTCACTGGAAGGACAGATCCTGAAGCTGAGGCTCCAGTACTTTGGCCACCTCATGAGAAGAGAAGACTCTCTGGAAAAGACCCTGATGTTGGGAAAGATGGAGGGCACAAGGAGAAGGGGACGAAAGAGGATGAGATGGTGGGACAGTGTTCTCGAAGCTACCAGCATGAGTTTGACCAAACTGCGGGAGGCAGTGGAAGACAGGAGTGCCTGGTGTGCTCTGGTCCATGGGGTCACGAAGAGTCAGACACGACTAAACAACTGAGCGACAACACTACCTGAATATGCAGCTTCATATTCAGTTGCAGATGAATTAAGAGATCCTTTAGCACAATATTCTAATTCTCCTGCAAGAGATCAGCTCCTATTTTTATAAAACACATCCAACCCAGATGTGTTTGAGGCTCCCGGTCCCCAAGTCACCATCAAGTGACAAAAGGTTTGTGGTGGGACACGCTGCAAACCAAAAAGTCATGAGAAAGAGCTCTAAGTGCAACTTCCTAGGTATATAGTATGTTCTACAAACTTTTAATAATTTACCCCACCTTCCCATTACTGCAACAGACAGAACTTACCATCTGACCATGAGGCCGTGCTCCAGGAAGTTCTTCAGGTTAGGAAGTGTCTGCCTTAGATCTGTAGTTCCCAGCCCATGTTGGTATCTAAGCTATGGAGAAAGAAACAGGTGAATTAGCACATGGTTCTTCTGAACACCTGAGTAAACCTTGACGGGCTTAAGATGGGACAGCTGCCTTGCAAGCAGTATTCCAAGATCTGCATGTCAGAGAAGACACTTGCTGTTTGAAGGATGCAATTCCAAATACACATAGAAGAGAGCGCCACTGAACACCATGACTCTTGTTTCTGAGAAAATATGGAGAGATTTATACTGCAAATCTGTAATCTAGAACCCCAAGATCCACCAAGCAGACCAGTTGCTAAATAGCAGCTCAGACAGGCAGGTGTACACTAAGAATGAAAAGGCTTGGTGCTTAGACAGGAAACAGTAATCACTACCAGCTCCCAAGATCACAAGTCCTTTCACATAAAAACTCACTCAACGTTCTTGTCCAGCAAAGTGGTGCTGGGTGGGATGGGGTGGAAGAAGAGGAGAAACTTTTACCAAGCAATCTATCAGAAGATCCTTATCTACCTTCTCCCCACCCCTGCCTTAGGCACATGTTGCACATCACACTTCTGAGGTGCTTGTGTACCATCGCAAATACAGTGGTACCTTGGGTTAAGTACTTAATTCGTTCCGGAGGTCCGTTCTTAACCTGAAACTGTTCTTAACCTGAAGCACCACTTTAGCTAATGGGGCCTCCTGCTGCCGCCGTGCCGCCGAAGCACAATTTCTGTTCTCATCCTGAAGCAAAGTTCTTAACCTGAGGTACTATTTCTGGGTTAGCAGAGTCTGTAACCTGAAGCGTATGTAACTCAAGGTACCACTGTACCTAAAACACGTAAATGATAGGGACGTTCGCCTGGCGCCTTCATTATACACTTTGAGGCGCCAGGCAAAAATGTTCCTTTTTAACCAGGACTTGGGTTGATTTGATTGACACCCTTTTAAAATGTGGGGGGTTGTTGTTATTGGGTTGTTGTTTTTATTTTGCATTTATGTATTTTGTGGTTTTATATTTTGATTTTATTCTGTGAACCACCCTGAGACCTCCAGGTATAGGGTGGTATATAAATTCAATGAATAATAACGGTCAGAACAAGAACGTGCATCTTGGGCGCGCAGGTGAACTAGCATCAATGAGACTGAGCCGGTGGAAGAAGACTCCGAACTGCGAACTGCAGCAGTGCAAATGAAGCAAAGCTCAAAGGCATTTTGTTCACAGGTCTTTCCTTGGCCCACTACTCAGAGGTTGATGCTCCAGGGAGTTTAGATTAAGGAAGATTTAGTACGATTTAAACAACTGTGCCTGTGGAGTGATTGCCTTTCAGCATGACTAATCGAGGGGCTGCTGTTTGCTTATGCTTCACAGACACTGCTTGATTCTCACAAGCCACTCCTGCCCATCTGAATCTGCAGGAATCTCTTGTAATAATTGCAAGCTGGAGCTCAGAAACAGTAATGGACAGAAAGACTATGGAAGCTGGAAAATGGGGCTTTGCTTGTAAGCAGGAGAGAAAGAACCACCGGGTGCAAAAGGAGGAGAGTGCCTGCAAGATTGGGGGAGCAGATGTTGTCCCCATCTTTAAAGGGGGGGAGGAGAGACCCAGGTAAACTACTGACCAGATCAATACCAGGGAAGGTCCTAGAACAGATAATTTAACCGTCGGTCTGTGAGCACTTAGAAAATAATGCTGTGATTACTAAGACCCAGCATGGGTTTCTCAAAAACAAGTCATGTCAGATGAACTGTCAGGAAGTTCTTCCTAATGTTTAGAAGATTCCACCTAAACATTAGGAAGAACTTCCTGACAGTAAGAGCTGTTCGACAGTGGAATTTGCTGCCAAGGAGTGTGGTGGAGTCTCCTTCTTTGGAGGTCTTTAAGCAGAGGCTTGACAACCTCTGTGCTCTGATGGTGTTTCCTGCTTGGCAGGGGGTTGGACTCGATGGCCCTTGTGGTCTCTTCCAACTCTATGATTCTTTGATTCTATGAACCTTATTTCTTTTTTTTTCTTTTGATGGGAGTAATAAGCTTGGTGGGTCAGGGGAATGCTGTGGACATAGTGTATCTTGATTTCAGTAAGGCTTTTGACAGAGTCCCCTATGACATTCTTGCAAGGAAGCTGGTGACATGTGTGCTGGATGAAGTAACTGTTAGTTGGATTTGTAGCTGGTTGACTGACCAAACACAGAGAGTACTCGTTAATGGTTCCTCGTCATCCTGGGAAAAAGTGACAAGTGGGTTGCCACAGGGTTCTGTCCTGGGCCCACTGTTGTTCGATGTCTTCATAACCAACTTGGATGAAGGAATTGAGGGGATGCTCATTAAATTTGCAGATGACACCAACTGGGGAGGGGTTAGCTAATGCGGCTTCCCTGTGACAACCCTTTAGATATTTGAAGATGGTCTATCATATCTCCTCTCAGTCTCTTTTCCAGGCTAAACATCCCAAGCACCTTCAACCATTCCTCATAAGGCTTGGTTTCCAGACCCTGGATCATCTTGGTTGCCCTCATCTGCACACATTCCAGCTTATCAATAACCTTCTTAAATTGTGGTGCCTAGAACAGGACATAGAACTCCAGGTGAGATCTGTCCAAGGAAGATAGAGTGGGACTATACCTTCCCTTGATCTGGACACTATACTTCTGTTGATGCAGTCTAGAGTAGCATTAGCTTTTTTTGCAGCTGCATCATACTGATGACTCATGTTCAGCTTGTGGTCTACTAAGACGCCTAGATCCTTTTCGAGGTATCCCCTATCTTATATATGTGTTTCTGGTTCTTCCTGTCTTAAGTGTAGAAGCTTGCATTTGTCCCTATTGAAATTCATTTTGTTAGCTTGGACCCAGTTCTGCAATCTGTTAAGGTCATCTTGAATCCCGATTCATTATATATTTGAATTACTTTTAAAAGCCCATCCTCAACTCCTAATGGTTTGTAGCATATAAATAACTGGATTAAGGGACTTGAGAAAGGCATGCATCAGTTCCAAATATAGGCAGGCTGGGAGACTACGCAACGGGAAAGAGGCTATTCTCCATATAAACGTAACAACTGTGCACTACTTTCGCTTAATCATTTTAATTTTGGAGTTGTCAAGGGAATTCAACAGCACCGTCCAAAAGAAGTCAGATAAAAGCTTTCTTGGCTCCATGTATGAGATCATTTTAGCTTTCTCTTAGGTATCACAGTGGAATTGCTGACTCTACTCAAGATTTAAGTTCTTCCTTTTAAGTGCAATACTTTACCAGAGGTGGGGCAGAATCAGCACATCTTTCTCAATGGGAACAGTAAAAGCGGTTTTAATATGCAGTCAACACACTTCAAGCAGCTGTGAAGATGCAGCTACGAAAGCATTTATGATGCCAAAAGGGTCCCCATTACGATGGGCAGTTATGGGCTGGCCAATGGATGGAATGGCTCAAAGCCAAGTCCAATGCATAGCAGATTCCTCCATTAATAGAGACCTCCGAAGGCACATTCCCATAGATTATATTAGAGCAGAGGCAGGATAGGAGGCTAGGGCGGCTAAGGTGTTCTTGGGCCACCAAAAAAGGAATGCAAAAAATAAAAAAAATCCATTCTTGGGATATTGAAGGAAGCTGAAGAAATTGTGCAGGCTTCAGAGTTCTGGGAGGATGGCAAATCTGTAAGTTATAATAAAAGTCCTGGAAAAGGAAGGATACCACCTTGCTCGCATTAGCCCCTTTCATGAAAATGAAGCCCACAATGGGCCTCTGGATCCACCGTAGGAGAATGCAGATTATCACACATAGTTGCCACACATCCTTAAGAACCTAAGAAGAGGCTTGCAGGATCCATCTTGTCCCACATCCTGTTCTCAGAATAGCCAACCATTAAACAGGCAGGCTCAAAAACGTGAGCTTAAAAGGGGGCAACTGCTAAAGGCTCTTCAGATACAAAGCTGTTTCATGAAACTTGTCAGGTGTAGCTACACAAACAAGAGAAAGTTCCACGTCTGGGTGTGTGTTTTTTAACAAATGCTAGCAGGATACAACCCTCAACTTGCCATTTATAGTTTCATCCAAGTGCAGAGTCCGCACCATTTTAAACAGATCACGTTTATATTTGGGTATTTTTATATTTTGCTCTGCTTTGTTTTGTGGTTGCTCAAACTTATTGTAACCTGTCACTATAGCATAAATTCATTAAATAAATAAATCTGGCAATGTTGGGCTCGTGGTCAAGGCAGACCTGGATAAGCTGCAGGCCACGATCACCTTGTGCTGGTCCCGGGGGGAAGGTTACCGTTGGCGTAGTCAAAGTCCGGTCCTGGGACACTGGTCTGGAAACAGTTCACAAGGAGCGAGGCGAGGTCCGAAGCAGGAAGCCGGGCGGGGACAGGATCACTGGAAGGTCAGGTCTGGGTCCGGGCAAGAGCAGGTACCCAACGACGTTGCTCCCGCAACCTGGGACCGGGCTGACTGGCCTTTATCTTCTCTGAGGCCAGGGGCGGTCCCGGCCCCCAGGAGACCCGCCTCTCCTGGCCTTAAGGCGAGCACTCCTCCTGGGAGAAACCAGTTCCCTTCGCCTCTCTGCCCTGAGCCTCTGCAGCTCAGGAGAGGCTGAAGGGTTACTGGACCCAACGGGAGACTCACCTGTAGGCACTGAGTCCTCAACCACCTCCGGAGCCAGAGCGGATTCACCTGGTGTCTGCTCCTGAGGATCCGGCACAGGTGCAGGCGCTTCAGAATCAAGGCCCTGCCCCAGTTCAGCCGGCTCCTGTGCAGGCTGGGATTCCTCCGGTTCAGCCTCTGAATCGGATTCCCAGGCCATCACACCCCTGCTATCTTTGCAGCACAGGATTTGGGGTTTTGTGTCTGTGGAGGTGGGAGATCCCTCTCCAATCCAGGTACAGACTGTGGTTTTATGAAGATCCAGGTTCAGCTCCAAGTTACATGTTGCTTTCTATCTGTGGACAGGGTGGGGGGAAAGGCCCACGGGCTCACTCCTCTCTCAGAAGAAGAAGAAGAGGAGTTTGGATTTGATATCCCGCCTTTCACTCCCTTTAAGGAGTCTCAAAGCGGCTAACATTCTCCTTTCCCTTCCTCTCCCACAACAAACACTCTGTGAGGTGAGTGGGGCTGAGAGACTTCAAAGACGTGTGACTGGCCCAAGGTCACCCAGCAGCTGCATGTGGAGGAGCGGGGAAGCGAACCCGGTTCACCGGATTACAAGACTACCGCTCTTAACCACTACACCACACTGGCTCTCTCAGAGTGAACAGGGGCTGAGAGAGAGATGGTTTCCCACCATGAAGCAACAGAATGAAATAATTTAGATGGGAGGAAATGAGGAGCATCAAGCCTGAGACAACAGAAAAGGTGGACAGTGGTCGAATTGTGAAAGGCCTCTGCCAGAGACCAGGGATAAGCTGCGGACAGAGGGCGCAATGCCCAGTTGACTGGATCAAGGGCACTAATATCAGAGAGCATTGTGTGTTCATAATCTAACCCCTTTCTCCAGGGAGGTACGCCACACTTTGATTTTATTTGGCATTACAATGAAGACAAAGGAGACTTCCAGGGTGGCGCCATCGGCAATGGCGGACTCCCTCTGAACTGGAGGGACCAGCTCCACGGGAAACGGGTCTTTTCCACTACGGCGAAGCGGGGACCCATTTAAAAATCACAGGCGGATGAAGCCTGTGACCATGGGACTTGGCGGGCACCTATAGCGCCCCCCCAACCCGCAAAGGAACCCACTAATGGGCTCCGGACCCAAGAGGGGGAAGTGGCGCGGTGCTGAGAGTCAACTGCTTCTTCCGTGGAGCGAAGCCGCACAGCCGTTGCCGGAGAGCGCTGCCTTTTTCCTGGGACAATTTGGCTTTTAAAACAACCACCTGTGAGTACTTAAGTTTTGGACAATTGGACTCTAAATAAGGATTTGCGAGCAGAAAGGAAAACTGGACTTAAAAGTTTAATCTAATGTGGCACTGAAATGGGAAGGTCTAAACAGGAAGTCAGCCTTCCGTTTCTTTGTAGATAGATTAAAGCAAAGACACGGCAAACTAGAGTTCTGAAAATCGTTTCTAAAGGATTAACTTTCATCATTTAAAATTGTTGAACCCCCTTCGGAAGCAGGAGAAGAGGGGGGATTTTTTCCGGACTGTTTAAACCTGCAGAAGTGAGTGTAAAGTAAAGTAACTTTCCACCCTCTTGATCCTGGAGCGGGGGTCAGGACTGACGTTTTTTTAAAGCTCATTGACCAGAGACAAATGTTTCTGACAGATAGCTAAAGGAAGAGATACATAGTGATTCCATTGTTCCCCTTCGCTTTTTAAAGGAACAAATACTGACAAAATATCTGAAAAAGGAAACTTTGTTGATAGATCTGTTTTTAAAAGAAAAGAACAAACAGAAGTTCTTCCCCTAGAGGGAGCCTGTGAAACTGTAACCAATTTTGAATCGGGGAGCCAGCAGCTGTCACAGATTACGATCGTGGGAATAGACTTCTGACCTTGTAGGACAATGTATTCAGAAGCTCTGTTGAGTGCTTTCTGTAAAACAAGTGCCCTATTGGAACAGCTACATGAGAAGACGGATTTTATGACTGATGCGATTAGAAATTTTGGACAGGCAGTGGGAAACTATATAGAGCCCACCCAGGAATCAGATCAGGAGTGTGCCCTGACAGAACAGATGAGGGAAGAGGATGTTGCTGAATCTTGGGCGCCAGAGATGGAGGGAGTTGCGGCCCAGCAGGAACATGAATTCTTGGACTTGACAAATGAACTTGGAAAAAGCCAGATTTGGAAAGATAAAGTTTGGTTTGGCTTGGAAATGGGGGGTTGGATAGACCCCCCCTATGCAGGGAGGTTTGGACTTTTCGAGTCTGGCAATGGGCCGTGAGATGTTTGGGGTTGTGGGGGCTCTCAATTTTGGAGGGACTTTGAAACATGTCCTTAAATACCACATGGAGCTTAGTGTGGACTATGGAAAAGGGGCTGATTTGTTGAGAAGGGTCAAAAGCATTCTCAAGCTGGAGTTCCCAAGAGTGAAAGAACTAGGAGACAAAGGAAAATACAGCTATAAATATGAAGAAGAGCTGCGGAAGGGACATGGAAGGGACTTAAGGGCCTCGGACATAAGGTTACCAGGTTAATGCGCCAGATTGATGGGATAGAAAGGACTGACAAAACCCGGGTCCAGGAGGAAGAGACGCTGGATGAAGATTGGATTGTTATTCTTTTTTTTATTATGATTGTTTTATAAAATTGATGAATGTTAGAAAGATGTTGAAACGAAATTATTTGGCTCTAGTAAAAATGCTTAAAGAATTATGTAAGAATATTATGGTCATGAGAAATTGGTAAAAATAAGATTTAAGTTTTAAGTTTTAAGGTTTTCATAGTAAGATAAGATTAAAATAGATTAAGGTAAAGTAATGACAGAATATTATGAAATCACCTGACAATTAACAACTAAGATACAAAAAAGGGAGGAGGAGGAGGTCAAAGAAAGAACGTAATGACAGTTAAAGAGTTGAGAATATTGGATTTGTTTTTAAATGTTTGTGACATATTTATGTTTTTTAATTGTGTTGTGTTATTTTTTGATCTTGATTTTTATTAATCTGTATTGTTGGATTGTGGTCTGTCTTTTCCCTGTTTTTTCTTTCTTTTTTTTCTTTTTTGTCTTCTTTTGTAATTCTAAAATTTTCAATAAATATCATTTAAAAAAAAAAAAAGGAACCGTTTACATGAGTGAACTTAATGCTTGCTAGAGTGAGTTCTGTTTTTAAGAAGAGGTGCAGGAGACCCATTAAAAGCTGCCTCATTTTCAACCACTATTTTACCCAAACTGAGTTTTTGAAAGAGGGCGATTTAGAGGGCAGTGCCATCATTAAGGACTTCAAACCCAAACCAAACAAACCACAATATCAGTGTTTAATTCTTTTTACCATCAGGCCACAGTCTTGCACTATAAACCTGAAACATCCCAAAGTTTATGCCTTTGTATTTATTTAATCTCTTCAGTACTGTGAAGTGATGTTTATCACATTTCCAAGACATGGGCGTATTTGGTTTGTATGACCTCACTTGGGAGGCAGCTTACACATTAATCTAACAATCATATCTATCAAGAGATTGTTTTCTCTCTCTCAAGGGTTAGAAGTTCACTAGCCCAATGAGGAAACTTAACCCAACTCTTGTTCCCATAAAGAACAGAGGGTTAACAGGACAAAAACACATCTAAAAATGTTGTCGTCTGACATTTCAGATTTTGCACTAAAATTCGAACCAGAGTGAGGTAGTTTGCAAAGGAGTGCCAAACCACGGTTCGGTGTGTTGCTCCTCAGCTGCCACAGTAGGCAAGTGAATGGATATGGTTCCTTCCAGCTTTCATCACATGATTATCCAATGCTATCTTGCTCTGCCCATCACCTTCCAAAAAGCACTTATGCCTTAATCATTAAGACTGCTGTCTGTGTATCAGAGAACACTGATGCTAGGGACGATTCCAAAAACATTACCTACTGTAAAAACAAAAACGGTATTTCTCTAAAGAAAGTCTTGATTTCAAGAGGGCCACTAGATGAGACGTTTGATACAAGACGGTACTAGACTTTTATCAAGCCCTATATAAAACAGTCCAACACGTCTTAGAACAACTAGACCCACCTGGCGGGATGCATCCCAATTTATACCATCTCTGTCAGCCAAGGTGGATGGGGCTGCCACCTGTCAATCACCTGATATCGCAATGATGCCCTGCAATCCATTCGCAAAAGCACAGCCCTATGCTTTCAGTTGATTGGCAGTGCCTGCAAACCCTCTTTTGGCCCAGCTGTATCTTTATCTGCCCTGCCCGTGATGTCACGAACATGTGGGCTTTCTTTGGCCAGAATAGTGGCCCAGGCAAGATGGGGAGGCCAGGCTGCAGGCTCCCTGCTGCTGATAAGAGAGTGGCTCTGCCTTGTACGTATCAGGACCACCAGAGAGAGCTAAAAAGAAGCAGCTACTCTGGATTTCCATTCCTTGACATCCATCATCTGCATACGTTATAGTAATGGCTCAGGATGAGCCAAACATTTTGATAAGATCTCTGGACCGCCTTTTACCTGATCATTTCCTTATTATGCTTTGTGCATTTATTTAGCATTTGCAAACTGCATTGATTTTAACTACAATAAAGAAATGAAAGGCAAACATTTTCCTAACACTTAGAGCATGGAAAGGTAGTGCAGCTACAACTCTCTCTCTCTCTCTCTCTCTCTCATGTGTGTGTGTTGTGGGGGAGAACAACTTCATATTCATTAAAACAGGACCGGATTCTCAGGTTGAAGAGCTAGGAATACACAAGGACTCCTGTGAACCTGCTTCTCACAAGTTCACCCGGTACTAAAAGTGTGAATGTGCTCGTTTACTTGCCAGTCTCCACATATGGCTTTGATAAAGTGTCTACTGTAGTCAAGGGAAACTGAAAGTGAAGTTTAAAACCTGACAACACCAAAGCATAAGATTGGTGCGGTGCAGCTGAAGTTGCAGTTATTCCCCGATTGCTTAAAATTTGCGCCCCTTTTTATTTTAACACATTATAGCAAAGCAACGTACTATGAAAAATCCTAGTCTCACCTCCATGCATTATTAGCTTTCTGGCCCAGAAATCCACACCAAGAGTGTGTTAAGGGTAAAAAAGTGACAAGCTCCCATGCCTGAAAATACCGCAGCCAGCCTGAGGTTCTTTTGTTCATACAGCACAGCTATACGCCGATAACTTCTATGGACTGGTGGGACACTACACAGGCATTTCTAGATTTCTATAAATAATATGCAATGCACTGCTTGCATTTATTTAGAATACTTTCTCCAACAGATAACTGCTCAATGAACAAGAGGTAATATCCACTGTTATACATAGCAGACCCATTGAGATCAATAGAATTAGCTCCATTGATTAACTCTCGAGTGACTTGATATCACTCATTGAGAAATAAAGCAAACAGGTGCTTTGGATAATCAATAACCAACAGGCAGGGATTTTGTTTTAGTCTTAGATGTCATCAGGTTAAGCATAGATGAGTTCTTGAATTGCATCACATCTACTAAGTACCCAGGAAATTTCTGATCACAGGATCACAGAATTGTAGAGTTAGAGGGGACCTTGAGGCTAATCTAGTCCACCCCCTGCAATGCAGGAATCTCAACTAAAGCATCAACGATTAGAAGCAATAGGCTATGTGTTGAGGAATGAGAGGAATGTCTTGCCTTTCTGGAGTCGAGTATATAGTATATAGTGCCACTGTATTCTGCTCTGGTCAGACCTCACCTGGAGTACTGTGTCCAGTTCTGGGCACCACAGTTCAAGAAGGACACTGACAAACTGAAACGTGTCCAGAGGAGGGCAACCAAAATGGTCAAAGGCCTAGAAACGATGCCTTATGAGGAACGGCTAAGGGAGCTGGGCATGTTTAGCCTGGAGAAGAGGAGGTTAAGGGGTGATATGATAGCCATGTTCAAATATATAAAAGGATGTCACATAGAGGAGGGAGAAAGGTTGTTTTCTGCTGCTCCAGAGAAGCGGACACGGAGCAATGGATCCAAACTACAAGAAAGAAGATTCCACCTAAACATTAGGAAGAACTTCCTGACAGTAAGAGCTGTTCAACAGTGAAATTTGCTGCCAAGGAGTGTGGTGAAGTCTCCTTCTTTGGAGGTCTTTAAGCAGAGGCTTGACAACCATATGTCAGGAGTGCTCTGATGGTGTTTCCTGCTTGGCAGGGGGTTGGACTCGATGGCCCTTGTGGTCTCTTCCAACTCTATGATTCTATGGTTCTATGATATGATCCATTACTTTTTAAATTAATTCCACCTCTAGCCAACACAGGCTGAAGGATCCACTCCACCAGGCTCCACCTGTCTCTGTTTCCACCTCATTTGGTCATTATAAAAGCTACTGTCTATTTATGGTCCCAGCCGCTTCCACCCCATCACGTGTTTTAGATGGTAATCCTTCAGGCAGGGATTGCCTTGTTTTCACTGACTGTATGTAAACTACTTTGGGGACCTTTTCAGGGTATTAATGCGCTAAACCAACAAACACTATCCACAAGCAAAGACCCAGGTAGGCCCCCACTTCTTCCCAGCAGCAGAGCCTAACCCAAGTCTGAAGACATTCAGAGTTATAATATAGTAAAAAGGACCCCTGACAGTTAAGTCCAGTCGCAGACGACTCTGGGATTGTGGCGCTCATCTCGCTTTACTGGCCGAGGGAGCCGGCGTTTGTCCGCAGACAGTTTTCCTGGGTCATGTGGCCAGCAGGACTAAGCCGCTTCTGGAGCAACAGAACACCGAAACCAGAGCAGCGCATGGAAATGCCGTTTACCTTCCCGCAGGAGCGGTACCTATTTATCGACTTGCACTTTTTGGTGTGCTTTCAAACTGCTGGGTTGGCAGGAGCTGGGTACTGAGCAACAGGAGCTCACCCCGTCGTGGGGATTCGAACCGCTGACCTTCCGATCGGCAAGCCCAAGGGGCTCAGTGGTTTAGACCACAGTGCCACCTGCGTCCCTTAATATAGAACTTAATAATAGTACTGAGCTGTAAATAAAGGCTGAAAGTTTCCCAGGTGTCCCCAAATCAAGGTCACCCAGGTGAAGCCAAGCAAAACAGCCGGCCAACAGCAATTTCCCATAGAAGCCGGAGAGAATGCTTACACATCTATAATTTTCTAACCATTTTTTTAAAATGGGGAAATTCAAATATTTGAATTTTCTGCCTTCTGACCAGCTGGAACTGAATGATGCAGTATCTGCTTGTTTTATTTGTTAAGTGGTAAAACGGTTTCTTGTGTGCAATTGTCACCCTTGCTTTCTGTGCAGGAAAATTGGTTCTGCTGACTCCAACGGACAAGAAGTGTTAGGCAAAGCCAAGCCCCACAAGCCTGAGCAGGGAAGCAAAATCAATTCTATTTTAGGGCGTGTCCAATCAAATTAAATTAGCAAGCAGGCAGAGTGCAATGAAACTGAGTGTTTGTGGGGGGGGGGGGAGAGGCTCAGTTAATTTCATTATGCACAGGTTGTACATTGACAATAAAGGTATTATTATTATTATTATTATTATTATTATTATTATTGGGAGTTACCAGGCTCAAAGTACATAGAGCAAGCCAGTTATGACTGCTAGATAATACTCCCCTCCCACTAGGCCACATTCACAGCATGCCATTTAAAGCACTGTGATACCAGCTTAAACAGCCACTGCTTCCCCACAGAATTCTGGGAAGTGTAGTTTTTAAGTATGCTGAGAGCTGTTAGGAGACCCCTTTCCCTCTCAAAGCTACAATTCCCAGAAGGGATTAGCAATCAATCCCTCTTCACATCGGGCTGAAAACCCGAATATTTGCAACTCGTCAGTTCCAAATACTAACAGGGCTCTGTTGGCTTCTTTTTTAAAAGAAAGAGAGAAAGAAAGGGAGAACTTATTCGTGGGCTTTTAAAAAATAAATAAATAGATGAAACAGATGGAAACCATTACCAGCAAGTTGAAATGGAGCACACCGATATACCATTCCCAGGTCAAAACAACGCCCATAATGATCTGCAGAAAATTGTATTGACCTGCTTATAATTCTACCTTGCGTTCTCCTAGGAGTTAGATATGGCTTTCATTGTTCTTATTTTGCAATTTCACAGAGATTCCATTCTCCCTCTGGGGACGTGTTTTGATTGCCCAAAGATTTTGCTTTGTATGCCTCGGTCCTCCACGCTGCCCCCCCCCCAAGGAGTCTGTGGGAAAGATACAGATCACGGAAATCCAGGATGAAGTGCTTCCTGCCTGACCTTAAGAACCACTTACACAGCCAGCCTGACCATCTACTGATTCCCTATGCCCAGCTTAATATGGCTGCTCCCGGAAAACTTACCTATGGCATCAATGGCAGTCTAAGAAGGGCGTCAGATTCTTGTCTTCTGATGGAAATGGGGATGGCCTATATTGTTGGGTGTGTTAAGCTGTCCAACTGTGTACACACTCTCTGCAAGGCATGCAGGGAATCAGTGATCATGTGAATTAGGATGATCTCCCACAAGTGTGCAATACAGATAAAGTAGTAACTACATTACTGTCTTCCCCGATGATGGATGCATGTAGTTCTGCTACGGAAGGGTACTTTTCTGAGCTTACATACCTGTGCAATATTTTTGTTGAGAAGGTAGACGCCATAGTCAAACTGTAGTTTCTCTCCTCCCTTTGGATACAACGGAAATCTAAAATGGGAAGAGGGGAAAACATGAGCACACTTGTCTACGCAACCAACCCAAAGATTAGTGACTTATGGCGGCTGTTTCCACTGCCTTCCATAAAAGCTTCTCCTCCAGTACATGTGCATTCAAACTTTTTTAAAAAACCAAATAAATCCAGAAATGGTAAAATTTAACCAACTCAGCCCAGCTCTGAACTAAGGGCCGTTGCAGATTTTTAAAACAAGACACACGCAGAGTCAGTGTTATGAATTACAGAAGGAAGGTGGGAAAGAGATGTAAATAAATGAACAGACCATTGCATAAAGTTATTAAGATGCAATCTTATACCTATTTACGCAACAGGAAACCCCACTGAGGGACATGGGTGGCGCTGTGGGTTAAACCACAGAGCCTAGGACTTGCCAATGAGAAGGTCGGCGGTTCAAATCCCCGCGACGGGGTGAGCTCCCATTGCTCGGTCCCTGCTCCTGCCAACCTAGCAGTTCGAAAGCACGTCAAAGTGCAAGTAGATAAATAGGTACCACTCTGGCAGGAAGGTAAACAGCGTTTCCGTGCGCTGCTCTGGTTCGCCAGAAGCAGATGAGTCATGCTGGCCACATTACCCGGAAGCTGTACGCTGGCTCCCTCGGCCAATAAAGCGAGATGAGCGCCGCAACCCCAGAGTCGGCCACAACTGGACCTAATGGCCAGGGGTCCCTTTACCTTTACTAAGTCCCGTTGAACTAAATGGGATTCACTTTTCAGTAGAAATGCATAGAATTGCACTGCATGGAAGGTGGGGGGGGGGAAGGGTGAGAGGAACTTGTGTTGGGAAGGTGCAGGGAAGAAAAGGGAAGCAGAAGAGTCAAGCTCCATCTCACACTAACGTTTGAGTTTTTATTTACAAAAATTAAATGCAAAAATTGCAAATGAAACAAAAATAGTTTACTGTTTGTAAAAAATAAACGCGATGCATCCTTAAAAAGAGTGTGCCTTATTTTAATAATAAAAGGCTTCCAGTTTTGAAATAATCTGTACTGTTTTCACCGTTTTAGTTCCAATAAATAATCACTCTGCCATATTCATATCTATTGTTTTTCCATTCAGGAGTGGTAGGATTAGAGATTGTTTCTTAACATTTGGCACAGCATATTCTGAATGCTCCAGATAATTTATACACAAGCTAAAAGGCACAGGTCCTAAAACTAATCCTTGTGGAATTCTGATTTCTACATCCTTAATGGGAGAACTGCCCATTTATTCCTATTCTCTGCTTCCTGGTTTAACCAGTTACTGATCCATTAAAGAACTTCCCCTCTTATTCCATGATTGCTAAAGCTTACTTTTGTCCTCAGTGCAGTGGCTTTTAATTTTGCTGAACAATAATATCTACAAACATCAGAAAACTATTGATCAACAGGATCTACTAAGAGTCTTCAGGACAGAGCAGGATCACAATTTAAAACAGAAATTCAGTTCTGAAATGAGATCGTAATGCATGACAGAAGTTGTGTGTTATTAAACAATTTCTTTACAGCAACCAAGACAAAAACTATATTATTTCTAACAAGAGCCATTAAAGTCAAAGGTTTAACAGACGTCATTACAGTACACCAAAACGTCAAGGTCTCAGTTTTACAATACTTCAAATTCTTAATGGGTCACTTCAAGTTGAGAAGTATAAAATCACTCTAACCACCATATATCTAAGCTCGCCTTACTTAATAGTTCTATAAATCCAAGCTGTCTGCAGTGCAGGAAAATAAAACACACTTTAAAATGAACATACGTGCAGTGAGATTCCACTGCCTGCTGTTGTTGTATAAATCACATGGAATTTGTTTCTATATCTACTGAGTTACTTTATCCAACTGTAGCAGGATTTGGATTATAAAAGGATACAATTACAATTAATAGCACAAAATTCATTCAGCCTGGACAATAAATATGCCCTTTAAAAACATTGTGCAATTTGTTACGTGATAGTATTTCACTATGTTGCCGGGGGAAGAGTGATATTTGCTACAATTGGAAACAAAGAGCTTTTAAAAAAAGAGCACGTAATGGTCGAACGATACAGAGGGCTCAACCGTTTCCTCCTACTTCATTTTAAGATAGCTTCATATCGTTAAGTTAAAAAAAAAAAAAACCCTTTTAGTTTCTCTTGACCCTCCGCACTTCATCAAACACGTGAGGGGAAAATTATCTGCACAATCGGAATGAATTTCAGGAACCAAACAGTCGTGTTGAAAAATACGCCTTTCGAGTCATCTGGTCCCCAAATGGCAACTAGGCATTCCGTTCTGGCAACTGTAACCCTGGATTAAGGAGCCATTTGGCACCCGGGTTTTATATCTGAGTTTCTAACATTGGTGGGAGCTGAATGACAACACAAAGGAAGATAATGTTCCAATGCTATCTAGCTAGCTAGCTAGCTATCTACACGCACAAAACCCCACTACTGATTCCTTCTCTTGGTTAATTTCTTTAAAAAAACCCACTATGGTGGGCAAGCATCCGACTCTCTTATCTCTCATCCCTTCCCATGATTATGGTACAACCCAATACCAAATTCTTGAACCGTTATCAAGTGTCAAAACTTCGGCAATAGACAATATCTCAGCTGAAGCCTCCAGCCGCTGGGATCACATGCGAAGCAGAAGCGGTGAGCCAATTTCCTAACAACTTGCTTCCCCTTAAAAAGCGATGCGTTTTGTCCAGGAGCGTTCTCAAGCTCCAAATATTAAAAACAGAAGATCTAAAAAGCTTACTTCACCTGAGAAATATTCAGTGAAGTCAACGGGACTAGGCTGGCTCATTTTTTCTCCTCCTTCTCGTGGATTATTACTTTGTGGATAATAGCATTGTCCTGGCAGCGTAGCGATTCATTAACTATAAGCTCAGTATTTCTTAGCTCAGTGTTAACAGAAATGTAGGAGGATTCCTTAACAGTTTAGCATAGCAGCAGAAATTAACTAAAAACATCCTGCAATCTTTCTTTTTTAAGCCGCCACACTTTTAAAGCCAAGAATGACTACAAAAGGATACCTTTGGTACAATCCATCTCCTGTTAACTAAGCTCACTTCTGCTATCCCACTTTTTTTTTTCCTGCTGACCTTAGACAAGCACTTCCCAAATCACACCCTCATTTCATTTCATAGCCACATGATGTTATTGGGCTAATCTCGACCTGTTCAGCATCACGGGACAGCTTCAATATTTGAAAAGGCTGTAATGAGTCTCCACAGGCCTCTTAGGTCAGTCAGATGTTAACTGTTAAAGTGAAGCTAAAAAGGATCTAGGTGCTATTTTTTTAAAAAAACCCTTTCAGATACAAAGGTTTGCTCTTCCAGGTTCTCAAGCCTAAACATCTTTATTGCCAAGTTCTGTGATTTATGAACTTCTTTGTGTTCAGAGAGATCAATCTCATATGTACCAATAAGTTGGCGACTGGTTTTTCATATGTCCATGTATAGCCACCTGCCTTTAATCCAAACTATTTTTTTTAAGCTTAAGGAAATGATTGATTTTTAACTGTACCCACCTGTTTCTAATCTGACATGAAAAACATGTGGTTTAGATCCTGATTTTCCTCTAATCAGACTTTTTGCTTGCATTTCAAACTGAATTGAAGAAACCCCAGTAAGGAGCTGCAAATACACCCACACAAAACGTAGGGGTGGAATGGCTGAAAATGTAATGTTTCCAGTCACATCTTGAAAAGAAAGCTTCAGCAGCTGAAGCCCTGTGCACTCAAAGAAGGGATTACATGCCAATTCACGGTAAGAGCTGCCAGGTGAAAATGGTTAGACTGAGCTTTTCTAGGGTGCCTCCTCAACCTGAGGTATTTCGGATTCAGTAAAGTGCAAAGACTGGGTAGTCTCATGGCTAGCAATTCATCCCTCTGCAAGTGGAAAAAGGTACATGTTAGTAGCAAGTTTCCTTGCCTGTCTCCCAGCTGTAGCCCCATGAGTTATATCTGCAACATCTACTGTGCTTCAGGAAAACAAGTACAGTGGTACCTCGTGTTACAGATGGGATCCATTCCAAAGGCCC
Organism: Podarcis pityusensis; assembly: GCF_964106645.2. Lineage (NCBI taxonomy): Eukaryota > Metazoa > Chordata > Lepidosauria > Squamata > Lacertidae > Podarcis > Podarcis pityusensis. The sequence goes on along the minus strand of NC_138027.1, from coordinate 8,670,105 downwards.
GTCCGTAACGTGAAATGCCGGCAACTTGAAGTGCTCTGTCTGTGCAGGCGTGGGGCGCAATTTGGCGCTTCTGTACATGTGTGAAGTGCGATTTAGCACTTCTGCGCATGCAGTGAAACCCAGAAGTAACCTGTTCCAGTACTTCTGGGTTGCCATGGGACGTAACGCGAAACGCAACATGAAGCGGACGCAACACGAGGTATGACTGTAGTTTGCTTTTGACACCTGACTGGCTAACGAGGTGGGGCGGAGGTAGAAAGAAAGAAAGGCAGAGAGATTGTTCCTGTACTAGCAAGTGCCACCAGGCACCATAACTTTATCTGTGTCATTTTGGGCTGGCTCTTTCTGTTCTGTCTGGTGAGTCTTCCTGACTTTTCTCTTTCTCATCCTCAAATGGGTCCATGTATCTGGATGTTAACTAGAAGGCTGGTGGTTTGAGCCCAACTCACAACATATTGATTCATATTTAACAGAATTTGCAAATCCTAATAATGACCTCAAAAGGGATGCATGAAATTTATCCAACCTCTTAAGGTCACCTGAAATCCACACTGGGGTGCCATATAAAAGTTGGGCACAAAGTTTCATATCAATCACTTGCAATACAGCTGGTGGTTTGAGCCCACTCAGGGAAGGCTGTGGGCAGGATTCCTAAATGGCAGGGGGTCAGACTAGATGACCCTCAAGGTCCCTTCCAACTCTGATTTGAACTTCCCTCTTGGGGTTTAAAATTTATTCCTTTCCTTACCTAACACTCAAAGAACTTAAAGAGCTCCCCCAAATGATCAAAGTGTTCCATATCAGACCTGCATAGCATTTTTCCCCCCAGCTGCAAAATATATAGTTTTAAAAAGCTGAGAAGGGAAAACCTTACCCAAAGCAGCTTTAGAGCTGGGTGAACTAGAAGCAATTATATATAGCCTGCTTTAAAGTACACAAAGACCTTGGTTGCCATTCTGCAAGTGACAGACACATACACATGAACTTCACTGCACCAAACAGTACCAAGTCATTATTTAGTAATTCTGCATTTGGAAAATGTATCTGTATCTTGGTCTCCATTATACTGATAGAAATCTAGAGCTGAAACTTGTGACTTACCCCAAGGCCACAAAGCAAGCTCACAAAACAGGTGGGACAAATCCAGCCTCAACAGCTGCTCTTCAGTGACTAGAATGTGGGCAACCTGTAGTCCTCTAGACTTCCATCAGCTCCAGCTCATCGCCGGTGAGGGATGATTGTTCATTCTCACCCTAGACTACAGAGCATTTTAGAGCCACTGCTTTAAGTAATTCTAGCTTGAAAACTGGATGTGGAGCCGCCTTTCTGGCCTTCTAGCCCCAAAACTGTTGCACCACAGCCAAAAACATGCTCAATCCACATCTATCTATAACAAGTCAACTTAGCTGTGGGTCATTAATCACATATCAGCATATTGCCCAGGCATGCAGTCTGCAACTAGGTGGCCAGCTTGAATGGCAAAGGCAAAGCAATCCTTTTGACTTCCTCTTGAAATAGTGCCTTCCACTTTAATTTTAAAACTGTTCTTCATAAGATGTCGTAGTATTCGTAAGCTGCAGCACTAGTTAATACCCCTGCAGCAAAAGGGAGCCAGCCCTCGACTCTAATCGAGAAGCCAACAGTTCAGGAATACTCACTAGCACACGCTTAAATTATCCCAATTAGAGTGGTCGAATTCTGGGGCCTCGGCCAATTGACCTAATTACCCATGCAGCTTGGGAAAGCCTGGGCTCATTTCAAGTCTACAAGAGACCGGATATAGTTGAAATACCTAATCCCTGAAAGGTCACGAGGGTTAAAACTACTTAAGTATGAAATTTGGACTCACTCGAAAATTGCTATAATTCCTGATTAGTAGTATTGATACTGTGAGTGATTGCTTAGATTATGGAAGAATTTTACAAACTAGGGTTAAGTGGGCCACAGTCACGTTATTTTTGGTTTGATATATTATATGTGCCCTTGAGCATCGTCTGCTGGAGGCGTATTATTTTACACACGCTCCCCCCCACCCCCTGAGATTTCAGAACTACTGAAAGAATACTTCCATTACCATAGCAGAGTTAAAGTGTATTATTATTTTAATACATAATAAAAATATTAAGTAGAAGACTTAGGTTTCCATAACGTTTTCCAGAGCTGACTCAAGAAACCTGAAGCTACTTGTACTCAGAATAAACTCCATCAGCAAGTCCCCTTCTGCTGTGGAGGTGTGTGCTCTCATGATGCATCAGATCAATGGGTAGGAAAGGAAGCCAGACACATGAGTGTTCACTCACCTAAACCAACACATGCATCTGTTCCTAGATGCCGATCATGGCGCCGCACACTGTCTTTCCAAACACGGAAATAAAAATTGGTTCTTTAAAAAAATGTAATGTATGAAGCAAACCAGAGAGGTGTCTTGTGAAATACCGTATTTTTTGCTCTATAAGACTTTTTCCCTCCTAAAAAGTAAGGGGAAATGTGTGTGCGTCTTATGGAGCGAATGCAGGCTGCGCAGCTATCCCAGAAGCCAGAACAGCAAGAGGGGTTGCTGCTTTCACTGCGCAGTGATCCCTCTTGCTGTTCTGGCTTCTGAGATTCAGAATATTTTTTTCCTTGTTTTCCTCCTCCAAAAACTTGTGGTCTGGTGCGTCTTATAGAGCGAAAAATACGGTAGGTGCTTTATGGGTGACAGAGACAGCAGGCAGGAATAGTCAAGCTAAGGTTTGCCTCCGCACACAGGAGATGAAGCAACGTGAGACTAGAAGATATGGACAGAGATCCTTACAAAAGAAAAAGTTCAGTCCCAGAATGAGAAACACTAGAAAAGAATGAAGAATCACCACAATGCACATCCACCTCTCACACTAGGAAAGGTTTAATGAAGTCTGAAACTAGAACAAGGAGAATCTTAAGATACTCAAATGTATTTATCCCACATATTACCGTACTGGCCCGAATATAAGCCACACTTTTTCCAAATTCCGACCATGAAAAGTTAAAGCGCGGCTTGAATTTGCAACCTTACAAGAATTGGCTTTCACGATATTGCTGTAGGATTTTCTTCTACATCTGCCATTTACGGGTGTGAATGCCTGCGGAATTTTAAGGGAGCGGCTTATATTCGGGTATTGTCTACCCCCCCCCCCCGAATTTTAAAGGTATGGCTTATTTGCGGGTGTGGCTTATATTTGGGCCAATACGGTACATGTTAAGGTAAAGGTAAAGGTACCCCTGCCCGTATGGGCCAGTCGTGTCCGACTCTAGGGTTGTACGCCCATCTCACTTAAGAGGCCGAGGGCCAGCGCTGTCCGGAGACACTTCCGGGTCACATGGCCAGCGTGACGAAGCTGCTCTGGCGAGCCAGCACCAACGCAGCACACGGAAACGCCGTTAACTTCCCGCTATAAAGCGGTACCTATTTATCTACTTGCACTTAAGTGTGCTTTCAAACTGCTAGGTGGGCAGGAGCTGGGACCGAAAGACGGGAGCTCACCCCGCCGTGGGGATTCGAACCGCCGACCATACGATCGGCAGGTACTAGGCACTGAGGTTTTACCCACAGCGCCACCCGCGTCCCACGGTACATGTTAGTCCACTATAATACTGCCCCTGGGCAATCTATTTGTCATCTGATTATTCCTGGCAGCTTAGATGAGATGTTTTGCATCATAACTGAGGATGGGCAACTCCTCACTCTTTTGGTTGGAAAATAAATCTGATGGACTGGATAGCCACTGGACATCACTCAGTTTGGAGGCCAGAGTGGCAGAGACCTCCTCAGACTGGGAAGTGAATTGGCTGTGACACATGTTCTGTAAAGGAAGCATCCCCTAGATTCACAATGCTCCATCTTGTGCCTTCAGAGCCATATCCCTTTGCGTTCCAAGAGAACAGAGTACTACAACCAACGATGCAGATTCTGTTGCAGAGAAAGGATCTTCTGCAATCCCTTGCTTGTGCCACACTGTCGAACTTGCTAACGCAGGAGGGACTAACTTGTAGTCTTACAGATATGTGGGATAACCAGCCTCATATAACCAACATGCTTAAGTCTAATTAATGCATGAAGGGGTTAATAACACAGAGTAAGCTGTCCTTGCCAAGCTTAGCTAGGTCACTCTTCATCAGCATGAGGGGAAGATAATCAAGCCTATTGTTGTACCTCTGCCTATCTGAGCTCAGCAAATGAAGAGGTTTTGAGCTGGTTAGTGCAGCTCAGACCACATGGCTCTTATAAGCCGTCCTTGTGTTCCTATACCAATAATTTAGGAACTTTCGCCATTGTAACTAAGCCAAGTTTTACTATCTGTATTTTCTGACTGACGCATGGAAAAGCACATGAACCTGACCTTTGAAGAGTTCACAAGTAAACCAGTTTTTAACTTACCAAACAGGTGGTCTTTTTCTATACTAGGGGAAGAGGGAAACTTTAATTGGAACTCTGAAGCACATATTTTAAAAGCCTAACAGCCTATATTTCCACACTTTACTTTGCTGCATATTTTGTGATTTTAAATCTCTGTGGGTTCTCTCACCTAAGAGTACTTCCCCAAACCTGGATCTTGACATCCAGGGAATTCTCCTTTCATGATACCATTTTTTTTCCTGGCCAACCAACAAGATGTTGCTAGAATCCAACCCCCATCAGCCTGCACCAGCACGACCAATGGTCAGAGGCAATGGCAACATCTGGAGAGTCAAAGTTCAGCTACCCCCATTTTAACCCAATGCCAACAATGTGCATATGCACCAAATTCCACTTCTAACTCGTTTTTTTTGTTGTTTAGCCAGTACAAAAACAAAGTAGGTTGTAGACAAGCAGAGACAAAAATTTAGCTGTGGAAAAGATGCCTAATCAACTAGCAGCAGGGGTGTAGTCTTAAGTAAATTTCCTAGAGTTTATGAGGGGCCGTTAACAAGGAAATATAGCAAATATATATATGTGTAAAGTACTTGATGAAAATGACTCTCCCCCCCCCGCCCCTGCCCGAGGCACATAGTGGGCTATGAACATGGAGAGGCTGAGAAATTTATGAAAGAAATTAGCCTTGTAATATTATATCAAGAGACATGCAATATAAAAATGGAAGCCAGGCTTGCAGCTAACTTTATCATGAATTGCCCATTAAGGAATCTTAAACTTCTGCATATGATCTGAGAGGGCTGTACAGCAACCAGTAGCACACAATAATTCATACCATATTTCATCTCTAGAAGTTACAGAGTTTTGCAAGCAACAGACCCCCAGTATAGTCTCTCACTAGCTTTATGGCCCAGCCTTGCTAAAGTGCCATCAGAGCTTTCAGCCCAAACATTCTGCTTTAAAGACAGCCACCAAGCTGCCCTCTAGAGTAGAGTGGCTGCTCTTGGCCAGAACCATAGCTGTCAACTTACAAATTTGAAAATAAGGGACCAGCAGCCTCGAAAATAAGGGCTCAGCAGCCAAAATAAGGGATTTTGCTTAGCTTATACAGAAATCCACCACTGATGGAGCCATGCTGCTTTTGCTGCGACTGTGTTTTGCAGGGGGTTGGACTAGATGATCCTAAGGGTCTACAACTCCCACCAAAGAAGAGTGGCAGACAAAACTGATGAATGACGTCGAGATGGCAAAGCTTACAGGCAGAATTAGAAACCAGGAAGAGGACCTCTTTAGTAAAGAATGGGGAAAGTTTATAATTTAGTTGAAAAGCTATTGTAAAGAGTTACATACATTGGTAGGATTGACAGAAAACTTGCAGTAAAAATTTGAACTATGGATGGACAAATGATTTATAAAAATAGAGTTATGAAAGGGATGCAGAGGGGGAAATCACTACATTAAGATGCTGCACCGGTTGGAGGGTATGCTAAGCAGCAAGTCGGGGCTGCCGTCGTCCTGGGGCGAGGAGTTCCATCGGCCCTTCCCCGCCCGAGGGAGGGAGACTCTCGCCCACGCCGCCAGTGAGCCCGGCATGAGGCGGTTGCGGCGCCGCCGCAGCCGCTGAAGCACTGCCCTTCTGCGTCCCTCCCCATCCCCTCCTCTTCCTCCTCCCTCAGGCCGCCTCCTCAGCCGCCGCCGCCACCTCTGGCTTCCCCTGGCAGCACTGAGGAAGCCTCGCAAGAGAAGGGCTGCCTGCCCGCTCGCCGCCACCTGTCTCCTCACGACGCACCCCTGAGGGGGAAAAGGGAGAGCAGAGACACACTCTCTCGAGGTGGAGGACCCCGAGCCGCTGCTTCCCTTCCGAGCCGGATGAGCATGAAACCCGGGAAATTTAAGGGACATCATCAATCCAGGACAGCAGCGGGAAACGGCTCTAGGATAAGGGAGTTTCCCACCAAATAAGGGACGGTTGACAGCTATGGCCAGAACATGGGAGGGTCTGGAAGGTTTTCCTTTGATGTTTTTAACCATGCTGGCCAAGGCAATGTTCAGCCTTTGCCCAGCAAACTTGACCCACACCAAGCTTGCTATTCACACTATGACATTCTGCTGGTATGTGTGGATGGTATTCAAGATAAGCATCTGATGGACCTTATCAATTATTTTGATGCCATTTTTCATTCCCAACTTTCCACGGTGCAGTAACATCATGCTGCAACATGGGCTGGGCTCGAGATAAACACAAGGCCAGTCATCACAATATGCTGCTCAGCTAAGAACTCGGGTTAGCAACGTATAACAGGGCAGGTAGCAACTTTTCCAGCTAACGTACATTGCATTTCTCCACTCGTTTCAGGCCATCAAGATCTACCCTAATGAGACATATGGTTAATTACTCTGGGATATGGGGTTCTGGTCTGGGTAGGCCTTTGGTCTGAACCAGAAAGGCTCTTAGGCTCTTAAAACAGGGATCGTCAATGTGATGCCCTCCAGATCTTGTTGGACTCCAACTCCCATCAGACCCAGCCTGCAGGGTCAATGGCCACGGATGATGGGAGTTTCAGTCCAAAAACATCAGGAGGGCTACTCTATCTTAAAACACAAGACTAGCATAAAGCAGTGCCTCCTCGCTCCGAAGATTCCCTCTTGCATTTCTCCCAAACTCCAGGATCACCCTATTAAAAGGTAAAGGTAAAGGACCCCTGGATGGTTAAGTCCAGTCAAAGGCGACTATCGGGTTACAGCGCTCATCTCACTTTCAGGCCAAGGGAGCTGGCATTTGTTCACAGATAGCTTTCTGGGTCATGTGGCCACCATGATGAAACTGCTTCTGACGCAACAGAACACTGTGACAGAAAATAGAGTGCACGGAAATGCCTTCCCGTCGCAGTGGTACCTATTTATCTAATCGCACTGGTGTGCTTTCAAACTGCTAGGTTGGCAGGAGCTGGGACACAGCAATGGGAGCTCATCCCATTGTGGGGATTCGAATCGCCAACCTTCTGATCAACAAGCCTAAGAGGCTCAGTGGTTTAGACCACAGCACCACCCATGTCCCTTATCACCCTATTAAGGTGTTTCCCGCCAGGAAAGTTGACTGGTAACCCTAGGAATTTTTCCTTCTTCTGTGGCGTGTATTTGTTTTCTCTGATGCACCTCCAGTCCATTGGAGGCTAGAGGAAGGCGGGTGATCCCAGTGGACGGGGTGTAAGTTGTGAGGAAAGAATGACCTTGCCTTGGCTCACACGCTTGACTTTAGCCTTCACTATAAATATGTGGTTAAAGGGGAAATCCAACAATTCTAAGGGAAAAAAATATTTAGCATGACTGCCAATAAGCGGCAAAATGATACTTGCTCTGCTCAACAGTACACAAAGCACTTTAACGAAGGGTGAGGCAATCCTGCAAATCAGCCTGGTGGTGGTGAGTGCTATTTTATGAAAATGAAGCATTTTGCTAAAAGCACACCAAAAACACTTTTGCTCTTTATAGTCCTGCATCAGTGATTTATGAAACACAAGTAGAAGTGACTGAAACCTTTCTAGAAAGGTTATTGGAAGTGACTTTTTCTAAAATCATCTGCACCCCCCACCCTGCGCCTTCATATCCTTTCTCGACAGCACACACAACCTCTGATCTTACGCTCTCCTGCAGAAAGCTCACTCTAGAGCAGTTTGAATGTTTGCAAACATTCCAAAAGGCAGAAAATAGGTTGAACCTCGGGTCCACACACAATCTGGCCATTTTAAACATGGGATTTAAAGTATTTTAGAGACTGCAATTGCATTCAATTATATTACTATATAATAAACATAATGTAATATAATAAACAATTTTATTGATTCATTATTTGTGTTCAATAGATTTTAAAAGGCTGTTTAAAAGGTAAAGGTAAAGGACCCCTGACAGCTAAGTACAGTCACAGATGACTCTGGGGTTGCGGCACTCATCTTGCTTTACAGGCCGAGGGAGCCGGTGTTTGTCCGCAGACAGTTTTAGACTGTTTTTCCGGGTCATGCAGCCAGCATGACTAAGCCGCTTCTGGCAAAACCAGAGCAGTGCACAAAAATGCCACTTGCCTTCCCGCAGGAGTGGTACCTATTTATCTACTTGCACTTTTTGGAGTGCTTTCAAACTCCTAGGTTGGCAGGAGTTGGGAATGGAACCCAGAATCTGTCCAGTCCAAGGACAGCAGAAACATTCTTCACTCTTGAGCAGGCTGGAGCAAGCCAACCTAGAGGTTCCTTGCATGCGCTCTAAGTGGCTCAAATGTTGAAGAGAAACATGTATGTACGGAAATGGCTTGAATTTACGTTTGAGGGAAACACTGTTTGAAACAGCCAGCTCTGCCAGGTCTGGGTGCTAATGTTATTTGGTCCCAACATCTCACCAGAGAACAAAGCAAGGTGTCAGCCACAATTTTGGAAGGATTTTATGAAGTGCATCGGGTCGTGTGTGAAAAATAAGTTACTCTGACCAAGATTTGACAGCCCCCACCACAAAAACAAAACAAAAATAAAATACACTTACTCTCTCTCTTTCTCGGTCAGTTTATCGTTAATATTATCTTTGATTGCAGACCTGGAGCCCTTGTGAATTATTGGATACCTGAGTGGCACTTGCAGGAAGAAGGAAATCATGGAGACCAGATGAGCAGTGTAGCCCAAAGCGACAGCATTGCTGCCATCATCCTTTGCTGTAAAGGAGAGCAAGCACACAGTTCAGAGTCACTCCACCCTATTAAGGTCCAAATGGTGGCTCATTGCCATGCTTTGAATTGGCTATTTCTTACTGCACAAAGCTCTTCAACTCTGTTGTGGGTTTTTTTTAACTGGGGCACAGCAAATTACTGTATTTTTCGCTCTATAAGACGCACCAGACCACAAGACGCACCTAGTTTTTGGAGGAGGAAAACAAGAAAAAAAATATTCTGAATCTCAGAAGCCAGAACAGCAAGAGGGATCGCTGCGCAGTGAAAGCAGCAATCCCTTTTGCTGTTCTGGCTTCTGGGATAGCTGCGCAGCCTACATTCACTCCATAAGACGCACATACATTTCCCCTTACTTTTTAGGAGGGAAAAAGTGAGTCTTATAGAGCAAAAAATACGGTAACACTGCAGGGGGGAAAAATGAGCTGATAGACATGGGGCTAGAGTGGATGATCCTTGGGGATTCCTTCCAATTCAATGATTCTATGGAGGGGTCAGCCCTATGGAGGGTTGTGTTGTTTCCCGGACCCTCCTAGCCACCTCTTGCCAAGGATGATCACAGCCAACCTCTTCTGATACCATATTTTCCGACACATCTAATAATAATAATAGTAATTATTATTATTATTATTATTATTATTTATTTATTTATTTATACCCCGCCCTCCCCGGCCAGAGCCAGGCTCAGGGCTGCTAACACCAGTAAAATTACAGTAAAAACATAAGGGGGGGGGAACCCAATTTAAAATACAGGATTAAAATGCAATTTAAAATGCAGCCCCATTTTAAAAGTAGCCCATAGATCAAAACCGTAAGGGGAGGGAAACATAAGGGTCAGACTGAGTCCAAACCAAAGGCCAGGCGGAACAGCTCTGTCTTGCAGGCCCTGCGGAAAGATGTCAAGTCCCGCAGGGCCCTGGTCTCTTGTGACAGAGCGTTCCATCAAGTCGGGGCCAGTACTGAAAAAGCCCTGGCCCTAGTTGAGACCAATCTAACCACCTTGCGACTTGGGACCTCCAAAATGTTGTCATTTGTGGACCTTAAGGTCCTCCGCAGGGCATACCAGGAGAGGCGGTCCTGTAGGTATGTGGGTCCTAGGCCGCATATGCCACCAAGTGGAAGTTTCCCCCACTTCCAGCCTAAGCGACTCTTCCCCACCAGCTCAAAGCCTTCACTCTCACCTTAACCCTTATGTCTGAACTCCTCTGGGGAGGAGGGGAGACTACCCCTTTCAGCCCACACTTCAGAATCCACCTTTCGCGAGAGAATATCTCCTGCTCTCCCACTCCTTCCCATTAGGGCACATGAGCTAACTATCCTGGCTTACAGATGTTCTCATCTCCTATGCATTTGGTTTTTAAAAAGAAAAAAGAGGTTCTGCTTTCCTATTTTTTTTAGGCTTTCTGAGAATCAGTCACACCCGGCTTCCTTGACCTCATGCCAGGCTTTTGGTAAGCGGAGACAAGACATCCAAACTCGGGGGGGGGGGGGTGGAGAGATTGCTCCCTTTATATAAAATGGGGGAGGGGGAAAACATGTATTTCATTACAGCAAACTATTTCGGTGTCACGAATTAACCCCATCTTCTCCTGCCTGGATTTAAATTTCCACAACCTGTCTGGCGTTAACTTCCAGGAAATCATAGGAAAGGCACTCTTTTCAATGCAACCTGCCAATTTCGTTTCACCACATTCAATTTTCAGCTATGCCGTGGGGGCAGCTCACCTAAATTCTATGTGACAAGTTTGCTGAGAACTGTAATCACTTCACGGGCACTAGCAAACTGTGACAACCTAAAAAATGGGCTGTTAAAAAGTTATTGACACAAGGGGAGCCGTTGGACAGGATTGTAACAGAGCAAGGAATAGTATTTATTTACGAAGATTTTAAATTGGTGCATAAGATACCCCCTGTTTAGACAGCTACATCTGGGTGCATAATAGCATTTAACCTTTATTAAGGTCAGAGAAGAGCCACGTCACACGATAGTTTGGTAGATCTTTGACACACAGCTAACTCAGAATTCAATCATCTAAACCATGGGTAGGCAAATGAAGGCCCAGGGGCCGGATCCGGCCCAATCACCTTCTAAATCCTGCCTGTGGAAGGTCCAGGAACCAGCGTGTTTTTACAGGAGTAGAATGTGTGCTTTTATTTAAAATGCATCTCTCTCTCGGTTATTTGTGGGGCATAGGAATCCGTTCATTTCCCCCCCCAAAAAAATATAGTCCGGCCCCCCACAAGGTCTGAGGGACAGTGGACCTGCCCCCTGCTGAAAAAGTTTGCTGATCCCTGATCTAAACTGATGCTCAATCTATCCCGTGGATAAGAAAAATGACTTCAATGTGAAAAGGGAGAGAAGTTTTAGAAAAAAATCACTACAGTGGTGCCTCGCAAGACGAAATTAATCTGTTCCGCGAGTCTCTTCGTCTTGCGGTTTTTCGTCTTGCGAAGCACGGCTATTAGCGGCTTAGCGGCTATTAGTGGCTTTTAGCGGCTTAGCAGCTATTAACGGCTTAGCGGCTTAGTGGCTATTAACGGCTTAGCGGCTTTAAGAAAAAGGAAACAAACTCACAAGAACTCGCAAGACGTTTCGTCTTGCGAAGCAAGCCCATAGGGAAATTCGTCTTGCGGAACGACTCAAAAAACGCAAAACCCTTTCGTCTAGCGAGTTTTTCGTCTTGCAAGGCACCACTGTACTATTCTTTCTTTTGCAATGTAAGGAAGGTTCATATGGAAATCTGGGCTACTAAGAAATGCTATCAAATAGCAACAATGATGGGCTTGCAAAAATGCGCAAACTACTGCAAGAAATCAAAGTGAGTCACTATTTAAATTTGTTTTCTTAAAATGTGGATACCCATCATGGAGCAGTTAGGAACATTCGTTTGAAAACTGCCTCCTGCGAAACAATGGAATTCCCCTCCCCCCCCCAACTGAAATTTGCTGTCTGGGTTTCCCTGCTGGCGTGCCTGCACAGGGCAATTAGGTATCAAAAGCAAGCAGGTAAATAGCCAATTACCTTGAAAGTCTTCAGAATTGGGCAACTTGACTCCACAAATAAAATAATCCTTTTGATCATTCTGTGGATTTAATAGCAGAAAGTGAGGTTGGAAGGGTGCCCATGCGAGAATCAAAAACCCGAATTGTAAACAACAGAATCAAAATCTGAGCATGTAATGGAAGCAGGCAGGTCTTCGAATATGTGCCATGAACGTTTAGTGGGAAAGCGAGTCAGAAGAAATCAAAAGCCACGTTTCACTTTAGCATTCCTGATTTGACAGCAGCCTGCGTTTTGCTTGCTGCCTTCATTACTTATATAGATGGCCCCATAAACACGCTCCTGGCCTAAAGGTATTCTTTGCTTCTGAGAACTGAAGGTGGGCCTACAGGAGAATCCTAGTGCAGAATATTTTAAGGGACCTAGCCTATGTCCCCAGAGTCACTCAACAGAGGGTGATTGCTACATCGTGCCATACCCTTAACAGAGGGATCATTGATCTCAGGGTCCTCAGTACGTCTGCTTCAGCAGGCAGCAGTTCCCCAGTGCACTGAGCACAGTTCTTTTCCAGCCCTGTGATCAAAGTTCTTTTTATCTGGAGATGGTGGAGGCTGAAGTTGGAGCCTTACACATGCTATGGGTAGGGGCCTATCTGTAGGAGACTACAATATCTTTGGTTTGACATGCTGACGGTTGCACAAATGAATGTGGTATCCCAACTACAGCTTCCGAAGCTGGCGTTACTGGAGAATGCGAAACTCACCAGATCAATAGGGTAAATATAGGAAAGCTCTGAAAGTAATTGCCTGCATCTGATGGTCAGCTGTGCGTTGGTCTTCAAGAATTGCTCTCTGATGAAAAAGACAAAAATTGAATGAATACCTGAAGGGTCAACACATATTACTCCCAATGCCTCACAGTAGATTTAATTATGTTTAATATTCACAGTACTGCCAAATTATAGTGCAATATATAAATGACTAAAAAGGAGAGTCACCTTTAATAAAAGTGTAGGATACATTGGCACAATTAGAGAAAAATGACCGATGTTTGTTTCAGCAAACTCCTCATGCCGAAATGATATCCCCTTCCTTTGTATCTGCTTTCTCCTAGACAAGAGCAGGCAGAGGAACTAATTGCTGCTGAAAGCTCACACAACCAGGGTGTGTGTGTGTGTGTTTTTGCTGAGTGAATGAGCTTGCAGCAGTGTCACCCACTGGGACCAGAGAATCATCTTAAGGCCACTAGACATGGTGAGATCTCTGACTTAACAGGTTTGAGGACAGCAAACATATTGACTCTTTACAAGTTTCCTCCAGGGAGCGGACTCACAGACAGAACTACAGAATCCAGAGGGGATTCCTGGTTGGTGGTAGCAACAACTGCTAGGCCCCTCTGTCAGTCATGAGAACTCGTCAGCAAGACACTTCTGTGTGTTTGTGTGTATGTGTGAGACACATACCGTATTTTTCGCTTTATAGGACGCACTTTTTCCCCTCCAAAAATTAAGGGGAAATGTATGTGCGTTTTACGGAGCGAATGCAGGCTGCTTGGCTTCAGGGATAGCAACGCGAAGCCTCCGAAGCGCAGTGGGAGCGCTCCCGCTGTGCTCCAGAGGGTTCGCGTTGCTTTCGCTGAAGCCTGGAGAGCGAGAGAGGTCAGTGCGCACCAACCCCTCTCACTCTCCAGGCTTCAAGGATAGCCGCCTGAAGCCTCTGGAGTGCGGTGGGAGCTCCCGCTGCACTCCGGAGGCTTCGGGTTTCCTTCACTGAAGCCTGGAGAGCGAGAGGTTCCTTTTGCTGAAGGGTAGGTGCCCCTTCAGCTAAGGCGCAGCGCCCCTTCAGCTAAGCGGGAGGAGAAATGGAAGGGACTCCGTTTCTCCTGCCGCTTCGCTGAAGGGGCGCTGCGCAGAGAGGGGGAGAATTCTTTTTTCTTGTTCTCCCCCTCTAAAACAAGGTGCGTCCTATGGTCGGCTGCGTCCTATAGAGCAAAAAATACGGTACATGGGAAAATGAAGAATTAGTGAATCTATCAGCTCATTTGCTTCACCTCCTCCAATCGCCATTCCAACTACTGAATCCGCAAAATGTCCAGTCTTTGGCCCCACAGCTCCCAATATGTAGTGTCGTAACCAACAAGTACAAACTGAACAGGGTAATTTTCAACCCAGGATTCAAGGGTACAGGTGTGGATTGACCATGGACAGCTCCTCAGGTGTGGGGACTTATTACTGCACTCCATCCTTTGAGACTTATCGAATCTGCAGAATTCCTGAATTCTCTGGGATAATGCTCCAGTTAGAGTGAAGAAAATGGAGGTGCTGTTATGGAAGCATTCCTCAGTCTGTCAATCGTGACGCCTGCCTGCTCTCAATGGGGGAGTATTCCCCATGAAAGAGCAAGGACATTCCAAGTTATTACTGGAGGCCCAAAGAGCCTCCATGGCAAGGAATGTCTATGCCTAGCTACAATCTGTTCACTGCTAGTACTGGTGTGCATGGGACCCAATACTTGTGAAGAGCTGCTTTTCCAGTACCTTGCAAACCAAAATTTCCTATCGGGGGAGAGACCACACTTGCTGAAGAGGCCAGAAGGATGGTGACAAGAAACAGGGCATTCTCTGTGGTGGTGCCCCTTCCAGGAGAAGTCAGACAGTCCCCCAGACTTGCCATACTCTGGCAGAATGTTAAACCCTTTCTATTTGCCCAGGCCTTTGAGAGCTAGTTTTGCTGCTGCTATTTGCAGTTCTCGAAGCTACAAACATGAGTCTGACCAAACTGCAGGAGGCAGTGGAAGACAGGAGTGCCTGGCGTGCTCTGGTCCAGGGGGTCACGAAGAGTCGGACACGACTAAACGACTAAACAACAAAAAAATTGCAGTGAAGGTACTAACAGCTGTTTTTTTCAATGCTCTTTTCAGAGATGTTTGAACTCTTATTGTGTATAGCATTTTTATGTTGTTGGCTCCCTTTTGGACGGAAGGGCAGGGTAGAAATCTGACAAACGAAAGATAAGGTCAGCATTTCCCTACTACAACCAATCCAACTACTACAACCAAAAAGACAAACGCCTTTTACCTCTTAGCAGTGCATTCTTTTCTCAACTCTTGCAAGGGTTCTTTGTCCAGTCGGAGCTTCTGGTATTCTTCCTCAAACGCATTTCCTACCAGGGACATTTTTGGAAGAAAGTATCTGATTGTTTTTTGCATTTTTCAGCACTAAATAGTGGCAACAATCGCAACACTATTTTTGGAGTATTTATAAAGAAAGCAAAACTATGAAATACGGTTTTAAGGAATGCCTCTTGTTGCCAAACACCTTAGAACCATCTCTATTACCACAAGTCTGAACCCATCTTTTGGAGAACACCTAAATGCATCACTGAGGAAGGAGCTGAACCCAGGACACTATGCAAGCTTTTTGCTCCTTGCTGTGCTCTCTCCTGAAGACAGGAGTGCCTGGCGTACTCTGGTCCATGGGGTCATGAAGAGTCGGACACGACTAAACGACTAAACAACAGCAGTGCTCTCTCCTAATTGCACCATTGGTGTGCTCTTGGATTTCTTCCTTCTTCAGAGCTCATAAATCAACAGAAGACCTCACAGCTACCTTAAGACAACTGGTTGGAAAGACTTACAGCTCTAAAACGAAGAACTGCGTCACAGTGGCAGCTTGCCAAAGCGGTGAGCCACTGACCTGCCCTCCCTGGGCTACAGCACCACCACTGCAGATGGATATCAAGTGAGCAAACAAGAGCCCAATGGGGTCCCACCTCATCCTACAAAGCTGCTTCTCAATAGGAGTAACCCATTGCTCAGCTACAGATCAAGCTCCTCTGATGGCTCATGCTTCTTTGATCACCTACTTTTCATGGGAAGGCATCTGCTAAATTGGTTGTACGTGCAGTATAGAGTTATAATATATAACTGAAATGTAAATTCACACTTACCTCTGTCAAATAGCGCACTTTGTTCCTTATGTAGCAAGGCAACCTCTCGGCCCAGGGCTTTCTTCTGCCTCTCTAGCTCATTCCGAAGCACCAAAATCTTCAACTGTAAACACTCACTCTCTTTTTTCTATTAAACAAATTAATAAGAGGGCTGCTCAGCAAATATGGTGACACAGAGGCTGGATGGCCATCTGTCATGTACGATCTAGATGAGATTCCTGCATTGCAGGGTGTTGAAACAGATGACCGTCGGGGACCCTTCCAACTCTACAATTCTAGGATTCTGGTTTGACTGTTGCACTGAACACAATATGATAGGCTCAGAACAGCTTGAGGATTGAGAGAGCCATTTGGGAAGAGGTCAGAGCAAATTCTTGAGACGCTCTCTTGAAAGCACCTATGCAAAGCCAAAGTCACCCGACTTGGACTACAAGATGTCAAGGCTTGGGAGCAGCAGTAGCTATCAAGGCTAGTAATAATCTCACGACATAAAGCCTGTCTAGCCCCTCAATTATGTCATCGTCCAGTACAGGCAACTCCAACCTTCAGCCCTCCAGATGTTTTGGACTACAATTCCCATCATCTCTGACCACTGGTCCTGTTAGCTAGGGATCATGGGAGTTGTAGGCCAAAACATCTGGAGGGCCGCAGGTTGGGGATGCCTGGTCCAGTAGATAATAAAATAATAATAAACATAAACATAAACAACCCCCTTTTCATTCATACAGACCATAGTGAGCCGAATTATTTTCTTATCTGCTGCCATGCCTTTTTAACCTGAATTAAACATTAATTTAATTTAAGTTAATTTAATTAAGTTAGATTAGCCTCAACCAGAGCCAGGGCCTTCTCAACACTGGCTCTGGCCTGGTGGAACGCTCTGTCTCATGAGACCAGGGCCCTGCGGGATCTGATTTCTTTCCGCAGGACCTGTAAGATAGAGTTGTTCCACCTGGCCTTTGGCTTAGAATCAGTTTGATTCCCTCCCCCTCTTTCTTTTTCCTTTCTCCTCCTGTGAAGAGGCTGCATCCTAATGTTTTAATGTTGTATTTTAATCTTGTTTTTTAAATTGTATTTTAATCAACTTGTTTTTATTATTGGTTGTTAGCCGCCCTGAGCCCGGTCTTGGCTGGGGAGGGCGGGGTATAAATAAAATTTATTTTTATTTTTATTATTATTATTAAGATTACAACTTAATGTGATTTTAACTGGGCATTGTCATTTGACTGTTACAATATTGCTGTTTTAATTATTTTATTGTACGCCGCCCTGGGCATCCCACATGGAAAGGCAGGAAGACAAGTTGAAAAATAAATAAATGCAGTCACTGAAAGGGCTGCACTGGGAGCCTCAGGGGGGTTAAGAAAATCCCAGGGCTCCCCAACTGAGAACTCAACGCACGACGTGCTAAAGCTGCTGCACACGCACACCTGCAATTTGGGCACTCCCGCCGAGCGGTCTTCATTAATGACAAAACTCTAGGCAAAGTCTGAGATCTCTGCCTCTTGCCGCATTTTGCAACCTCTGCAACTGCATTTTCTCCCAGTGCAGGCTGAGCAAAGTATGAGGCCTTTGCAGTCCACAAATCTCTTCAGAGATTAAGCTATCAATATCCTTTCCCTCCCTGCTTGTACAAAGGCAGAATGCCCGACGTGTTCCCATTCCAAGCAGCTCACAAGCCAACATAAAGATGACAGGCTTCACTTTACCTTGGGGACCGAAGCGAACATGGAGAAGAGTTATTTAGAGTGATAAGGAAATGTGGCTTTTGTTATGTTATTTGTAGATTTGATTTATGGGCTTATTGCGAATATGCATCTATGCTCTGTTCCCAACTTGCACGTAAACCCAGTGGAGAAGGCTTGATTGCCTCAACACAAGGCACTGGGGCTGAAGGAAGAAAATTAGTTCAGTGCTGAAAGAGGCACACAACGGTACAGTAAGCCTCTGGCTAGAGAGATAGCGGAACTCCCCATGTTCCTCATCATTTAAAGCCAGCTTTATGAAGGACTTCAATTTTCCATTATGTGTCAAGCCTTCCAGACTCGTTGGAGAACCTCCCTGAAATAAAATGCAGGACTCCCCAATCCGAACCAAGCATAACATCATGAAGAGAATGGGATACAAGCAGATTGGCTTCTTAAAATTGATATGAGGCACCAGGTGCCTGCCAGGCTGTGCCAATATAAATTTCCAAATTAAGTCACTAGCTATACTGGTCCCCATCCTAGACCATGCTGAGCCCTTTGACATTAGTCGGCGCCAACAGATTGCTTTGTTCCAAATTCTTCTTTTAAAAACAAAACAAAAAACTGAGCCTAAGTTGACAATTAAAATGTTTGTCACTGTGCCCAAGAAGTCATTACATGCATTTTGCTCATCCTCAAAAGCTTGGAGTGTCAGCAAACTCAGCTATTACACTCGGCCCAAACAATTACAAGGTTCACCACACTTTCCACTGGTAGCTCATTAATCCCAATCTGTAAGAGTTTGTTTTTCCTGGCAGCCACTTTTTGCTCATTCGCCACAGAGCCAGCGTTGATGCTTTACAACTGCAGAGCATTAGGAGGCCTATTAATTTGGTTTTTCCCTCTCAGCAATTTAGGCTTAATCCAATACATCAAGACGTTGGGACTTTCCAGACAAATATTTCCATTTAATAATAAAAAGGGGTTTGAGTTACATGCAAGAGTGACAGTGCTTGAGAAAGTCCATACATCTGTAGTTATTACATGAAGACATCAAGCAATTTCTCCTGCACGTGAAAAACTCGTCACTGCAGATCAAATCACGCCTAACTATCAGGGAAGAGGTTGTCTGCACAAAGTGTGAGAAAACTGGTTGAGCATCTCTGTACTCCGCAGACTAGGATTCCCCAAACCTTTTACTGTTTGCATTTCCTGACTTTT
Source organism: Podarcis pityusensis (assembly GCF_964106645.2). Taxonomy (NCBI): domain Eukaryota; kingdom Metazoa; phylum Chordata; class Lepidosauria; order Squamata; family Lacertidae; genus Podarcis; species Podarcis pityusensis. The sequence goes on along the minus strand of NC_138027.1, from coordinate 8,651,169 downwards.
GTAAATATATTCCTGAATTTCATTGGTTACAGGTTTGTAACTTTGTGTGTTTGCCCCCATTCAAGCCAGGCACCTCAAATTCCATTATATTCGGGTCTCCTAAGTGATAATCAAGACCTAAATACAGAAATAAATAAATGGTTGGCTTCAAATTGCGAATAAGGGACATAGGATGATCAGCAGTGGGGTTCTATCCACCAGATCATTCTTACATAAGCTGAGACCTAGGCACAGAAAGGGCCTGCGCCGAAATTCCCCTAACAACTGCTCACACCTCTCTAACAAGGTACTCCCTTCAGATTTTGAAAGCCCTCCAATTATATGAACCCATCAATGTTTTACTCAGGGCATTTGCTATAAGTGAGAGAAGCAAATACATCCCGGAAACCTACCAGCTCCTTGCTTGTCGACGTAAGCCTCAGTTTCTCTTCGATCTCCCTTCCTATTTTCTGAACAGTTACCTGAGTCTGTTTAATTGCACACTGGGCCCGGTGGAGCCTGCGAATGAACAAACACACACAGAAGAGTTAAAACAGCCTTTGGAAATAAACTACACTGCATTGAACATGCTGGAAGCTACTTTCTGAACGCTTCTCTTGACTATCTTTGCTTTAAAACGATGTTGATATTGTATTTTTAAATTGCTGTAACCCTTCCTCCTTTTGGAGAATGGTGGGTGATAAATAGAATATATAACTAACAATAACAATTCCCGCTGGTATCAACAGCACATCAACACAGCAAAGGAATGGGGTGAACTGGGGTTCAAATGAGTCCGTGCTCACTGTACTAAGTTCCTACTTGGAAAATGGGTGTGAATTCACCCACAGGGTTTCAACTCAAGTTTAATGGCCCACAACCAGCTCATCACTGAACCCAGACCCTGGTCCATGCCCGATTCAGATGTTATGCAGAACTAGAGCTGGTTGTCTTCAGCATGCTGGAGACATTTTGCTCTGAATCCTCTAGTGCAAGCATGGCCAAACTTGGCCCTCCAGATGTTTTGGGACTACAATTCCCATCATCCCTGACCACCGGTCCTGATAGCTAGGGATGATGGGAATTGTAATCCCAAAACAGCTGGAGGGCCAAGTTTGGCCATGCCTGCTCTAATGTGTGCTCCCAATGGCTTCATATGGGGGTTATTAGGTTGTTGTTTTTATTTTGATTATGTATTTTGTGGTTTTATGTTTTTATTTTATTCGGTGAACTGCCCTGAGACCTCCGGGTATAGGGTGGTATATAAATTCAATCAATCAATCAATAATAACTGAATAGCGTTGAGGACAAAATTGTGCCCAATGGCACATTGTAACACAAATGTCAGGAGGGGAGGTCAAGGGGTTTCCCCGCAATGCTACTCTCTAGAAGTGCCCCTGACACCCATCCCAAAGAGTTGCTCCAGATATGGAAAGCTGGATCCTAAACAGGCAAACAGGCAACACTTCAGATTTCTGCCTCATAAGAACTGAAAGACGGGGGGGGGGGGGGAGAAAGAGAGAGAGAGAGAGAGAGAGAGAGAGAGAGAGAGAGAGAGAAGCCACTGGTTTCACTTACCGTATTTTTTGCTCTATAAGACTCACTTTTTCCTTCCCAAAAAGTAAGGGGAAATGTGTGTGCGTCTTATGGAGCGAATGCAGGCTGTGCAGCTATCCCAGAAGCCAGAACAGCAAGAGGGATTGCTGCTTTCCCTGCACAGCGATTCCTCTTGCTGTTCTGGCTTCTGGGATTCAGAATATTTTTTTTCTTGTTTTCCTCCTCCAAAAACTAAGTGCGTCTTGTGGTCTGGTGCGTCTTATAGAGCGAAAAATATGGTACAATTTTAAATTGGGCAAAGTTTTAAGCTTGGTCTGCACATGGAAGAGAATGAGGCACTACAGCAGGCTTCCTCAAACTTGGCCCTCCAGGTGTTTTTGGCCTACAACTCCCATGATCCCTAGCTAGCAGGACCAGTGGCCAGGGATGATGAGAACTGTAGTCTCAAAACATCTGGAGGGCCAAGTTTGAGGAAGCCTGCAGTAGAGAATGGTCTGCATCACTTCTGGCTGCAGGTGGGAAAAACCATTTTTGAGTGCCCCCTTGCACAGACTCCTTGCAAGGGAAAGGGGAAAACTAAAGCATCATGTACAGTGATAGCACTGTATTAGAACAGAAATAATGAGCAAATATTTGAAGGAGGAAGACAGAAGGAACATGAAATATTTTAAATTACAATTTTGATATTGCAATAAAAAGGCAAAGGACCCCTGACAGTTAAGTCCAGTCGCAGACGACTCTAGGGTTGCGGCGCTCAACTCACTTTCAGGCCGAGGGAGCCAACGTTTGTCCACAGACAGTTTTTCTAGGTCATGTGGCCAGCAGGAATAAGCCACTTCTGGTGCAACGGAACACCGAAACCAGAGCAGTGCACAGAAACGCCGTTTACCTTCCCACCTATTTATCTACTTGCACTTTGACATGCTTTCGACTGCCAGGAGCTGGGACCAAACAACGGGAGCTCACCCCGTCGCGGGGATTCGAACCACCGACCTTCTGATCAACGAGCCCAAGAAGCTCAGTGGTTTAGACTTTCCAAAGGGCAGCAGCAAGTTACCAGAAGTGTTTTAATATGCCGTACGTTTCAGTCACTCCCCAAACCCAAGCTATTTGATGCAAGGCAGACACTTTCTGCTAGACAGACCTCTCCTGGGGTGACACAACCAGGGAGGGGATTCAAATCTGGGATGCCCAGCCCTGCAGCACTAATTCAAACCTCATTCCTACACTACACAGAAGTGCATGCCCTGCAGTTTAAGAGCACAGAAACAGGTTGAAGTTGGCAGAAGATGATTTATGATACGTCTCCCTACTGTTTCCTGAACACATTTGGTCCTTTTCGGAAATGAGTTGTTGATGTTTTTTAAAGAATGATCCAAAAATGTAGCAATTTTGGAAGCATTAGAATTACCTCCACGACTGACATATTTGAGGGCATTTTCCACTGGAGGCCAGTCTGGCAGGTGACCCCGCAGGGCGCTTTTGGCCTTCCCGTGCAGCACAGCTCATTTGCTTGATCCATTGAGGCAGGCTGTTATTTATAGTGCAAAAGAGCCCTTGAGCTGTGCAGGGCGCTTCAGAAATCTCATTTCATTTGTCTTCAGCGACCTGGGAGGTGGGTCAATATCATTTCCATTTTACATGTGGGGAACTTACTGAGACAGAGGTTTTGCTCGAGGTAACTCAAGTTCACAGCTGAGCTGAAACTTGAACCCAAGTCTCCAAAGTCTGCACCCAAAATTCTATACCCAGGACCACCTTAGCGCCCTCCTTCCCACTTGCCCTTTCCTTGTTGCAGCCTATAAAAAATCCACATGTGAACTGAACATGCCACTTCCTTCAAAAGTACAGCGGCTGAACTAGAATCAAGGCTTAACCATTGTAAAACCTGTTAGTAAATTAAGGGTTGGATTTTGAGCTGGAAAACTGGAGTCCAAATCCCCACTTACGCCCCCAGTATTCACTGGGTGGCATTGGTATGATGCTCTCTCCTATCTGTTAAGGCACAGAGCAAGAGTTGCCATAAAGAGATGAGAGCAGGAAACCATCCACAGCATGCTTTAAAACACTACATAAACATATTCAGCCCCCGTAGACCTTATTTTCTGCAGAATGCCTCAGAATTATCTACACGCCATTCTTGCAGCACAAAGTAGTCACCCCAAATGCTTTTGCTTTCAATAAGATTTTTAAAAGTCCCTAAAGATCTGCAACTGCAGTTCTAAAGCCAGCCTTCCTTGTATTTAGCTGTCAATCATGACAATATTATTCTCCACATACCTATAAATACTGAGCCCAGCTAGCGTTTTGAAGCCAAGATTTCCTGAAACATATTTGTGCGCAGAGTAAAGCTGTGCTGCCAGCTCCAGCACAGTAATTCCACTTGCAACTTACCCAAGAAGCTCAAGGTCTGACAGCATTACATGCCAAAAAGGAGGACCCTATACAATTTAGGTCCATCACCCAATGCCTTTGCTCTGCACAGAACTGCAGAAAAGGACTCTATTATACAGTCAGACAGTGACAAAGAAGCTAAGCTGAGCCGAGGTGAAAACAAGCAACAGATAATCAAGAGCCTCTGCTCTTCTTTTCTTCTGGGGAAGTCAACAAGGTCATTATATCTCAAGGGTGTCACGGAAACAGAATTTAAAAGTCTTTGGAAGCAACCAAGAGCAACCAAGGAAAGCGAGAAGATGGGAGGAAGGGGGGCCCTGAACAATTTGGAATTCCCTCTTCATGTAAAATAAGGACTACTCTTTCAGGACAACTCCCATATGACTATATCCTGCATAAGATATAAGATGTTGGAGTGAAATAGTTATCCACCTACTGCTAATATGTCTGAAAATCAAACATGCTGCCTGCGTATGTAAGATTGGGCCCGTATGTAAAATTGGGCCCTTCTTCTGGGCTCACCAGGCTGGTGAGCAGCAAAAACAGACCTTCTCAGTGGTGGCCCCATTAGTGCTGAACTCCCACGGGAAGTACAGCTGGTTGTATAATGACCCCCACCCCTCAAGAAGGGATTGTTAGTCCTTTCCTTGCATTTTATTCAAACAATTTTAAGACTAAAGTGTACAAAAAAATTAGGATACTCCCCAAACCTTAGTTTTAGTTTGTAGAGTGCTTTACCAGAAACTACTACACATCTCAAACGCCAAATGAACAGATACTTGTAAAGATGCAGAAAACAGGTGCAGTTTGAATCAAAACATCTGGGTTTTCTGTGGTAGGTGCAACTGAAGAGGCCAGCCGGTGGTCATCTGGCCATATCAGACTTGTGTACATTTACCCAATTTTTTGTAAAAACACTCGCATCCTGTCGTGTTTGGCAAAATTTTCATAGGGCTTGCCAATATGTTTCCAACAGGAAGACTAAAAATAAAATGCCTCATTCCAGATGCAGCTAAAGCAGAGCAAAGGAAGCTTTGCAGGCAGAGACCCATAATATATAAAAGAATGTTAAACATGATGCCCAGAAATATCAGGCTCTCTTGTTGCCCAAATCAATTTTGTTTATCTGAAAGATTTTGATCGAGATTTTTCAGTATCCACAAGGCAACCAATTTCTATAGGACATGTTTCAAGTCTTTGGGTTCTCATTGCTTCCACTGTTGCAGATTATCCCAAGCAAAATTAGATTATGGATCACGCACTGCAATCATTGAAACAATCACTAACACTAGAGATTCATATGTGCACACACTTCATCTGGCTGATTAAATGAAGTCAAAGCCAAACCTTAAAGCCCTCGCCCCAAAGCCTTCTCCCAAAGAATAAGCTGAAGGTGTCCAGGGTCATCCCATTCCATCTGCATGACAACCTTGCAAAGCAAATCATCCTGATAGATTCTGACTCGTCCAAGACCACCAGTGAACCTCATGGCTTACAAGACCTCTGCCTCATCTTTGAGCCACTTTGGACACGATGAAGTCCTGCCAGCTAAAAGTACTGGTGCGCTGCGTCCAGATGGAAGCACTTCTCTGTGTCCGGAGTGGCCAATCATTTATACCTTTACAGGGGTCAGCAAACTTTTTCAGCAGGGGGGTGGTCCACTGTCCCTCAGACCTTGTTGGGGTGGTGGACTATATTTTTTGTGGGGGAAAGAATGAATTCCTATGCCCCACAAATAACCCAGAGATGCATTTTAAATAAAAGCACACATTCTACTCATGTGAAAACACCAGGCAGGCCCCACAAATAACCCAGAGATGCATTTTAAATACAGTGGTACCTCGTGTTAAGTACTTAATTCGTTCCGGAGGTCCGTTCTTAACCTGAAACTGTTCTTAACCTGAAGCACCACTTTAGTTAATGGGGCCTCCTGATGCTGCTGTGCCACCAGAGCACAATTTCTGTTCTCATCCTGAAGCAAAGTTCTTAACCTGAAGCACTATTTCTGGGTTAGCAGAGTCTATAACCTGAAGCGTATGTAACCTGAAGCATATGTAACCTGAGGTACCACTGTAAAAGGACACATTCTACTCATGTAAAAACACGCTGATTCCTGGACCGTCTGCGGGCTGGATTTAGAAGGTGATTAGGCCAGATCCTGCCCCCAGGCCTTAGTTTGCCTACCCATACTTTAGCTGATGCACCTTAACAGCAGTTCCGTTTGGTCAGATAGATAGAAAGAAAAAATAAATCCATTCAGCCTAGCACAGCAGCTGAGCCAAATCCTTCCAGGAAGACCACAAGCAGGACACAAACGCAACAGCAGCACCCGCCAACGTCTGAGAGAAACTGGCATAAATCCACAATCTGAACGTGGAAGTCATGTAGTTTGGAAGCACTCTGGTTCTGGAATTGCTCCTGAAGGCTCGAGACTAGTGCAGGTTTGTCAACTGCGTTCATTCCTTCAGCAGACTTGGACACAGTCAGTCAAACCTACATTCGTTACATCTAGGCTGGATTACTGAAACATGATGTACATGGGGCTGCCTTTGGAGACCTTTTACAGACGTCAGATAGAGGAGAATTCTGGAATCATGTTGTTCCTTTGCTGATTTACTGAGTCTCTTTCCAGGTATTATTACTTTTAAAGCCCTAAATGGAAATTCAAGACAGGCCAACTTGATTGGACAACCACTCCCAGCCCCTAATTCAATTCTAGTATAAGGAGGAGAGGAATAAAGCTTTCACTTTCTTCCCATTATGCTTTATTTTTTAAACATCCACATTCTTTCTCAGCAAGGAAGCATTCTTCCTCAATAGGCTTACTAATTCTCTTTAATACTGCTTTTTACCAGTTTATCCGGAAGAAGCATAAAGCTGACTAACTCATATTTCCTGGTTCTCTCTGGATCCATTTTTTAAAAATTTCATAAATATAGAAATACACTGAGCCTCACCTGTGTCTGGAAGAGCACTTCTTACATGACGCTGTCACAATATTTGTGAACGTCATTAACAAATTTACAACATATAAAAGAAACTCTAGATTTTCACTCGGGTCTGGTTTCTATGTTGGTTAGTTTGAGGATCAGACATCAGTTCTTTACATAGAGCTGTAAAGTTGGAAGGGACCATGCAATGCAGGAATATGCAGCTGTCCCGTATGGGGTTGTTATCTGGTGGGTGAAGACCACAACAGGTGGAGTATGAGGAAACACTCTGCATTTTGTACAAACTTGCTTGCAGCCCAGCCCAGGAGAACAGAGGTAGCTGCTCTCCTCCAGGAACACATCCCACAATTACAATGTATGCTGTTGCACCACCCCAAGAGGGACATGCACTCACACTGGTGCACATGAAATTCTTGTGTTACTTGTTTCGACTGTCTTCGGACATGAGCTTAATTTAGAGGAGTGAAATGCTTTCTTTAAGCGTAATTCGAAAAACAGATTGATGATGAATGCCGAATTTGGAGAAGATTCCTCCCCGCTCCTCTTGAATAATTTCATCCGATTTTGTTCCTCAATCAATTCTGCTTATGTTAAAGGAATAGGTTCTGCTATTAACCAAACATCAAGCAATCACAGTCAGATTCCACCAGCTATTTCTCGACAATAAATGATTTCCCTGATAAACCGTGATGGCTTGGAAAGTCGCCCAGCTGTGACCCAATTCAGTTGAAAGTTATCACCATGCAGGATTTAAAACTAATTGCATGGATTAGAATACAAAAGGTTGTTCTGAGCTGTCTTTATTTTCATCTAAAACAGTTCACTAAGTTCACATCTATTGACAAAGTGCGAAAATATCTCCAAAATGAAGCTATCAAAAAAGAACGTTTGATACTAACTGGATGAGAATTTAATACAGCACACATCAATTCAGGTCTTTCAATGAACAGTTTACATTCATAACCAGAATATATTGTTAAGAGACGGGCACCCACTCAGACATGCAAATGCTAATTATGACTGATTTTGTTCTTGGATTCTGACGTATACCAAGCAAAAAGGGCAACTTTTGTTTAGATGCAGGTGGCTCCCCATTCACATGGGGGTTACATTTCAGGTCCAAGCGCACAAGTGCAAAATCGCAAAAAATGAGGAGCACCCTGGAGAGTCCTCCTGGCTCGGGAAGAGACTCACCCCAGAGCCCAAAGAGAATAATCTCTTGGGGCTTCGGAGAGGATCTCCACACAAGCCGGAGGGGCAGCGGGGCTTTGCTGAGCTGCTCAGCCTCCCCAACTAACAGCTGGTGTAAGGGGTAGCACAGCAGCAGAAGCAGCCACTTCCCTGCGAATCAGCTGAAGAAGCCCTGCTGCCCCTCTGGCTTACACAGAGGTCCTTTTTGGGCTCGGGGGGGGGGTCCTCCAAGATGCTCCTTATTTCCGGGTACCTGGCACTGTGCTTCCGCACGGTCGCACATAAATGGGGTGTTGTCTATCATGAAGGCTTGGGTACTACTGCATATTTATCAGAGTGCTTGTGCACAAACACTATTGCTCTCTTGGTACTTTTTGGCTACAAACTAGCCCCTCATGCGGAAAGTCCCATTTTACTCTAAAACCCCACAGCAGGTCTAAATGAGGTGATAAAATGAGCAATATCACTTCACTCTACAGGTAGGGTGAAATATACTCGGAGTCGAGAGTGGATTTCATGCTCTTTATTCAGCTCATAGTGGTGAGGAGGAATGGAAGTTCCCCCAGAATGTCTGCTTTATATACATTATTTACACAATGGGCCCCATGTGATTGGCTAATTCCGGGATTCACCTGTAGGCCAATCAGGTTGCGGATTCACTTCCACCTGGACCTGGATTGGGTGACTCCTGTGGACCAATCAGACTGCTGCATTCTGAATCCTATTGTTCTAGGACCAATCAGACTGCTGCATTTTGGATCCTATTCAACTCAGTACATAACATAGGGGATCACATTCTTTAATGTTCCTATGTGTTTTGTAAACAACCCTTGCATGCAGAAGACTAAAACAGCAGGTTGTGCTAGATTTATCGTTATTATCACTTGCAGGGAGTCCACAACAGGAAACATTCCAAGTGTTATTCCCCTACCTTTAGCCTAAACTGCAAGCGCAAATTCTTAAATGATTGATTTTCAAAGAATCTGGAGCTAATTGTGTGTCGTCGTCCCCCCTTTCTTTTCTTTTTTCCTTTTCGGATAGAGGCGAAACATGACCAGAAATCACTGAGCAGCAATAGCCATGCAGGCTACAGAAGTGCCATCTCTTGGGCTTTGAGAGTCTTTTATAGACATTACCTATACATTTTCAGAAAAGTCTCAAAAATCACGAGGGCCAGGAACCTTTTAAAATTGAAACCAATTCCCAGGAGTCCAATTTCTCTACTAGATTCATCAGAGCGTTCTGATAATTTAACAATGCAGAAGATGCACGTCGAATCACATTTCCACTATTAAAAAGCAACAATGTGAGGAGGCAGCAATGAATGATCTATTCCAGCCCCACAGCCCCTTTGTTTGGCATATTTAGGCCATTTTAGGTACCTTAGTCACAAATCAACAAAGCAAACACTGGTCAGTTAGAGAATCGTCACTGTTCTCAGATGGTGCTTATAAAAGAATCCAGATCTATGGCTTTTTGACATGCATTGCAGTCAATCGCCTGAAGCATTTTCCATCCATCTTCTTGAACGCCTGGATGCTGTTCGCTTTCTTCCTCTTTTGTCCTCTCCTTCCTCCCCCCCCCCCCCATGTACAGCATTTATTTCATTCTTGGTCACAAGCCATGAATGCACAGACTAAATACTACAGTCACACATCCTATAGCTATTTCTCACAAGAGAAATAAATACAGGGAAGGTCAGATTTGCCAAAACAACCTTAGTTTACACTGGGTTTATTTAAACAAAGTAATGACCGCTGGGGATTTAGAAAACAGAGCGAGAGCTTTTTGGCAAAGTGAGAGATATGGGATACCCAAATTGCAAACACCCAGTACTATTATTAAAAGAGCTTCTATTAAACAGATTTTAAAACAAAAAATATGAAACCTGAACAAACAAGTCTTTATGCTTACCTAGAGACTAGATTCTAAAGAGGTCCGGCTACATTAGCCATGAAGAAGCGGCAGCCTTCAATCCAGACCCCCAAATCTACACATCTGACATTTTGTTTTTTGGAATTTCCTTCCCCACCAACACATCCAATGGACTTTTCAGGTTTATATGCAACCCCATCCTCACCCAGTTCCTGAAACTATGTGACAAATAGTCAACGCCAGAATACGACACGAGCCAAGAAGAGGAACGAGGATAGAAATGGAGAAGGGCTCCACGAGTCTATCCTGAACAGCCATCGGCTTCCTGTGCAACATAAAGCAAGTGTTCTTAACAGCACAGGACGCAGAAGGGACAGTGCATGAAGATAAAATGCTCCAAGAGCTTTCGGGACCCTTGGATGAACTCTGCTCCCAAAGCAGAAAAACATTTAAGGATCAAGCTTTCCCAGTCCTCTTTCCAAACAGTGAGATGCAACCCAGAGGGGTCCAATAACCATTCTCAGAAGCCAACAAGCAGAAACGTGTCTTAAACCCACTTGGGGATGTGGGTGTTGCAGAGTCACCATTAGGGACCAATAAACAACATCTCTTGTTTAGCACAACTAAAATGCAATTCAATATCACTCAAGAGAAACTACTACATTCTGGTGCGCCTAATCATACAGAAAGGATTCTTCGATATACAGTCGTACCTCGGAAGTTGAACACCTTGCGAGTTGGAACGTTTTGGCTCCCAAACGCAGCAAACCCGGAAGTGAGTGTTTCGGTTTGCAAACGTTCTTTGGAACCCGAACGTCCGATGTGGGTTTCGTAGGTTCCGATTGGCTGCAGCTCCTGCAGCCAATCAGAAGTCGCACCTTGGTTCCCAAACATTTTGGAAGTCAAATGGACTTCTGGAACGGATTCCGTTCAATTTCTGAGGTATGACTGTAGTACTAATCATGCACCCCTCAAAATTCATCACTGTTTTTCTCTTCGTTAAGATGGTCAGCAGACACCTAGATAATTGCTTTCACAAGCACACCAACTAAAATATTGGCAGATTCTAACTCCTACCCACCAAATTGCCATCTTCAGGGCTTGTCTCACAAAATAAAAGCTTCTCAGCAAATGTGACAGCAGCGCTAGATGTCAGAACTTACCAAATCTGCTGCCAAAAAGAGGACAGATTCCCCCGCTCTCCTCCATAGCATGCAGCAGAGCTTATTTAATAATCTGATGTCATTCTTTATGTATCTTTTCTAAGGAGTCAAAGCTTTTTACAAAATTAAAACACACCAAAAAGAACTCCATAAAATTGCAATTTAAAACAAAGCCACAGACAGACTGCAGCATAAAATCTTAATAAGCTCATGGCAACAGATAAAAGATCTCTAAAAAGTCTAAATTTCCTGAAACATGGAGGGGGCATTTAAAGGACGCCTGAAAGCCAAGAGTGAGGAAGCTTGGCAGGCTCCCAAAAGAAGGACATTCCAAAACATTGTCACCGCCAAAAGAGAAGGCCCCATCTTTTATATCCATCCACCTGACACCACGTATCAATGGAACCAAGAGCAGGGCCTCCAAACCTGATCTTAACTGGTCAGGAAGGTTCATATAGGAATAGATGGTCCTGAGAACAACCTGCTTCCAAGGCCATTTTTAGGGCTTTAAACCTAACACCAGCACTTTAAATTGAGCCTGGAAACAAACAGGAAACCAGCAGAGCTGGAATAGGACCGGAGTGATAAAATAGCATCGATGGATACCAGACAATAGTTTGGCACCATAACCGGAGCTGAGAATTTAAGTTTCCAAATTATTTTGGAGCTACACCAGCTAAACATTAGGCTTTTTGGAAGGCCTGAAAGAGTTGTTTGCTTCAATTGGCTTTTCCTGGGTAATGTTGTGTCTCGCTCACTGGATGGAGGGTGGAGAACGGTTATGTTGCTCGAGTTCCGAGTCGGTTTTATTTGTGTGGATCTTTTGTTCTTGGTTTTAGCAGTAACTTTGTTAATACCTGTAAGTTGCTTTGGGCACAAGGGACCTAAAGAAGTGGCATATTAAAAGCATCGCAGTAGATCAGCCAAGAAGCAACAGAGGCATGAAGAATTCGTATCAGGGCCATCTTGTTTGGGAGAGACCTCAGCTGGTGAACTAGCTGAAGCTGGTAAAAAAAAAACACTGCTAGCTACCATCACCACCTACACATTCAAGAATGCCTGCCAAGAATGGAGGCCAGAGGCATCCCAGATGGCAGACCTGCGTCTTCAAAGGCAGCACAATCGCATCTGGAGCAAGTTGCACAACCTTCCACAGATTGCCAGAGCCCCTGACCAACCATTCTTCCAACTTATCTGCATTATTTCAGCTTATTCACCTCCCTCGGCCCACTCAACTGACGCTGATTTAGCAGCTCCACAGACTTCCTGGGATTAGACTACGGGGGAAAGGGGGTAGAGTCGCACACCATCAATATACTGGTGACACCTCGGCCTAAGCCCCTGGATGATCTCGCCATGTTGTTTCATGCAGACGTGAAACAGAGTAAGAGACAAGACAGATACTTTGGTACCCTGTTAAGCCAAAGGTCATGGGGCTGAACAACATCCCCCAGAACTACCTTGTGAGACTGGAATGTCTGGAACCATTGAAGTAGAGGAGGATACCATGACCCACGCTAAAAAAAAAAAGCCATCAAGAAATTTAAGAGAATCAATAGAATCACACACTTCTATGCATCCTTCAGCACAGGCTCATCCACCAGGGCAAGCAAGACAGCTTCCATGCCTCCAAACCAGACTGTAACAGATTTAAGTAATCAGGTCTCCCTTGCTCAAATTAAGGCTAATGTGAGATGGACCAATGGCTACTCACATTACTTGGCTCTACATTTTATTTTTTTCCACAAGGGGTTTCACTACAGCCTCTCGCAAACATGCAGGAACCATGCCTTCTCTGACTGAGGCACTGATCGCCTCTCTAAGACAGGATTTCCCAAACTTGGATCACCGGCTGTTTTTGGACTACAACTCCCATCATCCCTAGCTAGCAGGACCAGTGATCAGGGATGATGGGAACTGTACCAGCAGGAGACCCAAGTTTGAGAAACCTGATCTAGTCAGATTGCCTGTCTTTCTTTGCTGACTGGGGCGAAGGCGAAGCATGAAAGCAACTGGTCTCACCTCTTCAAGCAGCTTACCCACCCATGCCCCCACAGGGGCGAACAAGCTGAAAAATATTCATCACCGCATGACTAGAGTGCCATAGGCACAGCCATCTCTGACGCCACTTGAAATCTGGGGTCCCAAGTCAGAATGATAGCAACATGTGGCTGGTGGAGATGGAGGGGAGCAGAACACAACCTATCAGTACCAGGACATTATTCAAGTTGTGCTGCATGTTAGTTTGGAGGGGAGATCATTATTGGCAGCAAACCCATTTCATTCCATTTCAAGACGCTGGCAACTTGCAGACTAGTCATCCACCGTGTACAGACCATAGTATCCAACTATTGTGGAGATACTATACCTTGTCATAACGCAGAATATTTCTCAGATTGGTTAAAGTTCAGTTATTCAACCCAGAATGACCGATTCCAGTGTTCAATGTGGTATATACAGAATAACGCATTTTAAAAGATCCTAAAAATTGAAGCTCTTTTCCCCCCTGAAGGCTTATTTTAAGGTATCAGAGTTCAGTGTGTTGAGTATTACCTGCAAATATTGTTCTCATTAAAGCCCCATGGAAAACTAAGCCATCTCCCTGCGACTCGCAATCCCCTCACATATGCACATGGTTCATATAGGTTTGTCTGCAGCCGCAGGCTAGAATTCAGCACTCACTTGCCAGCTGTTAAAAATCCCTGCTCTAACTCCATGCAAGAAGTCCAGGAGGTGGTCACCCTTCACAAACTCAGTAGAAAACTGCACTGTCAAGAGCTATTAGCGAGAAAGAAGAGAAATGGAGGAAACAGCTTGGAGTCTCCTCTCTTTGGCACATACGAAACCGGTCACTGCAATATAGGCAAGGTGATTTCTCCCGAGATGAAGCATGTAGAATTTAGTATTCCCAGTAAGTTTAGGGGTCATTTTAAAAAGGCCAAAATTTGCTCACCATTTCTGAAAAACATATGAATTGTTTTGGGCCCCTGAGATAGGCCTCAAGTTGGGTAAGGCATTCGTACTCACAGCTTAAAGAGTTTATGCTGTGGGGTGGGGAGGAAGGGATGAGAAATTAATTTCAGGGAACCCAATGCTCTCAGATGCATTGCTGGTGCTCAGCTTTTGCCCCCCCCCCCAAAAAAAAACACCTTTAAGTTATTGCTTCCCTTGATGGATAGATTGTATTAGTACGCTGCTTTTCATTCAAATGAATCCCAAACAATAAATAATAAGAACGTAATAGAATATCACAAGTACAGCATAAATCATATAAAACAAATTTTCAATTAGCAGTAACCGCGCCTCAAGATTAACCTCGTTGGCTATGATGCAGCTGCTGCATAAAGCTTATTGGACTGGCTAGCCGAGAGCTTGAATCCATGTGCTGCTCTCTGCTGTTAATTTTTCAAAGCAGCAGCAGAGCAGAAGGCCTATGTATACCTCAGCCAACACTGATTTGTGGGGAGTTAGGGGGTCATTAGACCCACCAGCGTTCCTCTACAAAGCAACTAACAGCGAGGCACTCCAATCAACCCTGCCCCCCTCCTATTTGATCTCCCGGCACACTCACATGTGGCACACCTATTTTACATACGAAATTATTACCGCAGCATGATATAATGTTCATTTCAAGGTGGGGGTGAGAGAAGGCCTCAGAGAAGGACCATTTGGTATTTGACAGTCTTCCTCATCCAGGGAATCTGAAGATCCCTCCCTCCTGTTACCAAAAGCCATTGTTGAGGCCAGAATTCTGATTTGTTTTAAGCATGGAAAGACAGAAGAAGGTGCTTCTTCACACATATGTATGGCTGACTTATGAAAGTCACTACCATGACATATGTAGATGGTCTCCAGCTTCAGCTGCTTTTTAAAAGGGATGAAAGGTGCGGCAACGGCCGCGAGAGTTCTGGTAGCACAAGGATAGAAGACTGAAGAAACCCCAACTAAAGAATCATGGCAAGAAAAATTGATGGACTATGCAGAACTGGCAAAACTGACATATAAGCTACGGGACAAGGATAACTGCGACTTTAAGGATGAATGGGAACCCTTTACAAAGTATCTGAAGACGCAACAAAGCGAACTGGACTCCTTGGCAGGTTTTGAATAAACATTCACAAACATTTTATTGATAATAATCAGCTAAATAGTTTGAGGATCTATACAACTTTGTAACATGCAGAAAACAGCATTCTTAGAGAAACCAAAGACTGGAACTGAGGGAAGTCGGGGGTGGGGTGGGGTTTTGTGTGGGAGGGGGGAGGGAGGAAAAATGGGGGGGGGGGACAAGGATGATATGTTTTTGGATAATATGTTTTGTTAGAATTTTGAATAATTTTTATTTTTTAAAAAGGGGATGAAAGGTATTTACGGTGTTCATCCAATGAAGCTGAATTTTGAAAGATTTAGGACAGATAAAATAAAGTACGTCTTTCTGCAGCTAATAGTTAAACAACGAAACTCCCTCCCAGAGGAGGTGGATATGTCTACTGAAGGCTGCTAGCCACGAGGGCTATGCTCTGTCCTCCACAGTGGAAGCAGAAATGCTTCTGAGTACCAGCTGCTGAAAACCACAGGAGGGGAGAGATGCTCTTGTGCTCGAATCCTGCTTGTCGGTTTCCCACGGGCACCTGGTCAGCCTGTGAGAACAAAATGAGCCACTGGCCTGATCCAGCAGGCTCTCATAATTCTACCAGGGGGCAGATTTGAGGGTAAACCATACACAGCACGGGTCTGCCCTTGTGGCTCGTTGGAAGTTGCAACTGCTTCACATGTACTATTACGTTGTCGTCTTTATGAGGATATACGTTTGACTTTTATTACACCTGTTTTGCAAAAGTCCCGGAAAGAATCGGAACACCATAGTTTAAAACTACTGCTAGAGGACAAGAATCCCAAGACTACATTAAATGTAGCCAAATTCTGTGCGTCTGCAATTAATCGCAGGAAGCAAGTGGTATCCCATAATGACCAAACCCCTAAATGTTAATTACAGGGGGCACGCTAATAATTAATTTTAATTTTTTATATTTAAATCCTTGTTATATTCATATTGTCCTCTGTATTTCTGATTATTTTTTTTTGTGATCTGTGATATTGTGTGTGTTGATGCTGGTCTGTGACCGTATTAATAAATTCATTCATTCATTCATTCATACCAGGGGGCTATTAGTTGTGGTAGCACTTCTTTGTTTACTGGAAGAATCCATGCTGAATAAGCAGCACAAACTTGGGAGAAGGGATCTTGAGTTAGTGCCACCCTTCGCAGAAACATCCATCTGTTGGAAACAGGATGCTAGACTAGATAGGCCCTTGGTGATCAAGTAAGTGAATGCATGATATACTTGTAATCATATACTTGACAAGTTAATTTTGCCTTAGGCAGCAAGCATTCTACCTGCTTTTAAGTACACTTATATAAATAAGCTCAGTTGTTTGAGAATTTGACAGCCAATGTTTCTGTAGAATCAAAACTCTAATATTAAAATGCTTGTAGAAGACAACTTTATGAGTAAAACAGCAGTCGTTCAGCTCTGCTCTACCACCCATTCATTAAAAGAAAAATGCCCTATAATAATTCTTGCAAGGCAAGAGTGACACCTTCTGGTAGAGCTGCAATATAGAAATTTGAGTTTTTGAACTCCAAAGCAATTCTGAAGAGTATTTAAGACAGGGTTAATCCAGTGTGGTGATTCCAATGGTCAGGGATGATGGGATTTAGTGGACAACACCATGTTGGCTACCCATTATTTGAGAGGTGTTGAGAAAGGCCTGAGCAAGCTGGACAAGGAGTTCAACAAGGCTGTGGGCATAGCCCAGAGCATATTCTACAGCAGAGTTCAACACATACTATGCTCATTAATAGGCCATCAAACTTCGGTTATGTCTATCCATTCACACATACAGAACTTGCAATGCTGAGCTAGGCAACGTCTGAATATACTGACATGCTTTGCATTTTGTGTATTTGGATGTTTTGAACATTTGCTGTATGCCACTTTGAGCACAGCTCATTGTGGAAAAGCGGCATATAAGTACACTCAGTCTATCAATCAATCCATCAGTCAGGGCACTAGTTACCCAAACTGTGGTAGTTCATCAGTAGAAACAGTGGGCACTTTGAAACCTAACACCAAGTTCAATCTTGCATGAATCAGAGTAAGCCTTGGATCTGATGAAGAAGAGCCACACCCCACACCCCACTGCCCAGTACATGATCCCATTTTCAAACTGCTCCTAGAATCAGTAAGTTTCTCCTTAGGTTCAACCAAAATGAATTCTCTCGTGACTTAACCCTACTGATCTAGTTCTGCCATCTGGTATTTGACAGTGTTATCTGTCCTCTGTCTTCTCTTTTCCTGGCTAAACATACAGTGGTACCTTGGGTTCTTAAACGTAATCTGTTCCGGAAGTCCGTTCGACTCCCAAAACAGTTCAAAAACCAAGGCGCACCTTCCGAGTTGGCTGCAGGAGCTTCCTGCACTCAAGCCGAAGCCATGTCAGACGTTCGGCTTCTGAAAAACATTCGCAAACCGGAACACTTACTTCCGGGTTCATGGCGTTTGGGAGCCAAGTACAGTGGTACCTCAGATTACATACGCTTCAGGTTACAGACTCTGCTAACCCAGAAATAGTACCTCGAGTTAAGAACTTTGCTTCAGGATGAGAACAGAAATCGTGCTCTGGCAGTGCGGCGACAGTGGGGGGCCCCACTAGCTAAAGTAGTGCTTCAGGTTAAGACCAGTTTCAGGTTAAGAACGGACCTCCGGAACGAATTAAGTACTTAACCCGAGGTACCACTGTATTTCTCAAAATGAGGCATGTAGAACCTGACATAGCATTCCAGATGAGGTCAGACTAGTACAGAAGCAAGTGGGATTATTTCTCATGTCTTGGAAATGACGGGTCTATTAATGCAACTAAATATCACACCACCCTGTGGCTGAATATGCAGCCACCATCATTTTCACACGTACTGCCATGACAGAGATGCTTCTTCCTACGACCTGCGTGTTTGTTTTGGGAGGGGGTTTGGGGGTGGGTTGCTGAGGAGCAGGACTTTGCATTTGCCTTCTGAACCTTATGCTGTTTGTATCAAAATGTAGAAAACAACGCTGAGAAAGACTCAAGACTTTGGAGAACTGTTACTATGGTCCAGCCTTGCCAACCTTCAGAAGTTTTGGTCTACAACTCCTATCAGACGCTGGCTGGGGCTGATGGGAGCCGTAGTGCAAAACATGTGGAGCCCATCAGGCTGGCAAAGGCTGAACTATAGCCTATGCAGACAATACTTTGCTAGGTCGGCCAATAATGTGATCCAACAAGAGGCCCTTTAATATATTTTTTGCAGAAATTCACTGAGCACTTTCAAGTACAAAGGCTCACCTAAGTACCACTTGAGATTCCAACCCATATTTCTGCTCCCCAGAGTGCGCAACTGAAGTGTCGAACTTGCAGCCACTGGTAGCAGAGATGGCCAAACTAAAACACTTATATCTGCTAGAACTTATCCTTCGCTACTGGGGGAGGAAAAGAAAGAAACAGCAGCAAAGAAACGAGTATTATGCTACTAATATGCATCATTACAACATCAGGCAAACACTGGAGACAAGGCTGCTATTCATCTGAGAAGCACAGCTGGTCTTGTGCTAACACAGGCCACCCCCCACCACACTGTTCGTTTTAGTATGACACTTCCATCTTCTTCCAGTGGTGGTGGTGGGGAAAGCTCCACCAGTTAACTCCACCCACAGTAAGCATAACTCTCTCAAAGTTTTACTGTAGAAGGAACAGGTCTGCAGTAATCCTAAGGAGCATCAAGGTTAGACTTCCAAGATCATGTACTAGGAGTTGAGAATCACCATCCAGGCATCTTCACAGCAAAGCTATATGCACAATAATGGACATGATGGGGAAACCTCTTGAAAAGCTATGCACGTTCAGCCTACTGACAGTGATGCTTTTTATATCACTATCTGTGCCAACAATTCTATTTCAGGATTTAAAATGAGTTACCTCAGCAAAGAGAAGACGTCGTATGAGTTGCGGACACAGTTCTGATCCACCTGGAGGAGGTTATTCTTCTGGGTTCCCGAGAGGCCCTTAAAGGCAAACAGGGTAGCTGATTAATTGCTTTTCATAACACTGAAATTAGGTGTCATTTCCCTATTAAAGGCCTTTTTACATTGTTTTTTTTTCTTCCACAAGGGTATCTACGTATCTCGAAGTCATCTTCTTAAGACTGCCCACATCTTATGCTTATCTCAGTTGCTAAATGAAAACACTTCTTTGAAATGAGCCCTGTAAGGCACCAGCAGGCCAAAAAGGGAGTTCAAGGGAAAAATTTAATTATCTGCAGCTTAAGTATAAACAGCAGTTCCCATGCTGCCTAAGGAAAGCGCGGAAAGAATTTCCCTTTTTAATCTGCTTAGCTGAAGAATATATGCAATGGTGTAATTCCTGCCCCCCTCCCCCCGCCGCAAGTATTTTCCCACCAGAGAAGAAAGTGCTTGGGAATGGTAGGGCATAAATGAAGGAGTCAGTAGCAGAGGAATCTCTCAAAAGCCCAACTGCTCACTGCTTCTGAAAAAATCCCCACATGCTGCTGAGCCAGGAAGCTACACCCATATTCAATACAACATAGGGACCACTTGAAGGGGGAACCACACATCCAATAATAAAATAAGGCTATTGAAAATGCTCCAAGCTTTATCATACAACTTTTTTTCTCAGTTACCGTATTTTTCGCTCTATTAGACACACCGGACCATAAGACACACCTAGTTTTTAGGGAAAACAAGAAATAAAAAAGCAACGCAAAGCATCCTGAGCTAAGAGGGAGCGCTCCTCCATCTTCGCTCAGGAGGCCTTGAGGGGCTATCCCTGAAGCCAAGAGAGCAAGCGGAATCGGTGCACACCGATCCCTCTTGCCCTTCTGGCTTCAGTGAAAGCAAGCCTCCTGGCTTTCCCCTGACCTCCCGCAAGAGCCGTGCACTCTTTAAAGGGAGCACGGCTCTTGGGGGCTTTTCTGGGAAGTGGGGGAAGGGATAGAGCCGAGCATCTCCCGCAAAAGCCAGGGATAGCCATGCGAAGCTGGAACAGCTAGAGGGAGCACTGCGTTGTCCTGGCTTCTTGTTTAGCCGCGCGTAGCCTCTCCCGGCTGTGGAGGCTGCGGGCAGCTAAACAAGAAGCCAGGACAGCCAGTGGGATCCCTGCGATCCCACTGGCTGTCCTGGCTTCTTGCTTGGCCACCCGCAGCCTCTCCCGGGCAAGGGGAGCCTTCATCCCCTGCCCGCAAGAGGCTGCGCACGGCTAAGGCTCCCCCAAGAGCCGCACTCCCTTTAAAGAGCGCACAGTGTGTGTGTGAAGCTCTTGGGGGCTTTTCCTTCTCCCTCCTCGGGAAAAGCCCCCAAAAGCCGCACACACCCTCTGTGCGCTCTTTAAAGGGAGCGCTGAACAGAGCCTCCCACCTGCATTCGCTCCATAAGATGCACACACATTTCCCCTTACTTTTTAGGAGGGGAAAAGTGTGTCTTATAGAGCGAAAAATACGGTATATATGAGGATCATACCAGCTCACTCAGCCCTACGTCTTCTTTTGTTATTCCCACAGCTCCTCCAACCCCAATTTTACATAAGCTATAAAATAAGAACAGCTTGCCCAAGGATTGTAGCTGCATTTTGAACTGGAAGTTGAATACTCCGCAAACTGGAAATGCTTCTATGTGCACAATCTCCACAGATCTTAACATGGGCCTTTGGCGTTCCGCTTCAGATTCCAAATGTAATGAGCAAATACACCCATACGCACCCATTCATTTAATTAGTAGCTGTAGGAAGTCTCCAAATTCCACTTTTGATTAAAAGCAGCTCAGCAAAACTGTTTGAAACCCATGATCTTCCAAAAGGTAAAATATATCAAAATTATCTCCCCGGGGAGCTGTGAATACAGCGCATTATGCTAACCCTGCCTTCGTAAACTGATCGGGCGACTTTGGCAAGATCCACATCTCAGGTAGAAAGGCCAGAAACTTCTATCCAGTAGCCATCACACATAATTGTAAGAAATACCGTATTTTCCCAAATGTAAGCCGCACCCAAATATAAGCCACACCTTTAAAATTCAAGGGGGGGGGGAGAAAAAAAGACAATATCCGAATATAAGCCGCTCACTTAAAATTCCGCAGGCACTCACACCCGTTCCGTTTTACCGTATGTCTGTTTCAGAAACAATATCGTAAAAGCCAGTTTTTGTAAGGTCACGAATTTAAGCCGCACTTTAACTTTTCACGGTCGGATTTTGGGAAAAAAGTGAAGCTTATATTAAGGCCAATACGGTATTCAGCTCTCTGAGCTGTCACCCAGAGAGGCTGCTGTTATATTCATGCCAAACCACCAGACTTATTTTTTAATGGTAACTGAGGTGGTCTTCCCTAGAGGGATTACTATGTAGGTTCCAATCTGTGGTTTACCTGTAGCTCCCATGTGAAAAATTGAAGCCTATATACAATACTAATGACATATACAATATATGTATCCTTACCTTTTGTTCGTATGAGGCTCCATAATAGCCATCGTTCAGCCCAAAAATAATTTCATTTGGGCTACGCGCATGTATCTGTTAATTAAAAGTGTCATAGATTCAGTGAACTTGATTTTGAATTTCATTAGTTCTCCTAGCAGTTAAGGTAACATTCATTACAGGAATAATCAGTATAGAGACTTCCTTCAATTATCCAAGGTCACCATCTGCCCAACAGAGGAAAGGAATGTGGAATATGGTCCCAGGCATTCACTTCCCAGACCAAATGTCAGAAAATGCAAACACAGAAGCAAGTATTGTGGCAACTTAAAAGACTAAAAAGAAATAAGAATAAGTTTTCCTGGATCCGAGCCTACTTCACAAAAGTTAAATCCAAAAAACTAAACTAAAAAGGTTAGTCTCAAAAGAAGATACAAAATGAAACAAAATAAACACATTTGACTTCCAATTAGACTCATTGTGTTATTATTTCTACTATGCTTTCTTTTTCCTTTCCCCCCTTCCTCTCCCCCCCCCTTCCTCTTTTTTCTTTTTTGTGCCTCCTTTCTTGGTCTTTCTCGCTTTGATTTGTTAAGAAAGAGATAAAAGCGTAATACGAAAACTTCAGTAAGTTAAAAGTGATGTTGTCTAATTTTTCTATTAATATTTATATATTGTTAAAATTGGTTAATTGTAATGAATTGATGTAGCAATTACTGTGGGTTTTTCCTTTGTTATTGTTGAATTCTAAATAAAGTATTATTCTTTTTTTAAAAAAAGAAGAAGATACCAAACACTGCAGTAATCATGAAAGCTGTTCTTTTGAAACCTGACAAATTGTAAAATTACTGAACCATGAGTAGTCGACCATTCACCAGTGCGGAGGGTCAGTTGTCAAGATGAGCAACAGAATCTCACTGTCCCATTACAATTTTGTCCGGCATTTACTAACTTTGTCCTTAAAATGATACTTAAGAGATCTGTTGAGATAGCCCAACAAGAACAGATGTCGGCTGAAACTTTCTCTAACTAGCCAACCCATGGTAAAAGCAGCATGTTCTTATTTTACCTGCTGGCCCACATATCTGAGTCCATCGAGATTGACCTTCCACTCTATCAGCAGCTGATGGGTGTCATTCTTGCCGCCCCATATCCTCACCACAAAGCAGGAAACGGACGTATCGAGGCGATCGGGCATAAGACCAAAGTCAAGACTTCGCCATGTTGGGTTCTGTTGTTGCAAAATGAGAGAGACAGCTACAGTATCCTGAAAATGTTCAGGGTTTTACCTGACCATGCATTAAGCTGCCTTATACCAAGACAGACCGACCGTTGATTCATTTAGTCCAATGCTTTTAAAAGAACGTGCTCTATCTAGCAGCCCCAACACAGCCGTGCAACGGCGCCTATGAAAGTTTCCAGTGCCCATGAAGTTTCTGCACTCCACACACACACAGACACACAAAACTCTCTAGTTTTCTACAATAAGACAGGCCCTAGAGCAGAAAGCGAACAGGGAGGGGAAATGCTCTGAAAGGAACAGATTAAGGTGGCTGAAGAGGAGGGAACAGATGGGCAGGGGAGGGAAAGGGAAGGCAGGAACAAACAACCCCAGGAAAAGAAGGAAGGGAACTCTCTGTGTATGTGTGTGTGTGTGTGTGTGCGCGCGCGCGCTCGTGTGTGTGTCTGTATGTATTTGCTTGCTTGATTTTCTTCTATTGAGCCTATTTTGTGTTTGTTTTGGTTTTTCCCCTGAATACAGTGGTACCTCAGGTTACATACACTTCAGATTACATACGCTTCAGGTTACAGACTCCGCTAACCCAGAAATAGTGCTTCAGGTTAAGAACTTTGCTTCAGAATGAGAACAGAAATCGCTCCAGCGGCACGGCGGCAGCAGGAGGCCCCATTAGCTAAAGTGGTGCTTCAAGTTAAGAACAGTTTCAGGTTAAGAATGGACCTCCGGAACGAATTAAGTACTTAATCCGAGGTACCACTGTACAGTCATACCTCGGGTTGCGAACGTGATCCGTGCGGGAGGCATGATGGCAACCTGCAGTGCCGTGTCTGCGCACGCGCGTGACGCAATTCCATGCTTCTGCGAACGCGCATGACATCATTTTGCACTTCTGCGGATGTGCCGAAACCAGAAAGTAACCTGTTCCGGTACTTCTGGGTTCGGCACGGTCCGCAACCCGAAAATGCGCAACCTACAGCGTTCATAACCCAAGGTATGACTGTAAAGGTGGTGAATTGGATGTGATTGGCTGGTAGGCAGGATCCTGGGTTCCCCCACTCTTGGTGGGACACTCCAATTGGTGAACAGGGCCTATCAATCCTTTGACATCACTGATATTCATGCTATAAAGGAAAATCTAAGGCCAGCTAAGAGAAGAGATTGTCAGAAGATCACTCCTTGCAGCATGCACAGTCACCAAACATTTATTGCAAGTTTTAACAGTGTTTTAAACTCTGACCAGAAGCAGCTCTGTGTTTACATGACAGGAAACAAAGCCTCGTTCAGCTGCCCTAAAAAAACTAATGCCAGTCTCCGGTTTAACGCAGCGACGCACACAGCTTGCCAACTTGCACATAATGCCAAATGGAAACATTGAGACAGTTTGAACAATGTTTCACTCAAATATCTAGACATTTTGGAGAAAAGATTAATCTGGAACTTTGCTGAAGCCTCACAGTGAAGGCAACTTACCAGAGAATTCTTTATCACTTCACTCTTATAAAATTCTAGAAAAGGAAACAAAATTAAAGAGAGCGTTAGAGGTCAGACTGTGCAGGTCTGGGATACAGAGCAGATACTTATGCTATGGAAAAAGATTTTCACATTTGTACGAAAGGTAACTCGCATACCAAAAAAATTATTTCATTCTAGGGAGAAACTTGATAAGGATTCATTCAAAATAATAATGAAGGACCCTTATGGAAAATTAGCTGCCCCGACCATGAACAAGGGGAACATGGTGCCAGGGGAATGGGAAGCACAGGTGGCCACAAAATCCATCACTGCCACATCATGATGGCACCAAAAAGGGAAAGGAAATGGCTGAACACAGTGTAAACAGACAAACCTGCAGGATTCAATGTGGACGGGGAAGGGGGCATTAGCAGCCTAAGTGAGAGTCCGCTTTTACAAATATATTTGTAAAAGAGCTACAGGAGCTACAAATGCCAAGGTTTAAAATAAAAAAAAATTAGGCGTGCACGCACAGAGCACTGGAATTAGGTTCATTTTAGGTCTACTGAACTACAAACTTAAATACTACTGCAGAACAGTTGCTTGGCTTTTATTCCAGAAGGCAGGCAGTGCCTCAAAGAAGAATGTTCATTTGCTTCAGCCAGGCGTTAGTTTAAGCTAAAATTATTTGGCTACTAGGAACAAAAGCCCCTACCCGCTTTTGTCACATTCTTTTTTTTGTAATGTGAGGAAACAGATTAAACCTGCAAACCTATACACATTTACCTAGGAGAAATGCCCATTTAACACAGTGGGACTGTGTTAAGAGTAAATATGGATAAGGGCAGTTCTGCTGAATGAGACCAGAGGCCTCTCTAGTCCTGCATTCTGTTCTCACAGTGGCCACGAAAAAGGGCAACAGATGTCTCCCGCTTGTGCAGGCCAGCTATGTATTCAGGAGCATACTGTCTCCGATGCTGGAGGTAATATAAAGCCATCGTAACGAGCAGCATAGGATTGTTTTCTAAGGAACCAGAAGTTAGAGTGAGTGCATGGCCAAGATATGATCTTTCAGGTCCAACACTCTACACCATACTACCGTATTTTTCGCTCTATAAGACGCACCAGACCACAAGACGCACCTAGTTTTTGGAGGAGGAAAACAAGAAAAAAAATATTCTGAATCTCAGAAGCCAGAACAGCAAGAGGGATCGCTGCGCAGTGAAAGCAGCAATCCCTCTTGCTGTTCTGGCTTCTGGGATAGCTGCACTCGCTCCATAAGACGCACACACATTTCCCCTTACTTTTTAGGAGGGAAAAAGTGAGTTGTATAGAGCAAAAAATATGGTATTTTACCACATGCCTACTTGGGGGAATGGAAAAATCTGCAAAAATAAATATAAAAATGGGAGTTTATAATGAAACAAGTGAGCCTGACACTACTATGCAAAACGTACACAGTTTATACTTTTTCGGAGCAAAACTTTTACATTTTCATTGTGCAGAAACTGAATCTTTTCAACTCCAAATATAAGCATGCTACATTATTGTATTTTAGGAAGGGGGGAATCAAATTTATCCAAAATGTCAAACGATGACATTGCAACGTATTCGACAAATACTGCTTAAAGTAAGCATTCCAAGAGGAACGGTCCCTGGAATGATTTCCTAGCTTCACTTCAGTATTGTTTTTGAAGCTTTGAAAAAAGTAGCTCCTCCACCCTGAATTGAAAAGATTGTTCGGGAAGAGTCTCTTTAAAAGGACAAACTGCTAGGGTTCCTGCCTCGACAGCTCCAGTCTCTTATCTTTCGGTTCTTCAATGTGAGAGCTGGTGTAAGTGGGAATACTTAGGCCTCAATCCTGCCACAGAATCCAGCGGCAAAGACTACGAACGCAAGGACTGAGGTCATATTCTGGATTCTTAATGGTAGTTCAAAGCTTAGCTACCATGGAGATAAGCACCTTAGAAAAATATTAAGAAAGACTGGGCAGAGTCTGGGGACAGGTCAGAGGCACAGGGGTGGCACGGTATAAATTCTTTGTGTCCACAGCTGCCAGGAAAGCGAATTGCAGCTGCCTGCAACAGCTTGATGAACTTTCATCTACTTGCCAGTATACAGAGGCAGGGACATCAGACCACAGAAACAGGAGATGTAAACACCCAAAGACATCGTACACTAAGCGGTAAAAGGACATCTGTTAATCCTTTTGTAGCTACTACTGTGGCTGTTGAGAGCGATCAAGCTATAAGGTTTCTTGGGGATTAGTAAAACGGACTTGGGTTGCAAAGTACAGAATTCAATCAGAGCAGAATCTGAAGGATTTCAGTTTTTAAAAAGTTTCTCTTTCCAAGATTAGGAAAGTCTAAAACTTCACTGATCAGGATTCAACACTTCCTATACTTTCTCTAACCCAGACACCATCAACTCCCTATGAACACGTACACACACATAGCAAGACTTATTTTCCCTCCTCCTTTGAATCAGATTTGGCCTTGTGAGACCGAGATTCAAACACTAGCTCTGCCAAGAAGTCACTGGGTGGTCCATAAATGTCAAGCCAAAACTGAACAAGAGATAAGGAACAAGAGATGCTGAAACCAGCCACCCTAAACATCCTTCTCCTGCTCTCCCCTGGCCTGTGACGGACAAAGTATTGTTTTCCTACTGTGGTTTTCCCTCTTTTACTTCCTTGCTTGCCCCTTGCAAGGTGCAATTCATGCTGCAATCATGTCACGTGGACTGATTTGCACCAGCAGACATTACCATGCTATCTAGTTTCAGCCTAAGCATTAACCTAGAGCAGAGCTTTCCAAACTGAGTGTCACGACACGTTAGTGTGTCGGCTGCAGTGTGTAGGTGTGTCATGCGAACGCTCTTTTAAGGGGTTAGTTTAACCTCTGGCTTGTTAGTAAAACTAAATTACTGTGTCGCGAAATGATGCATGTCTTAAAAGTGCGCCACCAACATGAAAAGTTTGGAAAACTGTGATTAGATCATATAAGGACAAAGAAAGAGAGAGAGAAATTATGGGAATTGGCTTACATATACCTTTACATATCTTTGCATTATTACACAAGTGAAGAGTGAAGTAGGTGTCCAGGAGACGATAGCCATTCCTATTAACAATGTTCCGTGCTGCAATGTTCCGCAGGTGACGAAGACGCCGCTGCAAAGAAACATTAACAATTTTTAAAGAATAGAAGTGGCAACATAAGCAAGATAATGAAAATGCACAACATACATTATAACAAAATTAGGACAGTCTTCTTTACATAATTCATTCAACATGTAAAAACTGCATTTTAATCCAATATTCTCCTAACTTCAGCATGTTTCACAGCACCGTACACCTCTTTGATCCCCAATTTTCCCTTAAAGTACTGAAGCACAGGATTTCAACTTCTCACAGGTTTTCAAATTTCTTAGGGTTCCTCAAGAGTGCCACCAACCATACCCAAGTGTTGCCAAACATTCCTTATCAGGGCCAGAAATGATGCGAGTTATAGTGAGGCAATATCAGAAGGGCACCACACTGGCTAACCCTAGACTAGAACATTGTGCCAACTATCAGAGCGGCACTCTCAGCCCCAGTGGACTTGACTTGCTGCACATTTACTGAAAACATTAGCCACCCCTGGGTGCATCTCACAAACCAACACTGAAGTTGAGGTAAGCCAAAGAGCAGAAGAACTATTTTGTCTCTGTTTTCTATGTACACAAGGACGGAACCACCAGGATGTTGCAGAGTAGGGGCTCGTCCACACTTCTAGTTGCACCACCCTTCCCAAGAAAACTCCGTGTTTTACCATGCTAACGGCAGTCCATGGAAAATCTGAATGCCGTTTGTTCTGAATCAGCGGTATAACACGGGTTTTCCCAGAGAAAGCACCGGGAGAACAACAACAAAAAATCCCACTTGAACTTGTGCCTGGACCTGTGCCTAGAAGCACAGCACAGAAGGAAGTCTGCTTGAGCTTTAAGAGGAATTAACAGCTTTTTTCAACAGCACTGTACCACAGTCACTTTCCCCTACCTCCTTCAGCTGTTGTGTTACTCTCCATAGTGGTAGGGAAAGATTAGTGTTTCACACACATCCTTGCACACCTGGTATGATCTGAAAGACGCTGCACACAAATGAGAAGCACAATATGGATAGGAATGCCTTTCCTCTCTGCGGTCTGCGGCCATTGTCTACATATGGCTGCGCTCAACTAGTGACCTACAAGTAACAGAGTCCCGTTTCTCTTTTGACTTTTGCCTGGAGGAACCTCACATAAGCATTGCAAACCCTTTCCGCCCCTCAAGCTTATCCCCTACCTATGCTTCAAGGCTCTCCTTTCAGGGGTTGCCACTTCCTCAAACCATTTCCTGAACTACTCTGTCCTCACTTTCCACCACCAGGTTTCAACGAAGTGTTCCAGAATAACAGAAGGGGGATTACCCAGCTTCAGAGAGCTGGTGGGGTGTACGATCTGCAGAAGGTGAACTCAGAACTCCTATAATCTCATGAAGAGGATTCCAGAAGCAACATATAGGCTTACAAAATAAGTGCTGGAGAAGCTTCTGGGGTATCTTCTTTGGCAATTTGTGCCTTGAAGTATCAGATTCTTCCAGGTATTTCCCCTGTATTGTTCATATTACACTAGAGTCACCATTTGGCAGGCTACGAGGACCTGAAGCTGAAAAGTTAAGACGGAGCGCTTTCTTTGTAATTCAGCCGTAGTAAACACAATGTTCCATCATCTGTAAAATGCAGAGGCTATCAATACAAAAAACTCTTTCTGCACTGGATGGATGCGGATGCCGGACAAGGGAAGCCTGGAGAATATCTGAGCCTGCAATTGATCCATGACTAACACCACATCACAGACTGACATCTTTAAGCCGCCCAAGTTACTGGTTGACAAGCTTTCCCTACCACTCTGACAACTAGCACCATGTAATGTGCCTGAATCAGAAGTCTGACTGGAACAACGCATGGTGAAATTCTACAGGGCACAAATTGTGGTTATCAAATGGCTAAGTAGTACAGCATGGTTTAGCTGCAATTATTATGGAACCTTATCTATCCTGTCTTCTGTTTGATGTGCAAAATGTGATTGCATCTGAAGAAAAACGAATTAACCAGTGTTGCCATGGATATTAATATTCTCAACTGGTCCTTCTTTGCGTGTATTAATTTCATTATGCTTCATACTCCTGATTAATTTTATTGCCTATTAGAATATTTCTAATGTACAGTGCATGCTGAGAATTTGGTATTTTAACCTTAATCTCTTTGTGTGATTTTTCTAAATTAGTTAGAGAAGGTTTGGACATGAGAATTATAGAGCAGATTTACCAACAAAGCCTGAACAGCACTACTACAGCCTACCTCCTTGCTTGTTTGAAGACCTCAATCACTGTTCAAAAAAGTTTTTTTAAATTGTCAAAAACAAGTTTCCAACCCCACAACTTTTAAGGCAACACAATTTGAATATTTAGATCTTCTAGGGATTCAAGCATGCAGAAGTACAGTACACCAACTGGTACCCAGGTTGCTGAAGGTTATGACTGACACCTAAGCTCAACCCCGGCACCTCTTGATTAAACACTATCTGAATGGAAGGAGGGTAGACAGACCAGAATGCACCAACCAAACTCAGGGAAGCTGCTTCTCACTGGCACACAAGGTCCCCATTCCTAAAGGCACAGAGGTTTCCCCATTGCAATCACAAAGAATTCCTGGGCCACAATGCTAAGCTCCCTCTCGTGCTTTTATGTTGTGCCAAAATGTCTTCGTAGTCACTACATAAGAAAGGCAAACATCATGCCACCCAGTTTTACCACTTAATCCTGCAGAGTTGCAGAACTTATTTCCTGGAATTAAGGACAACTGTCTAGACCAACTGAAAATAGCTTTGGTTTAAATGACACTTATTATTGTGCTACTAAACATTCTTGTTGAACATTTTTCGTGGCTTTGTAGAGGTAAGTGAAAGTTTATAATGCAGCTCTGAAAAACTGTAACTGTTACTTTGTACAGTGGTACCTCAGGTTACATACGCTTCAGGTTACATACACTTCAGGTTACAGACTCCACTAACCCAGAAATAGTGCTTCAGGTTAAGAACTTTGCTTCAGAATGAGAACAGAAACCGTGCTCCAGCGGCGCGGCGGCAGCAGGAGGCCCCATTAGCTAAAGTTGTGCTTCAGGTTAAGAACAGTTTCAGGTTAAGTACAGACCTCTGGAACGAATTAAGTACTTAACCTGAGGTACCACTGTATAAGTGTTTGCTGATAAAAGTGCAGTACATTTCGGGTGAATTAACAATCAAAGTTCTCATCATAGTAGCCAACTCCTTCTATTCATGTTTCCTCATGAATTGTGCTAGACAACGACCAGAAGCCTCATACTAGTGTCAAATGTGTTGACTGCTGCAGTATCAGAGTCATGTTGGAGCATTTGCTTTCTCCCCTGGAGAAAGAAGTAAGGAAACCGGCAAAGTCCACTCCAACTCAGCATTCAGAATTCGCTAGGGGGATTTTGCACCTGACTATCGGCAACTTGAGGGACACGGGTAGCGCTGTGGGTTAAACCACAGAGCCTAGGACTTGCCGATCAGAAGGTCAGCGGTTCAAATCCCCGTGATGGGGTGTGCTCCCGTTGCTCGGTCCCTGCTCCTGCCAGCCTAGCAATTCAAAAGCACGTCAAAGTGCAAGTAGATAAATAGGTACCGCTCCGGCGGGAAGGTAAACAGCGTTTCCGTGTGCTGCTCCGGTTCGCCAGAAGCGGCTTAGACCTGCTGGCCACATGACCCGGAAGCTGTACACTGGCTCCCTCGGCCGATAAAGCGAGATGAGCGCCGCAATCCCAGAGTCGGCCACAACTGGACCTAATGGTCAGGGGTCCCTTTACCTTTACCTATCGGCAACTTGTGATGCGGGTGGTGCTGTGGTCTAAACCACTGAGCCTCTTGGGCTTGCAGATCAGAAGGTCAGTGGTTCGAATCCCTGCGACAGGGTGAGCTCCCCTTGTTCAGTCCCAGTTCCTGCCAACCTAGCAGTTCAAAAGCACGTCAAAGTGCAAGTAGATAAATAGGTACCGCTCCAGCAGGAAGGTAAACGGCATTTCCGTGCACTGCTCTGGTTCGCCAGAAGCGGCTTAGTTGTGCTGGCCACATGACCTGGAAAAACTGTCTGAGGACAAACGTCGGCTCCCTTGGCCAGTAAAGCGAGATGAGTGCCGCAATCCCAGAGTCGTTTGCAACTGGACTTAACTGTCAGGGGTCCTTTACCTTTACCTTTTATCAGCAACTTGCAACCAAGTGAAGATGCCCAGGTGCCAGGATGGCACCTGATGTCTCCACCATGAAGGTGCATGGTTCTTGACTGTTTTCACACACTAGCAGCACATCCTGCAGTATTCTATCCATTATATTTTATCTGCACAATCAGAATGAATATCGGGCACTAAAAAGTCGAATTGAAAAATACAACTTTCGAGCTGTCTGGCCCCAAAATGGCAACTAAGCATTCCGTTTTGGCGACTGTAACCCTGGCTTAAGGAGGTATTTGGCACCTAGCTGATATATCTGAGTTTCTAACACGGCCCCAACTATTTCTTTCAAAATCCCAGGGATCTTAACAGACCAGAGGAACAGAAGTACAAATAAGCCCCAACTGGCAGGAAAGTTCAACTCACAGAAGATGCTGCAATTCTAAACTAGGAATGCCAGAACCCTCTCCCCAGAAAGGCGGCAATGTCCACTTTTTGCTTTCAAAAATGCTAACTCCAAGTTGCAGGAACTATCGCAAAATGCAACCCTAAATGAGTGGGGCCTACTTCAGTAGAAGCATGCCTAGGATTGTGCTGCATATTTTCCACATGCAAATATTAGTGAAGTTAATAATAATAATAATAATAATAATAATTTATTATTTGTACCCCACCCATCTGGCAGAGTTAAAGCAAAGACCTTAGCAGGGAAGTGAAAGTGGTATGTGTGGACGTCATACCTACTTTCTACTCATAGAAAAATTAGGAAAGCTGCCTTAGCAGAAAGCTACGAGTTTATTCATATATCCCACAGATTCCAAAAGCCTCCTACACCTTCCTGTGTCAAAAACAGTCCCTTGCCCAGATGCCAAACCACACAATTTTCTCTGTGGCCTACAATGTAGTTTGACAGCTGTCCTCACAAACACCAGAAAACAAAACAAAACAAGTCTGGATATCGTACAATTGTGAGGTTTGAGACAACTATCAATGTGCATAGCTATCCAGGCATAGCTACAAGCTAAGTTTTTTAACAAACCTCCTCTGGTCCAAAACCTGCTAATGGCTTGAAGAAATTTACAGGACTCAAAAGTTAAGTAAGTAAACTGGCCGATTTCCAGCCAAGCAGAAGGCATTTAGAATGAAATCTCATTTCCTGTTAACAGAAAAAATAAAGGGATATGAAAGCTCCCTAGATACAAGAATGCAAAGTTTACTATATTCTTCCATGCACACCAACACTTTCAACATGACATCTTGAAAGTCTTGTTATCCAACAAGCACCAGACAAAAAGGAGGACTTAACAGGTAAAAGTTCTACCCTGTTTTAAAACGATTGGGCTTCTTAAAAAACAACAAAAAACAACAAAGAAATAAAAAAACCCTAACTACCATGTTAAGCAGACAACCACAGTTCCCTGCTCCAACCTGCTGACCCCAAGAATAGAACGCCTATGCCAAAGGATTTTGCAATCCTTGAATAGCCACAACAATATCTGCAGAAAATCACAAAAGTTATGCCTACATCAATTTAGAGATGTCTAGTTCTATAATAGACAGTCATGTAATCCCCACAGATACTCAGAACATGAAATCCATTGCCACGTGCAAGAAACCATGTTCCACCCACAACTGGAAAAAAAACCAAAAATAAGTAGCTCTGCAAGCAGTATTCTCTATCCCATTACCTGTACTGGTTTTTACATAACAGGCAACACTTTCCCTTTCAGATATCAGTTTGAAATGTTGAGGCAGTGCAGAAAGCTAACTTGTTTGAGTGCAAGAACAACTCACGGTCCATAGTTGCAGCTGATGGAGATCTCAAATATTTA
The DNA here is from genome assembly GCF_964106645.2 of Podarcis pityusensis. Lineage (NCBI taxonomy): Eukaryota > Metazoa > Chordata > Lepidosauria > Squamata > Lacertidae > Podarcis > Podarcis pityusensis. The sequence continues at coordinate 8,617,752 of NC_138027.1, read as the reverse complement.
CACTGTTGTATATTTACACTGTTGTATCTGCCTTTGAAGTCAGCATATTTCAGTGTTGTGTGTAGTATAGTGGTGTTGCAATTACTGTATAAGTACTTTTGTTCAGTTTGTACAGCAGAGCATAAAATTTAGGAGTCTTAAGCGTTCTCAGAACCAAGTTAGCATGGGCTGGCTGATTACAGCATGGCTACCACACGTGAAGATGAATGTGTGAACAAACCTTAGAGATCCATCTTGTGCTCAAACGACATTTGATGGCGATGACTTGTGATCACTTCAACCAGAACTAAGAGAAAGCAACCGTGGAATGGGTTGTTTTTAAGTAGAAATGCATGACGTCTGTCAAACAAGCATCCGAAAGCAGCTCTGCAACTTCTGAGCAATCAACTGACAGCAGCGTGACTGCTCCCAACATTTTTACTGAAATCCTTCCAAGGGGAATTGCAGCTATAGGGATGATTTGTTCCACTAGGCTCCCTAGTCACAGCCAATAGGAAAACAAAGATTTGTAAGAACCTCATTACCTCTTAAGATTCAGAAGTTCACATTCATTTTAATATAAAGACACATCTAATGCTTCACTGCTTATAGTAATGTTTGTTGCTTGGCAGTGTAAACAAAATGTAATCCAAGTAAGCATCAAGGTTAATATGCTAATGGCTAATTGGGGACGTTATGTTATTCTCAATTCCTTATGCTGTTTATAACTATTTCCTGCCCCAGAAATTCCAGCTTTTTCTTAATCGTTAGAACTAGATATTAACCAAGCAGCTATTGAGTGGGGTGTTAAGGGAGGGGTAGTGCCACTGGTGGGGGACATGTTGGGCTCCTTCTGGGGTTGTCCACCTTTGGTCCCCACCCAGCACCCAGCTCTCACCTGTGGCTCCTAGAAGCCGCCAGCATGTGACAGTGGCCACACCCAAGAAACGGCTTCGACTGGCCCACTAAACCAAGTGAGGGTAAGCCAATGGGTCTCAAACTTTCAGTGAGTTTGGGACTTCCCCTTCATGAGAAGACAGGCTCCAACAAATTGAGCAGACAAGACCAATGGTGGGTGAAGAAGGTGGTTTCTGCACACACTGCAGAAGGAAGTGAGGGGCAGCTGGGGTTCATCAGCCTGGGAAGGTAGCTTATCTAGAAGAAGGAAAACTATTATCCTAATCCTCTGCTAGCTGCCTTGCAGGTTATCTTCAGGAGAAGAAAAGGCTAAGGAGTAAACCCTACACAAATCCAGAGTGAAGCCTCTAAGATAGCTGGATGGCGCCAGAAGGAGGCCCAATGTTTTGCTGACGCCAAACATCTTGCTCTGCTCTGGGCCACATCAGCAAGGTAGGCTTTGTCATCTGGGCAGCCCAGGACCTCCATACATACTGCCGAGGCTTGCAGCCCAGGGAACTAACTTTGGTGCTGTTTTGGTGGTTTCACCCCCAGAGGCGCACTCCATCGTCACTCAAGACAGATCGATGCCAACAACCGATTGCCACAAAAATAGAGCTCATAAATAATAAGCAATAGGCAGGGAGATACTAGAGGTGCTGCATCTGAAAGCAAAACTCAAGCAGCTAACATACACCTGACTTAAAAAGGTAAAGGGACCCCTGACCATTAGGTCCAGTCGTGGCCGACTCTGGGGTTGCAGCGCTCATCTCGCTTTATTGGCCGAGGGAGCCGGTGTACAGCTTCCGGGTCATGTGGCTAGCATGACTAAGCCGCTTCTGGCGAACCAGAGCAGCGCACAGAAACGCCGTTTACCTTCCCACCAGAGTGGTACCTATTTATCTACTTGCACTTTGACGCCAGCCCCAAAGAGCAGGTCCAAAGGAACCTGAAGCCTGGAGAGCAAGAGGGGTCGGTGCACGGCACCTTGTTTTAGAGCGGGAAAACAAGAGGGGGGAAATTCTCCCCCTCTCTGCGCAGCGCCTCCTGCCGCTTCGCTGAAGGGGCGCTGGGCAGAGAGGGGGAGAATTTTTTTTTCTTGTTCTCCCCCCTCTAAAACAAGGTGCGTCCTGTGGTGCGAAAAATACGGTAACACTGGCCAGGGCTGAAAGACACTGGTATCCAGAAAAACCTAGAGAGAAACAGGTTCCTCACCCAAGCTTTCAGTGAAATCCTTGCAACTGTGGAGTAGGTAAGGGAAGAAAGTGGGATCAATCACAGAGTAAGTTGACCAGTATCTACTTCCTCTCTTGGCAAACATTTAATGGTACAAATGCAGTCTCAAAGCATGCATGAAGGCACCAAGTGGCAGATTCTATTTCACAAAGCATGTTCCAAACAACAGAATGGAAAAAAAGATATCTTTAGTCTGCCAACTGAATACATGTCAAGAGGACGGCACTGATCACCGAGCCCTTCCACCATTGATTGAAGCAGAACTTCAAAAAGATAGCTGAAAGTAGCTGAGCTTTGAAGCTACAAACACACTATGCTATATTTAGGTAAGCCATCAAACAGAAGAACTGCAGATTTGCTTAAGCTCCGTGTCCCTTTCCAAACAAGCTTCACAGTACCACACAAGTCACATCAACAAGATCTTCACAAAAACATCCGTCAAGTAAACAAGAGGGAGGAGGAAGAATGTTAGAGTAAAGGGAGAAAAAAATGTCTCTCCTCTCATTTCCTTTATAATCAGGTAATTTTGGTTAAGAAAAAAATGTTTCACTTGAAGGAGGGCAGGAGAGCAGCATGGTAAAAGAACATGCATCACCCAAACGAATGGCATTTTCATAACAAACTACCTATTGAGAGGCAAAATACCTCCTTAAGGTATTCAATAATAAAGAAGCCCTACATGAAAATAGGAAGCTTCCTCATACCAAGTCAGACCATTGGGTCCATCTAGTTGTCCATGGGGGTTACAAAGAGTCGGACACGACTAAACGACTAAACAACAACAAGTTGTCCACATCGACTGGCAGCAGCTCTGCCATGGGTTTAAACTGGGTACTTCTGCACGCAAACCAGATGTTCTACTAGCAGGCTACACCCAATGTTTCAGAAGCTGAGGTGGGTGGGATACATAGACAATGTTTTCATATGTAATTTGCTTCATCTCCCCTTGTCATACAGAACACTTTAAGTTTACTTCCTGCCCCCGCCCTGGTCCTCCACTTCTAAATGCTTTCCATTTCATGTTCTCTTTTAGATTGCAAGCCTTAGGATAGGAATCACCTTATTTCTGATTGTTGAAAACCAGTCTGGGAGGCTTTTATGACTGCAAAGAAGTTAGCAGAAGCAGTATCAACAAATGTGTGGTGCAAGTGCAGCCTCCATTCATCCCAGCCTTATTTTCTTCACCCTACAATGCTGGAACAAATTAATCTCCAATGGAAGGGCTGCACACCATTTAGTACAAAGGTACCTCGGGTTACATATGCTTCAGGTTACATACGCTTCAGGTTGCAGACTCCGCTAACCCAGAAATAGTACCTCGGGTTAAGAACTTTGCTTTAAGAAATCGTGCTCCAGTAGCGCAGCAGCAACAGGAGGCCCCATTAGCTAAAGTGGTGCTTCAGGTTAAGAACAGTTTCAGGTTAAGTACGGGCCTCCGGAACGAATTAAGTACTTAACCCAAGGTACCACTGTACATAGGTAGGCAAAAAAGGCCCGGGGGCCGCATCCGGCCCAATCGCCTTCTAAATCCGGCCTGTGGACAGTTCAGGAATCAGTGTGTTCTTACATGAGTAGAATGTGTCCTTTTATTTAAAATGCATCTCTGGGTGATTTGTGGAGCATAGGAATTCGTTCATTTTCCCCCCTTCAAAATATAGTCCGGCCCCTCACAAGGTCTGAGGGACGGCGGACCGGCCCCCTGCTGAAAACCTTTGCTGACCCCTAATTTAGTACTTGGGACCACTAGATTTGCAAGAGTTGGAAGGGATCCCAAGAGCCATCAAGCCCCAAACCCCTGCAATGCAGAAACCTATTGCCCAAAGCAGGGTTATAAACCCGTGGTTATGAACCCGTGGCCGTGGGATGAAGACTTTCCTGCTCTGCCGACTGAAGCCCAGCCACCCTTGGCTTTCCGTGCGGGCGAGTCGCTCTCGCCAGCTTCCTTGCAAGGCTGCTAAGCCCTTCTCCCCAAACCGGAGCCCATTAACCTCTTCCTGCCCGGTGCACATGCCATGAAGGGGGGCGGGACACGCAACCCCCCTCTTCCCTCCCCACCCCAGGCGGCGACCCACCTGCTGAGAGGGCAGCTCGGCATGCAGGGCGCGGGAGGCCGGGCCCGGCGGGGGGAGGACGGCGGCGGTCTGGCTCATGCTGGCGGGGCGCGGGGGGCGTCCCGGCGGGAGCGGCCTTCGCGCCTGCGCATTGAGCCCCCTCCCTCAGGGTCCTCGCCGCCACCTTCGGGCACGGAAGGGTTAACGACGACGGCGGGGGGCGGGGAACGGTCGCCGACGCCTCACCGGCCTCCTCAACCGCCCGAGACCGACAGCTCGCTGCCTCACGGAGCCATGTTCCTGCCCCGCACCGCTGGGCGAGAAGGGAACCGCGGAGGAAGACGCCGACGGAGGCACGCCGCCCGCCGATTGGCTCAAGCGGGAGGAGGGGAGGGGCTCCGGCTCGCCACGCCGCGCTCTCATTGGCCCGCAGCAACGTCGATCCAAGCCGACGTCCGCGACGCCGCTGTTTGTATGCGGGGCTTTGAAGGGGGGAAACGCCGCCTCTGTCAAAAAGCCCTGAGAGCCGCGAAGTCAGAGCCCGAAGCTCATTGGTCGGCGGGCTCGGGAAGGGGCGGGACCGAAGGCTTAAGAAGCCATTCGCGATAGGACGGCGGGGGTACGTGGTGAAAGACGGTTAAGCCAACGGCGTTCCGGACTGGGGTGAGGGGGGGCGGAATGGAATAGGAGGGGCGGGGAAAGATGCATCACGTGCTCTATGTTTTGTCACGTGACAAAAGCAGGGCAGGGAGGCCGTCTCCATAGCAACAAATGAGGAAGGCCTTAGGGATGCTATGGCCCACAATGCATTGCGCTAGGGCAATAACATCTTTTCTTCTTAAAGGGCGCTCCCCTTATAAATTGTGGGTTTAAAAATCATGCCAATAAATATTATTTGCATGTGTTATTATTATACAGTACCACATTTCTTCATTAGTACCACATTTCTTTATTTATGCATATGAAAGTGTGTGGGTGGTGACTGGTATTATGGTGACTATTTTATTATTAGGCTGTCTCTCAGTATATACCCTCCAAAATGTATCCGATGAAAATAGGGATGTCCTATTCCATAAACATAACCACAACCATAAATTTATTATTTATATCCCTCCCATCTGATTGTGTTGTCCCAGCCACTCTGGGCAGCTTCCAACATATATAAAAGCATAATCAAACATTAAACATTTTTTTCCAAAAAAGAAACCCTCTGGACAGGGCAGTCTTCAGATGTCTTCTAAAAATTGTATAGTTACTTTTCTCCTTGGCTCAAAGATTGCATAACTCCATACCATCCAATGTTTCTCCAGTGAAAATAGGGATGTCCTAAGGAAAAGCAGGACATTCTGGAATGAAATCAGAAACCAGGATGGCTTCTGTAAATCCGGGACTGTCCTTGGAAAATTGGGACACTTAGCGGGTTTATCAGCATGCTTTTTAATTATGTTTTTATCGCTGATGTTCTGCAATGTGTTTTAAATGTTTCAATGTGTTTTTAATGGGCAGGGACTGAAGCTGAAGTTTCCATGTAGCCGTCGTGACATGTTCCTGTTTTCCAGCTTGGCCTCCTAGGAGGGCCCTGAAAAAATAGGGCATGTGTTCCCTGTGCCCCTTTTACATGCTGCTTGACAGACAGTTATGCAACAGGGAAGCCGTATTCAGTATGGAGCTCTATGGGGTAAACAGGCTCTTGGTCTCCCACTCCCTTTCAGACTGCTGTTCAAACCTTAGGAGGCTGTGTCAGCTACATGGACGAAGAAAAATCACTTTATATGCGTTGTTTATGCATTCTAACACTGTGACACCAGGCGGCGCTGTGGAATTCAGTTTTTGCCAACCTGGTTTCTCTTACAAAGTTTGCAATACGATTAACCTAAGGTGGCCAGACTTCCCTGTTTCCCAGGGATAGTCCTTGGATTTACAAATCAGTCCCCTGACAAAATCCATCTATTTATTAGGAAGTTGAAAAGTGTCCCCAGATTCATTGAAAAAAATCTGGTAACCTTAGATTAACCGAAACGCTTCTTTTATGTGTCTGGCATCCAGCCTGGGTGTATAAGAGCCGCAACCGCCCTTCAGAGGAGATCTGGCGGACTGGCCCGGAAGCCCATCTACAGCACCATCTTGTTTCCCATGGCAGCAAACCCAAGCAAGGCATGAGCGTAGCAGCTCTTTCCTCCTTCGGAGAATCCTGCGCCTGCAGTCAAAGCAACTGGGGCTGGGAGGGCAAGCTCTGGAGGTAGAAACAAGCAGCGCTCGTCTGTTTTCACGTCTTTTGTTCACATTAATCACTTGGCTTCCAAGCATCTGAGAGTAAGAGCTTAGCAGGCTTATGTCTTCTGGGTTCATGCGAGGGATTCAGCGCAATCCTCCTAGCAAGGGAGCCACTTGCTGTCTGCAAAAGCCCTGCACTCTGCAAAAGGCTTGCAGGCGCTTTTCTCTTGCTCCCACACACGTTTGTCTGCAGGGGGATAAAATACAGTTAATTACCGTATTTTTCGCCCTATAGGGCGCACCGGCTCATAGGGCGCACCTAGATTTGGGGGGGGATAAAGAAAAAAAAATTATTTCCCCCCCAGGTGCGGGGCTGGGGCGGGGGAAGCCCGAGCTTCCCCCGACCCCAGACCCCAGAACAGGCTGCTATCCGCAAGCTTTGAGAGCCCGGCGGGAACTCCCGCTGGGCTCCCAGGGCTTGCGGATAGCTTCCTGAAGCCTGGAGAGCGAGAGGGGTCGGTGCGCACTGACCCCTCTCGCTCTCTAGGCTTCAGCGAAAGCCTGCATTCGCCCCATAGGACGCACACACATTTCCCCTTCATTTTTGGAGGGGAAAAAAGTGCGTCCTATAGGGCAAAAAATACGGTATATTCCCTCACCTACCTAATAAAACCCACCATTCGCTTCAGCTGGAAATTTACCTGTCGGCTCTGCTGCCTGTTGCGGCTGGCAGAAGGGGGTGGATAAGGTCAGGGAATAATAAGGCCATACCTGCATTTTTCTGGAGGTATGTTGTTGTCCTTCGGCATCCTGGCTCCATGTATGCTGAGGACTTTGGCACATCCTCGTCTCTCCCACCCCAAGAGGGATGCTCCAAGGTTAATGGTTCATGTGCCAGCATCTTCTACAACAGGTGTGCAGAACCTTTTTCAGCCTGAGGACTGCATTCCTTTCTGGTCAATCATCCAAGGGCCACATAGCAGCAATGGACTTTGCCAAAGGCAAAAATGACACATATGTACATTTTACCTTCGGACAGTTGGATGGATCCTACACACTCCTCCCTATGCGCCATCCAGAGAAGCCAGAGGTATGATCAGAGTTCAAGGATGCGCTGCAGCCAAGCAAAAAAAAACTTGGGGGGGGGGGGCAAGCAGGGCAGAGGTGGTTTAGGATCAGAGCTTTCCGTCTCCTAGATGGGCTCCCTTCCCAGGTGGACAAGCCCCATCTGCCCCTCATATTTATTTGGGGGGGGGGAGCCAGAGTTGTTCAGCTTTTCGGGGGGAGCCAGAGTTGTTGAACTTCTTTGGCGGAGATCATGTGCTTGCGACGAGGAGGCTGTGTCAGGAGTGCGTGCAGGAGCCGGGCCCTGTGACCAGTAGGGCTTCGCAGGACTGGGGCTTTCTTAAGTTTATTCTGAAGAGGCAAGGCGTGGCCACAGAGGTGAGGCCGATTGGTATCTCACAGCACCTGGTGGCAAGAGCCAGGAAAGGATATAAGGTCAGCATATCCCTTTGGCTCTTTGCCACAGCAACATGTTTCCCACCTTGCTGCGTTGGACTTCTTAACTCCTGGTTTCCTGACCCTCGGGCCCTTGGCTTCTTGATTCCGGGCTCGCTGTCCTTTGGACCCTTGGCTTCCTCCGGACTCCCATTCCTGCTCCCACCCCGCCATCTTGCCCATACTATAATAATGACCCACCTAGAGAGGCGCTGTGGTCTAAACCACTGAGCCTCTTGGGCTTTGCTGATCGGAAGGTCGGCGGTTTGAATCCCTGCAACAGGGTGAGCTTCTGTTGCTCTGTCCCAGCTCCTGCCAACCTAGCAGTTTGAAAGCACGCTGGTGCAAGTAAATAGGTACCGCTGTGGCAGGAAGGTAAACAGCATTTCCATGTGCTCTGGTTTCCATCACGGAGTCCCGTTGCGCCAGAAGCGGTTTAGTCCTGCTGGCCACATGACCTGGAAAGCTGTCTGTGGACAAACGCCGGCTCCCTCGGCCTGAAAGCGAGATGAGCGCCGCAATCCCATAGTCACCTTTGACTGGACTTTACCTTTTTACTATAATAATAAAAAGTTACAATGAATGCTCATGGCTTGCCCACTTTGCCTCTGGAGCCACCCACTCCGGTGTGGCCCCTGTAAGATTACGTGGAAGGGAATGTGGCCATCAGACCGAAAAGCTCCCCCCGTCCCATGTATGGTGTTATGTACTGAAGTTCTCACCCTGGGCCAGCAGGGGGATACTGTAGATAGTTATGCAAATGAAGGATCGAAAGTGACGTTCAATGATTGGATAGTTTTAGAAAGTTGTTACAGTAACGAGGTTCTGGAGCTCTATATAAGCAGGCTGACTGAGCCCTTCAGTTCAGTTCTGTTCCAGCTTACAAATAAAGAGCTGCTTTGGAGAAATCGCTGTGTCGTCTGATATGTTCACCTACAACTTAACATATGGAATATAAATTTCTGAGGGCGCACCCAGTTTTCATTGGCATATGCTTAGAAAAAGCAGACCAAAGTCAGCAAAGGTTTATGTCATGGGTAGGCAAACTAAGGCCCGGGGGCCGGATCTGGCCCAATCGCCTTCTAAATCCGGCCCACGGACGGTCCAGGAATCAGCATGTTTTTACATGAGTAGAATGTGTCCTTTTATTTAAAATGCATCTCTGGGTGATTTGTGGGGCATAGGAATTCGTAATTTTTTTAAAAAAATATAGTCCGGTCCCCCACAAGGCCTGAGGGACAGTGGACCGTCCCCCTGCTGAGAAAGTTTGCTGACCCCTGGTATGTGCTGTAATAAATATGCTATTGAAGGACCCGCAAAACCTTTTCTTGTCCTTAAAGGTAAAGGTAAAGGGACCCCTGACCATTAGGTCCAGTCGTGGACAACTCTGGGGCTGCGGCGTCCATCTTGCTTTATTGGCCGAGGGAGCCGGCGTACAGCTTCCGGGTCATGTGGCCAGCATGACTAAGCCGCTTCTGGCGAATCAGAGCAGCGCACAGAAACGCCGTTTTCCTTCCCGCCAGAGCGGTACCTATTCATCTACTTGCACTTTGACGTGCTTTCGAACTGTTGGCAGGAGCAGGGACCAAGCAACTGGAGCTCACCCTGCTGCGGGGATTCAAACCGCCGACCTTCTGATCGGCAAGTCCTAGGCTCTGTGGTTTAACCCACAGCACCACCCACGTCCCTTTTTCTTGTCCTTAGTGATGTGTAAATCTAATGAATGAATAAAAGTTCCTGTTGTGGCATTGCCCAGAGCAAGCCGCCTGAGGGCAGCAGCTGCTTATATTGTGTTGCGTCTCTTATTTAAGAAGCTGTCTTCTTCAGTGCAAACGCATCTCATAGTTTTAGCTCCTTCTACTAAACCACGGCAAGCTCCCCAGGCCAACACATTTGCAGTCTCTTTTCCCTCAGCTACACGCTGCTGACCTTGTAAAAAACCGATCTGAATAAAAAGCCGTGTTTGAGCGTCTTTGCGCTGACCACCTCCACCACAAGGATCCTTCAGAAGGGAGTTGCTGCCAAGAGGGTGATGCGCAGGTGTATTTTGATGCGTTGAATAGAATTAAAGTTTGTGAGTCATGGCGGAGGGGAGAGCACCTGTACAAATTCTGCAGGGCTTTGTTTGTCTTGTTGCTATTTTGTTCATGTTGTTTCATAGATATGAATGCTGTCGTGCTTTGTGATTCCTACGATTTTTGGTGTAACTGTGATGTTTAGCTTATTTATCAGTTGCTTTGTTAATAGTGTTACGTAAATGGTAATTGTTTTATTTGGGATTTGGGATTGTTTTACCGATGACGTGTTGAGCATTCTATACGATTTGTGCTGTAGAGTGGTACCTCTGGTTACGTACTTAATTCATTCCGAAGGTCCGTTCTTAACCTGAAACTGTTCTTAATCTGAAGCACCACTTTAGCTAATGGGGCCTCCTGCTGCCACGGGAGCCCGATTTCTGTTCTCATCCTGACGCAAAGTTCTTAACCCGAGGTACTATTTCTGGGTTGGCAGAGTCTGTAACCTGAAGCGTATGTAACCTGAGGTACCACTGTGCAGTCATACCTCTGTTTAGAGACACTTCAGGCTGCGTTTTTTCAGGTTACGGACGCTCCGAAACCCGGAAGTGAACGTGTTACTTCTGGGTTTCGGAGGTTGCGCATGCGCAGAAGCGCCAAATCGCAACCTGCGTGTGTGCAGACACGCCGCTGCGGGTTGCGAACGTGCATCGCGCACGGATCACGTTCGCAACCTGAGCGTCCACTGTATTTGTGCTCTTCCGTTATGTTATTTATCTTTTGTTTGTAAGCCACTTTGGGATTTATCGGAATAAAAAGCGGCATAGAAATAGAATCAATCGATCAATTGCAGCTCGGATGACTTCAAAAGGGGACAAGACGATTTCGCGGAGAACGCTATCAATGCCTATTTGCCCATGATGGTTAAGTTCTGCCTCCAGAGGCACCATGCTTCTGAAGAACAGCTGCAGGGGGTGGAGATCTGCTTCTGCACTCAGGTCATGCCCGTGGGCTTCTCGTTGGGGCATCTGGTTGGCCACTGTGAGAACAGGGCTAGACGGGCCAGTGGTTGGATCCAGCAGGCACATCTTCCCTTCTTATCCTGCAAAAACAATCTTCTTGGAAGATCCATTCCACATGATGCCAGAAATTGCCTTAACATTGCAGCACTTACCTTCTGATGAGGGACGCGGGTGGCGCTGTGGGTTAAACCACTGAGCCTTGGGCTTGCCGATCAGAAGGTTGGCGGTTCGAATCCCCACGATGGGGTGAGCTCCTGTTGTTCTGTCCCTGCTCCTGCCTATCTAGCAGTTCGAAAGCATGTCAAAGTGCAAGTAGATCGGCTGGGTGAGGACTGCAGGGCCTGCTCCCTTCCAGGGCCTTTTCCAATTGGCCCAGGGGGCGTGGCCCAGGCCCTTATTTGGAACAAACTTTTCGGGAAGTGTGGGAAGTGTTCTGCCATTGCTTCCCTGTTCCAGGTGGTTAATGTGCTTTAAAATGTCCTCAAGCAGTCGGTGGCAATTTCAATTTTTATTCCTTTTTTCCCTTTTTTCCTTTGTTGGGGGTGGGTGGGTGGGATGGATAGTTGGTTGGGGATTAATTTTAGTATAATTGTTGTCTTCCTTTTTGTTGTTGTTGTTTTATTGGTTCTGTATAGTTTGTGTTTTGTTTTTAAGGGGCGGGATCAGGGCTGCCTGGGAGTGGCTCCCCAGCCAACACGATGGCTGGGACAAGTTCCACAGGGGGGGAAGCACTGGGACATCCGATCTCGGTGATCATGGGCAGGAGGCGGAGTTACGCTAAGACCAGACCATGTCATTACCGAGGAGGCAGGTTTAGTCGTTGTTTGAAGACTATCCCTGCCTCCGGGTCTGGCCTTGACCGGATGGATACTGGAATCAACAGGAGAAACCCACATAACCTGAAAGTGTTGCTGTGCAATGCCAGGTCAATGATGAATAAAACCACTGCCATCCACAACTTGATTGTGGATGGAGGATTTGACCTGGCATGTGTGACGGAGACCTGGTTGGAGGAAGCAGATGGGCCTGTCCTTGCCGCTGCTTGCCCACCAGGTTTCTCTTACGCACAGCAACCCAGGTCATGTGGGCGGGGAGGGGGGGTTGCAGTGATTTTTAGGAAGTCACTAGCTTGCACCAGGCGTCCTACTGGGAAGATCCAGTTCTCTGAGTGCATGTTCTGGAAGTTGGGCAATAGGGGCAGTACAGGATTCCTTTTGGTGTACCGACCTCCCCGCTGCACCAAGGATTCCCTGTCCGAGCTGCTTCAGGTCGTGGCGGATTTTCTCCTGGAGACACCTAGTTTGGTTGTCCTAGGGGATTTTAACATCCATGCCGACACGACCTTACAAGGGGCCGCTCGGGACTTCGTGGAAAGCATGGCCTCCATGGGGCAGTCCCTGAATAAGTTTGGCCCAACTCATAGTCATGGACATGCCTTAGACCTGGTGTTCACCTCTAGTGACGTGGGTGATCTGACACTAAGTAAAAGTGAAACAAAAGAAGTGCCATGGTCAGATCACTTCCTGGTGCAACTGGACTTCTCCGCGACCCTTCCCCTCTGCAGGGAGGTGGGACCAATTCGGATGGTCCGCCCCCGCCACTTAATGGATCCAAATGGTTTCCAGAGAGTGGTAGGGGATGCTTTATCCCATGTTGATGGCCTTTCAGCTGATTCCCTGGTGGCCCGCTGGAATGCAGAGTTAACCAGGGCTATCGACTGTCTGGCTCCGAAGCGCCCTCTCCGATTGCATGGAGCCCGGACAGCCCCGTGGTTTTCTTCGGAGCTGAGGGCGATGAAACAATCGCTGAGATGGCTAGAGCGTCAGTGGCAGAAAACTCACTCCAAATCTGACCGGACACAGGTTAGAGCTCAACGTCGAGCCTACCAAGTGGCGATAGCGACGGCGAAGACGACTTTCTTCACCGCCTCTATTGCATCTGCAGAAAATAATAGCAGGAGACTCTTTCAGGTGGTTCGCAATTTAACGGAACCACCTTTACCACCGGGGCATTGTAAAGACCCCAAGATCTCCTGCAACGATTTTGCAAAGTTTTTTGCAGATAAAATCACTCATATTCGGAAGGAGCTAGACACCACCGTGGGAGCAGGGCCAGGGCGGGAGAGTGCTAGAGCTCTGTCTGGTCAAGTTGCATGGAATCAATTTCAATCCGTTACCCCCGAGGATGTGGACAGGCTGCTTGGACGCGTGAAAGCAACCACCTGTCTCCTTGATCCTTGCCCATCCTGGCTAATAAAAGCAAGCCGGGAAGGGCTGGGCGATGGGCTCTGCGGGGTGGTGAATGCTTCCCTCTGTGAGGGAACATTCCCAGATCTGCTGAAAGAGGCGGTCATTAAACCGCTTCTTAAAAAACCATCTTTAGACCCGGCCAGTATGGCCAACTATCGCCCAGTCTCAAATCTTCCATTCTTGGGCAAGGTGATTGAGCGCGTGGTTGCTGAACAACTCCAGGCACGCCTGGAGGATGCGGACCATTTGGATCCCTTCCAATCGGGATTCAGGCCTCACCATGGGACTGAAACTGCCTTGGTCGCGCTGGTTGATGATCTCCGGCGAGCTAGGGACAAAGGTGAGAGTTGTTTCCTGGTTCTGCTGGATCTCTCAGCGGCCTTTGATACAATCGACCATAACATCCTTCTGGACCGTCTAGAGGGGCTGGGAGCTGGGGGCACTGTTATACAGTGGTTTCGCTCCTTCCTCCTGGGCCGTGTTCAGAAAGTGGTGGTGGGGGATGAGTGTTCAGACCCCTGGGCCCTCACTTGTGGGGTGCCTCAGGGTTCCGTCCTCTCCCCCATGCTTTTTAACATCTATATGAAGCCGCTGGGAGAGATCATCAGGGGATTTGGACTGGGTGTCTATCAATATGCAGATGATACCCAGCTCTACCTATCTTTCAAATCAGAACCAGTGAAGGCGGTGAAGGTCCTGTGTGAGTGCCTGGAGGCGGTTGGAGGATGGATGGCGGCTAATGGATTGAAGTTGAATCCTGACAAGACAGAAGTATTGTTTTTGGGGGACAGGGGGCGGGCTGGTGTGGAGGACTCCCTGGTCCTGAATAGGGTAACTGTGCCCCTGAAGGACCAGGTGCGCAGCCTGGGAGTCATTTTGGACTCACAGCTGTCCATGGAGGCGCAGGCCAATTCTGTATCCAGGGCAGCTGTCTACCAACTCCACCTGGTACGCAGGCTGAGACCCTACCTGCCCGCGGACTGTCTTGCCAGAGTGGTGCATGCTCTAGTTATCTCTCGCTTGGACTACTGCAATGCGCTCTACGTGGGGCTACCTTTGAAGGTGACCCGGAAACTACAATTAATCCAGAATGCGTCAGCTAGACTGGTGACTGGGGGCGGCCGCCGAGACCACATAACACCGGTCTTGAAAGACCTACATTGGCTCCCAGTACGTTTCCAAGCACAATTCAAAGTGTTGGTGTTGACCTTTAAAGCCCTAAACGGCCTCGGCCCAGTATACCTGAAGGAGCGTCTCCACCCCCATCGTTCTGCCCGGACGCTGAGGTCCAGCGCCGAGGGCCTTCTGGCGGTTCCCTCATTGCGAGAAGCAAAGCTACAGGGAACCAGGCAGAGGGCCTTCTCGGTAGTGGCGCCCGCCCTGTGGAACGCCCTCCCATCAGATGTCAAAGCGATAAATAACTACCTGACATTTAGAAGACATCTTAAGGCAGCCCTGTTCAGGGAAGCTTTTAATCTGTTATATTTTACTGTATTTTTTGTTTCTATGGAAGCCGCCCAGAGTGGCTGGGGTACAAATAATAAATTATTATTATTATTATTATTATTATAGATAAATAGGTACCACTCCGGCGGAAAGGTGAACGGCGTTTCCGTGCGCTGCTCTGCTTCACCAGAAGCGGCTTAGTCATGCTGGCTGCATGACCCGGAAGCTGTATGCCGGCTCCCTCGGCCAATAAAGCAAGATGAGCGCCACAACCCCAGAGTCAGCCACGACAGGACCTAATGGTCAGGGGTCCCTTTACCCTTTACCTTTTGATACAGGCCCTCTCTCTATTGCCTTTCCTTTTCCAACAAGCCTTTTAAGCAGAGGGTTTTGTTTTTTAAATCCCCACCAGTCTATCTACTGGATTTGAAATGGCCCTCATCTATGAAATTGTTTTATGCCAGTTTTCAATGTTGGTGGGTTTATTCTTCAATTGCTTTGAGGTGCTTCACAGGAAATGTTTTTGTTTTTTTAAAAATACAGTGGTACCTCGGGTTAAGTACTTAATTCATTCTGGGGGTCCGTACTTAACCTGAAACTGTTCTTAACCTGAAGCACCACTTTAGCTAATGGGGCCTCACGCTGCTGCCGTGCCGCCGGAGCACGATTCTCATCCTGAAGCAAAGTTCTTAACCTGAAGCACTATTTCTGGGTTAGCAGAGTCTGTAACCTGAAGCGTATGTAACCCGAGGTACCAGTGTAATGGCACAATTTTTACATGTAGCACCAAACACATCTGGAACAAGGCACAGTGAACAAGCAAAAAGTCAATTTTTTTTCCTTGGTTACATTTATTTCTATAAATTTGTACAAAAATCTTTTGTTTTTTAATAATGTACAGTATTTCCACAAAATGCCCAAAGAATTGAGCATATTTGTCCTCTATACATGTTCAGGATCACAGGGGAACAAGAACTCAGGAACCGAAGCCCCCGTTTTCCACGTTACCCAAAGGCACATTTTAAGAGCTTCGGTTGTTCTCAATGATTAAAACAAGTGAAGGCGGCAGGTTACACATGCAATAGTGCAATACGCTTAAATATATATATATTTAATATATATGTATGCAGACATTGGGCTCTGAATATATTTCTCTACGAAGCATCAGTCAACATCCATGTAAACATTTAAAAAGTCAATACTTTGTGCATAAGAGCTACTTTATATACATTCATCACTGAATTGAATAATAATCATCACGTTCTTCAAAAGCCAGAGAAATCCTCAGTTTACAGGTGCGACGTTTTGCCAAAAAGTGTTTCATCTTCGAGGGTTCCTGGATTTAAACTCTTCTCTTTTCCGTTTGTGGGTCACCAACAGAACAACTATGCTTTCAATGGGTGTGCGGCTAGGAAGTTATATACACGCAGGCCCAACAATGTGAAAAGGACCTTTGCAAAGGAACACGAGCCAAAGGAATATGTTTTCTGTCCCAGAGAATTTTCCAAGTCCGCACTTGGCCACCCTCAAAGAAACCTGGAAACTAGAGTTTGCTCAGCGTGCTGGAAATTGAGGACGCTGTCGGGTCTGCTACTGTTCCCAAGATTCCTTGGGGGGGGGGGTGTAGAGCCATAACTGTTAAAAGTGGCATAAATGTGCTTTAAATTGATATCTGGAAGAAGGTAAAAAAAAAACCCAACCAAAACAAGTACGGTAGTTAATTTGGGGGTTTGAGAACTTTCTGCTGTATACCTAGTTTTTGAATCTTACCCGTTTGATGATTGGCCCAACATTGGAAATCATCTTTTGTAAATATGCATTTATCTCTCTGAAAAAGCACTTTTCTATCTTGGGGCAGTGGACCTTGGGGCAGTGGAGGAGACTCTAGGAAAAGAGGGAGGAGAGAGAGGGCGGGAATCAAGGTGGGTTGAGCAAATATATATTTTCGTTTCAGCTGCGGACGACTCTCGAAATCATAGGTAGGCAAACTAAGGACCGGGGGCCGGATCTGGCCCAATCGCCTTCTAAATCTTGCCCATGGACGGTCCAGGAATCAGCGTGTTTTTACATGAGCAGAATGTGTGCTTTTATTTAAAATGCATCTCTGGGTTATTTGTGGGGCCTGCCTGGTGTTTTTACATGAGTAGAATGTGTCCTTTTATTTAAAATGCATCCCAATATTTGTGGGGCATAGGAATTCCTTCATACATTTTTTTCAAAATATAGTCCGGCCCCCCACAAGGTCTGAGGGACGGTGGACCGGACCACAACTGAAAAAGGTTGCTGACTCGCCTATGATCGCCTTCAAAATCTGGCCACGAACGTTCCGGGAATCAGCATGTTTTTACATGAGTAGAACGTGTGCTTTTATTTAAAATGCATCTCTGGGTTATTTGTGGGGCATAGGAATTCATTCATTCCCCCCCCACCCGCAAAAAAAATATAGTCCAGCCCCCCACAAGGTCTGAGGGACAGTGGACCAGCCCCCTGCTGAAAAACTTTGCTGACCCCTGACCTCGATGGAAAGAAGTGTGTGTGTGTGCGTGCGTGTAGAAATTGGGCTACAGTACAAAGGCAACAGAGGGACGCAGGTGGCGCTGTGGGTTAAACCACATAGCCTAGGACTTGCCGATCAGAAGGCTGGCGGTTCAAAGTCCTGCGACAGGGTGAGCTCCCGTTGCTCAGTGGACAGTGGACCGGCCCCCTGCTGAAAAGGCTTGTTGACCCCTGCTCCAAATGCTGGTAGACTCCAGTCCTCCCCCCCCCCCCGATTTTTGACAATACTGGCTGAGAGATGGAGTAGAGCATTCAGGTCCCCCATCCCTGGTCTAAAGGCTTCACAGAATAGGTGTGTTCTTAAGAGGGATTTTGAATGGGGTAGCCGGAGAGGAAGGGTGGAATAATTTAAGAGAGCAGAAAACCTTCGGGGAGCTGAGACCTTGGAGGGGAAGGAAAGCCTGCAGGTGATGAAATAAGGGTGGAAAAGGCAGGGCGAGCTTGAAATCAGGGACTGGAACCTGTTTCACAGCCTGTGGAACTGGAGGGAGCTGCTCCCCTATTATGCCAGTGGTGGCCGGGGCCAGAGGCAACTGCAGACTCAATCAGAAGGTTGGTGGTTCGAATCCCCACGACGGGGTAAGCTCCTGTTGCTCGGTCCCTGCTCCTGACAACCTAGCAGTTCGAAAGCACGTCAAAAAGTGCAAGTAGATAAATAGGTACTGCTCCGGTGGGAAGGTAAACGGTGTTTCCGTGCGCTGCTCTGGTTTCGCCAGAAGCGGCTTAGTCCTGCTGGCCACATGACCCGGAAAAACTGTTTGTGGACAAACGTCAGCTCCCTCGGCCAGTAAAGAGAGATGAGTGCCGCAACCCCAGAGTCGTTTGCAACTGGATTTAGCTGTCAGGGGGTCTCTTACCTTCTTTACAAGCACAAAAGTTGCGCCTGCCAATTGCCGGTTCTTGGTTTTGCTTGAAAATATCGCTGGCTTTTCCAGCATTTCTTTGGGAGGCACACAAAGGAGTGTGACATCTTTAAAAAGGGCCAGATCTCCACAGAAAGACACCAGGAAAGTCAACACGAGAAGAGCCAAAGAGAGGAGATTTGTGGGGACCAGCAAGGTCCTTTTTCAGAGAAGGTCGTTGATTCCCAGCCTCATTTACACAACAAGGTATAAATGGAGGTGAAATGGGACGAAAGACTCAGAATTTGCATTGCTTTTGCTTTCAGGGAGGGCCTTTCTCAACCAGATACCCCCTTGTGCTACAAAACATATGTTGGAAAAAAAGCAGTAATGTAGCAATAGGAGTTGCTACAGCACCAGTGGCAAAGGGTAGAAAAACCCAGGGTGGGCACAGAAATGAGTGTGGATTGCAGAACAAACAAATGGGGGCTCTGGGGTTTGCAAAACCAGGAATCAGAAGGAGCTGCTCGTGCAATGTCCGTCTTTTCTATGGAATAATGAGGACTAGGAACCTGCTTTCTCCAGCTGAAATAGCAAACCTTGCAATGGGCGATCCAGAATCCAGAAACAGCCCGTGCTTCCCAAAACACTCTTGCTTCCAACTCCCTTTCTTCCTACCCACTTTGGTCCATCTTCCCTTCTGCTGTTAAAAATCACCACGAAGGAAAAGATCGTGCAATGCACAGAGCTCGTTCGCGCTCCTGCTTTCTCCCAGGAGAAACCCTCCATTTACCACTGAATCAGAGCCAATGTCAACAATTTCTACAGATTGCCGTTGGTTCTGATTCAGAGGCAAAGAAGTCTTTTCCCGGGGAAAGCCCTGGGGCGAATGGAAAACGACTTGGGCCCACTTGCTTTCAAGGCTTGGGACACGCAGCAGTGTGGACAAACTCATCATCGGCTTGCAGAAAATCACACACAAGGTGGGGGCTAAACAGGGGCACAGAGTCCTCAGCCTAGAGGGCCGCTCTAGCTCCACAGACAACCCACGTGGCCGCCGAAGGCAGCAATATTGTTTCAGCGTGCCAACGAGGCAGCGGTCAGGTCACACTTGCTACATTAGATGCGTAGCTCCGCTGGCAGCGCATGAGTCTCTTAACCTCAAGGTCACGGGTTTGAAACCCCCATTGGGCAAACGATTCCTGACTCTCGTGATCCCAGCTCTACAGTTCTCTGATTCTTCTAATCCCCTGGGACGCTTTCCATGCATTGTGCGGTGCCACCAGGAGGAGGCAGCGTAGCATTCAGGGCCAGGGAAAACATCCGCCCAAAAATAAGTGCCTTGCACCCACCCTGTCTTTTGGTTTTGGCAAGCAGCAAAACTTTGGAGGCAGCTAGGCTCTGCAGCAGAGCACACACGCCTTGCTAACTCCTAACTTAAATCTCTGGTGATCTCCAATTAAAAAGGGATTCTCTGCCTTCAGAGACATGTCAGCAAAGAGCAATCGGTGCTAAGCTACATGGGCCCATAGTTTGAGTCGACTTGGGGCAGCTTCCAATGTCCAAGTCTAATAAAAGGCAAAACAAGTGTCTTCCCTCGGGGTGAACTTAAAAACCGAATGCCACTGCTGGAGCTGGGCGGATCTGTCCCAAAGAGAAAATACAATGGTTTCTAGCGAGGTCCAAAGCTTCGATAGTTAGACAACTTTTTTTTTCCTTTTATCCTTTTTAAAGCTCACGCGTGCACCCGCGCTCGCCTCCCCGATTCGCAGACCAGAACACACACAGAAAACAACTTGGGCTCCGGCAGAGAATTGTCTTTTGAGGCCGCGTTTGCCAAGCGACTCGCTGCCAGAAAAAGCGCGCAGGAGCGAAAGCACCTAGTTCCCTCCCCGTGGCGGTCAGTTGACTTCCAAGATCTCTGTCTCCGGCAGGCCGAATTTCGTCTTGTACTTGTCAAAGAGTCTGATCAGAGAGCTGACGTAGAGGCTGTGATAAAAGTCTACTTCCTTCTGGCTCGGGTTATCGACTTTGGGGACGGTAATGGGCTCCCCGACTGAAATGGAAAAAGGGGAAACAAGATAAACATTAAGGAGCATTGCAAGGGGTTGGACTGGATTAGACTAATTTAGCCAGCTAGCCCTGGTGATCATCTAATGTTTACTGGATGGATTTCCCCCCTAAATTGATTTTTGAATTCTGAATTTATTGTTATTATACTGTATTTTATGCTGTTTTTTGTTGCATCAGTTAAGAGTTTTAAATTTGTTGTTAGTCACCCTGAGTCCGGTTTTCTGAACCAGGAAGGGCGGGGTATAAATAAAAATTGCGTTGTGTACGTTTCCTTCCGTCGAGTGCGATCCTTACCGACAGTGGTGATGGGCTTGGGATATGGCAGCAGCCCCCAGCTGTTGGGGGAGAAAAGTCCTTGTCCGTGGAAAACGCAAGGGGCCACACCAATGTACTTCTGGAACTTCTTCTGAACCCAGCGCCCCCACGACCCCTCCTCAAAGATGACCTGCTTGTAGACTTCGTTCTCGCCAAAGGAATACACGGGAACCAAATCCGCTCTGGAAGAGAGGTGTGAAAATCAGGGTGGACTTGATTTAAATCAAACCGATTTAAATCACTAGTCGGTAAGACTTGATTTAATTTAATTTAATTTTTTACAGAAAGACTCATTCCTCGCTGGTATAACCTTAATATTTACAAACCAGATGAAGGTTTCGTTTTTGGAATAACAAATTTTCAGAGCAGTTTTCACAGTTATATCGAAAATTACTGATTTGGTTACGCTATTAGAAATATATACAGACAGACAGTTATGGAATTATGGTGAGGTTTAGTAAGTTAACTGTTTATATTTGGACAACTTTTCTGCTGTTCTCTATTGGAAGGAGAAATATAATCATTTCCTCAGTAACAATTTAAACAATTTACTTAACTAAAACAATAACATTATAGCATATGTATCCATGTTTGTTAACTGATGTGGTTAAACGATTAAAAAAAAACTTAGACTGCGTTTCAGCACACATGAAAAACTTAAAACAAATCCTTATTTCCTGATGAATAGCCTTTGGACTATAATGTAACTTAAATAGAAAACTCTCTTTAGAAAGATTTTCCCTCCAAAAGCATTTTATTTTAAAAATCCAATTTAAATTTTTAAAAATCTGATTTAAATTTTTAAAAATCTGATTTATTTTTTTAAAAAACCATTGATTTTTATCCACCCCAGTGAAAATGGTATCCCTTTTTTGTTTTCTTTTTGCATGCTCTATCAGCGGAATAAGCATTTCACGTCATTTCACTTTACTTTTAGTTTGTGTATACCTCCTCTTTATATTGCTATACGCAAGGCAGGCTGAAGAAACAGCAGAGATCGCACACCTTTTTAACAATCTGATCCAATACAGAAATGCCATAATAGGAACATAACTTTAAAACAAAGTACTGTAATAAGTTATCTAAGAGACCACTGTAAGCAGATGGAAAAACACTGGCAAGATTTTGATTTCACTTGTAGTGTCACAATTACCATGGATAATATGGACTGATATAAAAGTTAGAGTTTGGAAGAAGATGCAGTTTTAAATGCTTAAAATGGGACCCCATGGAGGGGGGAGGGAAAGTCCTGAGATTTGGAGAAATCTCTGTACGTATATGGATATATATTTGGATTTTTATAACTTTGTATTGGTAAAATCAAACAAAAACAATTAAAAAATAAATAAAAATAAAATAAAATTCAATGATCCATTCGGATATAATAGTACGCTTAAAGTTTTAAGTGTCTATACGCTTATCACATTTATAAATTTTAAATTTATTGTTGTACATTGTTTTAAATGTTTGTTTTCCTTCTGGGATTGTACCCCCAAGCGTGTTTTATAAGCTGGTCTCCGACTGTAATAAATATCTCTATCTATAAGAGCACGCAATCAAATTAAATATCGGCAAATAATAATTAAATCCACTCTTCTAACAATTACAGGAAATGATTTCTAAACTACAATCAATAAAAATAACAGGCCATTCAATAACACAATACGAATCGAGAAGCAATTGTGTATCTACTGATCACAGTAAAAGATGAGGAAGTGAAATCGGTAATGATACATTGGGCAAAAGATTTTGGATATAATATACAGCTTGAAGAATGGGAAAGGCTGTGGAAAGAAAGGATAAATTTTACAGCCTGTAATGCTTTGAAACAGAATATGATGAAAATGATGTATAGATGATATATTAAAGGTAATTACCTTTAATTATTATATATTTAATTAATATTATATATATATATTACACCAGTGAAATTAGCTAAAATGTAGAAGACAAATAATAAATGTTGGAAATGTAAAGAAAAAGAAGGAACATTTTATCATATGTGGTGGGAATGTAAAAAAGTAAAGAACTTCTGGGAAATGATATATAATGAGATGAAAAAGATGTTGAAATATACGTTCTTAAAAAAACCAGAAGCGTTTTTACTTGGTATTATAGGTCAGGACATTAATAGGCAAGATGTTAAATTGTTTTTATACGCGGCCCAGAATGGAAGCAAGAAGAAATTCCGACAAAAGAAGAATGGCAGACGAAATTAATGGACTATGCAGAATTGGACAAAATGACAGGAAGGATTTGAAACCTGCGGGACCAGAGATTTACAGAAGATTGGAAGAAGTATATGAATTATTTGAAGAGCAACTGTAATCAACAAATTACGCTAGCAGGACTACAAGAAGGTTTGTAAGGAGGAATATACTAAGTGTTACAAAGTAGAAAAAGAGAGAGAGATTGGTTATGAGTTTGAAATGTAAAAGGGAAGATAAACGCATACTGAGAGATTAGATGGGAAAATTTTCAGACAGGATTGATGGAAGTCAAAAATTTGAATAAGTATGTAAAAGTATAAATAAAAAAATTCCTTCCTGTAGCACCTTAAAGACCAACTAAGTTAGTTCTTGGTATAAGCTTTCGTGTGCATGCACACTTCTTCAGATACACTGAAACAGAAGTTACCAGATCCTTCTATATATTGAGAAGGTGGGGAGGGGTATTACTTAGAAGGGTGGTGGGAATCGGAGATTGGCAGATAGCTGAGATGAGCCTGTTGACGACTCTTAACGACTGTAATAGGTCTTACAGGAAAAGGCAAGGGGTGAGAAGGTGAGAAATGGCTTAGTCATGTATAATGAGATAAGAATCCGATGTCTCTGTTCAGACCAGGTTTCTCCATTGTTTTAAGTTTGGTAATGAGTTGTAATTCAGCAGCTTCTCTTTCCAGTCTATTTCTGAAATTCCTTTGTAGTAAAACAGCTACTTTGAGATCTTGTATAGAATGTCCTGGGAGATTGAAGTGTTCTCCTACTGGTTTCTCTGTTTTGTGATTCTTGATGTCAGATTTATGTCCGTTTATTCTTTGGCGTAAGGTTTGGCCTGTTTGTCCAATATAGAGAGCTGAAGGACACTGTTGGCATTTGATGGTGTCCTTCAACAGTGTCCTTCAGCTCTCTATATTGGACAAACAGGCCAAACCTTACGCCAAAGAATAAACGGACATAAATCTGACATCAAGAATCACAAAACAGAGAAACCAGTAGGAGAACACTTCAATCTCCCAGGACATTCTATACAAGATCTCAAAGTAGCTGTTTTACTACAAAGGAATTTCAGAAATAGACTGGAAAGAGAAGCTGCTGAATTACAACTCATTACCAAACTTAAAACAATGGAGAAACCTGGTCTGAACAGAGACATCGGATTCTTATCTCATTATACATGACTAAGCCATTTCTCACCTTCTCACCCCTTGCCTTTTCCTGTAAGACCTATTACAGTCGTTAAGAGTCGTCAACAGGCTCATCTCAGCTATCTGCCAATCTCCGATTCCCACCACCCTTCTAAGTAATACCCCTCCCCACCTTCTCAATATATAGAAGGATCTGGTAACTTCTGTTTCAGTGTATCTGAAGAAGTGTGCATGCACACGAAAGCTTATACCAAGAACTAACTTAGTTGGTCTTTAAGGTGCTACAGGAAGGAATTTTTTTATTTCGACTATGGCAGACCAACACGGCTACCCATCTGTAACTGGAACTATGTAAAAGTATGTTTAATTACTGTTGTAAATGATATGTTAAAAAAAAATCTAATAAAAATTTATATATATATGAATTTATATATATATGAAAGATTAAGGTCGTTCTCTGCTTACCCGTGGCGCAACGCCAGCTTCACAAAGCCCTTCCGGTGCCTCAGGGTCACTGAGTTTTTGCCGGGGGCGCAGTTCAGGGACTCGGCAGCGCCCCCCACCACAATCACAATGGCGTTGCCGCTCCCGTTCTTAGAAAGGATGTAGTCTATGGTGTCCCGGTTCACAGGGCAAATACCTGAACGTTCGGAGAGAGAAAGAACTTTCAGACTAAGGGAAGAATCATAATTGCAGAAGGGACCTTAAGCGTAATCTACTATCCCAACCCCTTGCAATGCAGGAATATGCAACATTCCCATACCTGGGAAACCAGGGCAGAATTTAGTTTTGATGAAGGCGATCAGAAGGTTGGCGGTTTGAATCCCCACGACGGGGTGAGCTCCCGTTGCTCGGTCCCGGCTCCTGCCAACCTAGCAGTTCGAAAGCATGTCAAAGTGCAAGTAGATAAATAGGGATCGCTCCGGCAGGAAGGTAAATGGCGTTTCCGTGCGCTGCTCTGGTTCGCCAGAAGCGGCTTAGTCATGCTGGCCACATGACCTGGAAGCTGTACGCTGGCTCCCTCGGCCAATAAAGCGAGATGAGCGCCGCAACCCCAGAGTCGACCGTGACAGGACCTAATGGTAGGGTTCCTTTTACCTTTGTAAGCTACTGAAGGTAATGGAGCCCTTTATATGTCCAGCTGTCCTTTGTCAACAACAAATGGTCGCTGTTTTTTGTGTTGGATATATGCTATATGGTCATTTATGGACCTAATAGGTATCTAAAGCCATTTGCACATGTTGTCATGCAACCATTCCATGCACAATGTAGGCACCCTGTATATAGAAAGAAGCAAACCAGTGATATTTGAGGGAGCAGGCTAGCAGGTGGGGCCCATGATTTACATTATAGGAGCCTACACAATACAAAACACTGTTGCTGCATGTAGGTTTGATTCTATTTGTTTTTTATCTTATATTTTGGAAATGTACATCCAGTTTTTTCCCCCTTTAATTTTTTGGGGGGCCCCACAGAGAGTGGGACCCTAAGCTATAGCTTGTTTAGCTTCTACGTAAATCCAGCACTGATCTGCACCACGCTTTAAACAACTGAGCTATCCAGATGTTGCAGGAAACAGCAACAAGATTGTTGGTCGTTGTCGCTATTTATCCACTGTCTTACACACACACACACACACACACACGTACGTTCAAAGGAGATACAGTGGTACCTCTGGTTACGTACTTAATTTGTTCCGGAGGTCCGTTCTTAACCTGAAACTGTTCTTAACCTGAAGCACCACTTTAGCTATTGGGGCCTTCTGCTGCCGCCGCGCAATTTCTGTTTTTATCCTGAAGCAAAGTTCTTAACCCGAGGTACTATTTCTGGGTTAGTGGAGTCTGTAACCTGAAGCGTATGTAACCCGAGGTACCACTGTATGCAACATGCAATAAAAACAGCTCAAAAACGCCATAGAAAACAACCAAAGAAAAGCAGCAGGTAAATTAAAAAACATTAAATAATGGTTTTCACCGAGCCAAGCCAGTTCATCTGTTTGGGGGAACAGAAAGCAGATTTTATGAGGGGATGGCTAATCTGGACAGCATATTGAGGCTGTTTCTGCTTTCAGAATCTTAAATGCAAAAGGTCCTGCAGGCTGCTATGCTTTCTAATGCTAACACCCCCCAAAAAATGTCAGTTTCCTTCCTGGCTAATACAAATAGCCAAGGGCAAACAGACTGGGCAATCCTCCAGATCTTTCCACACCACTGGCCTCCGCAGCGAAGGTGAGGGAGAGGTAGCAAGAATCATGCAATGGGGGGGGGCGGGCGAGAGGCTCCTTAATCCTGGCCAGGGGTCCTCCAAGGTCCCCATCTGGTGGCTTCCGAAGAGGCTGAGGGCCTAAGCAAGCGGCCAACAGCCCTGCTTAGAAGCTTCTCCGTCTGGTCAGCGAGAGAGAGGAGGATTGGTTTGAGAAGATATTGAATTATTTGAGTAGGTCTGAACCATTTGGGGCAATTAAAACGTTAAAAGTTAAATAAACCTTGTGGAAGGAGGAGTGTTAAGGTACAGTGGTACCTCGGGTTACAGACGCTTCAGGTTACAGACTCCGCTAACCCAGAAATAGTACCTCGGGTTAAGAACTTTGCGTCAGGATGAGAACAGAAATCGTGCTCCGGCGGTGCGGCGGCAGCAGGAGGCCCCATTAGCTAAAGTGGTGTTTCAGGTTAAGAGCAGTTTCAGATTAAGAACAGACCTCCGGAACGAATTAAGTACGTAACCAGAGGTACCACTGTATATAGAAGTGTAAGGTAAAGGTAAAGGACCACTGGACGGTTAAGTCCAGTCAAAGGTGACAATGGGGTTGAAGCGCTCATCTCGCTTTCAGGCCAAGGGAGCCGGCATTTGTCCGCAGACAGCTTTCCGGGTCATGTGACCAGCATGACTAAACCGCTTCTGGTGCAACGGGATGCAGTGACGGAAACCAGAGCGCACGGAAGCGCTGTTTGCCTTCTCGCCACAGTGGGACCTATTTATCTACTTGCCCTGGTGTGCTTTCGAACTGCTAGGTTGGCAAGAGCTGGGACAGAGCGACGAGAGCTCACCCCGTCACACAGATTTGAACCGCCGACCTTCCGATCAGCAAGCCCAAGAGGCTCAGTGGTTTAGACCACAGTGCCACCTGTGACTTACTGCGGTGTTGAGAAAGCACCGTGTCAGCAGGTTTTCGAATCCTTACCCCCAGACATCAAGTAGTCCCTCAAAATGGGCATCCTGAAATTCCCGGCTAACGTCGCGAGGTACGGCCGAATCCCAGGAAACTTCTGGCTCACGCCCGTGGCTTCTGTACTAAAGTTGCAAAAGGCGCCAAGCCCCATGATGCCGTGCGGATGGTAACCGAAGATGTAATTCCTGTGCGTCGCCAAGTTGTGGGTTTTTACGAGCTGAGGAGGGAGGTGGAGAGACAGAGAGATAAAATGAATGTAAGATACTTCACCGGAACAGAAGAAATGCAAGCTACTTCCGCTGAAATGGGGAGAAAAGTTGCCCCCTTGAGATGGAGGAGAGAGAGAAAGAGGTCTTAGCAGTTTGTCTAGCTCAGGAATGGCAACTTGATCTTGCCCACAGCAGCTCAGTTTATGTGCCCTAAGAATTCATAAGCCCCACGTTGCTGTTCCATCCCCAGAAAGCTAGGTGAGCCGTCAAGAACAAAAAGAGAAAAAAACCGTCTGGTTGAACAGCTTTCTCTCCTTTGCTGTTGCATAAGAAAAACACAATAAAGGTCTTCTCTCACATTACAGGCTCAGAGACACACTCAAGACTGTTTCTTAAAAGGTGTAGCAGTTTGAAACCAGGCACACTTGGGCAGAGTTAGGGTCAGCTGTAGTTCCCCGACAAGCGAAAACCCGGCAGCAGATTCATGTAATGTAAGATACGGAGAGCCGGCATTCAAAATTTGCCAGATGCCAGGCGCATTTTGCACCTGGCTATTGGCCACTTGCGACCAAGTGAAGATGCCCGGGCGCTAGGATGGTGCCTGATGTCTCTACCATCTGGAGGTACATGCCTGGGGATCCTTGGATCTGGACTGTTTTCGCACACGAGCAACACATCCTGCAGAATTCTGTTATATTTTATCTGTATAATCAGAATGAATTTCAGGGAGTGCGAGGGGTGCGGCCCACCCCGGGGGTCATCACTGGGGGTGTGTGTTTGTGACAAAAGGAGGTTTTTTAAAAAATAATAATAATGGGCTCACGAAACTTTTTAGGAGTGACGTGGTGGCTTAGGCACCTGCAGGTTCCACGCTGCCTGAAACGGCAGTATGGGACTTGCCTCTGCCCACCACCTTTCCCTCAGCCGCCCTACAGCTGGGAGGGGTGGCAGAGAGGCTCCAAGCATCGGAGAGGCTTGCCCGGCCCCATGAGCGGATCGCCATGCCCCCGCACCAGACACCCGAGCGGCTAGCTATGCAGCTGGCTAGAGGGCAAGAGCACTGCAAAACCAGGGTACCCCCCCCCCCAAAATAATTGTGGTCTCAAATGGTACAGGCTTACAGCAGGAATCTACAGGACACGCACCAATTGGAAGCAAAGCAATGTGCCTGCCCAGAAATCCGCAAGCATAAATAGTACTGAAAGCAGGATCCCCTACAGCCATCAAGAGCACAAATAATTGCAAATAATAGTAAATTTTATTTATACCCCGCCCTCCCCGGCCAGAGCTGGGCTCAGAGCGACTAACACCAGTAAAATTACAATAAAAACATAATTGGGGGGGGGGACCCAATTTAAAATACAGGTTAAAATGCAGCCTTGTTTTAAAAGTAGCCCATAGATCAAACCGTAAGGGGAGGAAAACATAAGGGTCAGACTGAGTCCAGACCAAAGGCCAGGCGGAACAGCTCTGTCTTGCAGGCCCTGCGAAAAGATGTCAAGTCCCGCAGGGCCCTGGTCTCTTGTGACAGAGCGTTCCACCAAGTCGGGGCCAGTGCTGAAAAGGCCCTGGCCCTAGTTGAGACCAATCTGAACACCTTGCGACTTGGGACCTCCAAAATGTTGTCATTTGTGGACCTTAAGGTCCTCCACGGGGCATACCAGGAGAGGCGGCCCCATAGGGACAAGGGTCCTAGGTCACAATAGGGCTTTAAAGCTCAAAACCAGCACCTTAAACCTGACCCTGTACTCCACCGGGAGCCAGTGCAGTTGGTAAAGCACTGGATGAATGTGATCCCGCGGCAAGGAAATGTTATCAGAGCCCCTTTTAGTGTGCATTTACAGGCAGACAATATGGGTCAGATGGTTTTACCGTGTCTGAAGAAAGCAAAAAAACCAGCCTGTCTTGTTCTGGGCCTTTTAACAGCCTTTTCTATCGAAATCGGCAAGTTAAGCGTAACACAACATAACTTGACGGATGCTCTGGTAACCTCGAGGTTAGATTATTGCAACACGTTAGGGCTGCCTCTAAAGGCTGTTTGGAAACTTCAGCTGGTGCAGAATTCTGAAGCCAAGCTGGGCAAGAAGGTTTGAGCATATTATAACCAATCCTGGCCCGATTGCACTGGCTGCCAATTAGTATCCGGGTCCAATTCCAAATCAAATTACAGGAATTTGTGGAGACGACTCAATTGACTAGCAAACTCAGAGGAAACTCAAAGCAAAAATTTGCAGGAAAAATGGGATAGTTATAGAAGATATGTTCAAAAATACAATCATAGTTTTGACTCTGTGCTAGCATTCTAGTGATAAAGGAATTAAAAGGAGGTGGACAACAATTAAGGATTTATTATGCTTTCAGAATGTATTGGAAAATATATATAGAAAGGTTTATTGTTTTGTGTACATTCGATTGTAAGATAAAATATACGCAAAGGGACTTGACAGGAAGTCAAAGCTGAAGAAAATATTTTGTAAGATAAAAGGGGAAAAATATTTACTTTCATTATTATCATTGTGTGTGTCTGTACATATGTGTGTTTTTGTATGGAATGTTTGGGAGGAAATAAGACAGTAAATAACAAATAACAAACTAAATATTGATATATGTAATTTTTATTTATCACTTATATTTAGTGGTAGTATGGTTGTAATGTTTTTTGTAACATAAAATCATTCAATAAAAATTATTTTTTTAAAAAAAAAGAAAGAAAAAGTTTCCGGGTCCAATTCAATGTGCTGGTTCTGACCTATAAAATGGCTCAGGACCGCAATACTTCAAGGATCACCTCTCTCTATATGAACCTACCCGGACCCTGAGATCGTCATCTAAGGCCCTTCTTGGTGCCTCCACCGCAAGAGGTCCGGAGGGTGGCAACACGAGAACAGGGCCTTCTCTGCAGTGGCTCCTCATTTTTTGAATGCTCTCTCCAGGCACCTTAGTTTCATATCTTCAGGCGCCAGACAAAAATTCTTCTCCTAGGCCTTTGACTAATTAAACCATCTATGGCCTTTTATTTTATTTTATTTTTTCGTGGTGAATCTTTATTGATTTAAAATATAGACGTAAATGATCATTTACAACGAAGGTAAGTATAGAAAAATTCAGTACAGAAGCAAAAACATCATGACATAAGAATAAGAAAAAAGTTTAAAAGACGGAAAAGAAAAGAAAGAAAAGAAAAAGGAAAAAGGAAAAAGAACCCCAAAATTTATACAAAATCATGTCCATCAATTAAAAATTTCTGCTTAAAACTTCCAGCAGTCCTTCTCATTATACTATTTCTATTATCATGGTTTTGTTGCACAGCTTTGCGTTATATCCTTTTTCATATATTCCACTAAGGTATTCCACAATCTATGGCATTTTAAACCAGGAGGGAATAATGTTTTCATTTGTTACTATGCTATGTGTTGGGTTGTTTTTTACACTGTAACCTGCCTTGTGATCCTCGGATGAAGGGTGCTATACAAATGTTGTTGTTGTTAATAAGATTTTTATTTCTTGCTTTCTTGCTTTTTGCAACATCAATGTTTAACTGGTTTTTAGTTGTCTTTATCGGAAGCTCTTTCGGATGCTTTGCACCGAAAATATTTTGAAATATATTACATCACCTGGTAGTTAGTTACTCATTTATAAGAGATCTCGCCCTGTCCTTCACCTAAGCTGCGAGGGAAGGTTACGGCAGTATATAATCACACAAGTAAAACAATTCCAAACAAGATATAAGGTGCTGACCCAAGTTTACGAGAATATGGGAAATGGACCCATTTTTCGGACACCAGAAACAGCCCAATTTCTAGGGTGAAGTTTCAGGTTAACATTTGCAGCTGTCTGTCTTCTCTGTTGTTCATTTCCACTCTCCAGAGTACCGTATTTTTCGCTCTATAGGACGCACTTTTCCCCCTCCAAAAATGAAGGGGAAATGTGTGTGCGTCCTATGGAGCGAATGCAGGCTTTTGCTGAAGCCTGGAGAGCAAGAGGGGTCGCCAGGCTTCAGGAAGCTATCCGCAATCCTTGGGAGCTCGGCAGGAGTTCCCACTGGGCTCCCAAGGCTTGCGGATAGCAGCCTCCATACCCGACCTGGTTTGGAGGCTGGCGGTGAGGAAAGCAGCGCTCCCCCCCCGCCAGCCCCAAAGAGCAGGTCGAAAGGAACCCAAAGCTTCCAGAGCCCAGCGGGAACTCCCGCTGGGCTCCGGAGGCTTTGGGTGAACGCACCTTGAACGCACAGAATGCACCTTGACTTAGAGGGGGAGAACAAGAAAAAAAAATTCCCCCCTGTTCTCCCCCTCCTATGGTCCAGTGCGAGAACACCACCATTGGCTATTCCTCAGTGGCCCTTGTCAAAGCTACAGAACTCAAACTATGAAAGGCTGGCAGCCAGGAGGAACCTAACTCGCTCATTGCCTCATCCTCTTTTGAGATATTTTATCTGCACAACTTTTCCCCTCATTGCGAGAAGCAAAGCTACAGGGAACCAGGCAGAGGGCCTTCTCGGTGGTGGCGCCCTCCCATCAGATGTCAAAGAGATAAACAACTACCTGACATTCAGAAGACATCTTAAGGCAGCCCTGTTCAGGGAAGTTTTTAATGTATGACATATTAGTGTATTTTTGGTCTTTGTGGAAGCCGCCCAGAGTGGGCGGGGTACAAATAATAAATTATTGTTGTTGTTGTTGTTGTTGTTGTTATTTTTTGGCTTTCCATCCAGCTCTTGCTGCAACTATGATACAAGGAGTTGCTGAACCCACACCTTGTACTTTCCTCAAAGTCACCCTGGGTGCATTTCACAAGATTATAACACCCTGCATTATTCAGCCCAGACCCTGAGGTCCAGCTCTGAGGGCCTTCTGGCAGTTCCCTCCCTGCGAGAAGTGAGGTTACAGGGAACCAGACAGGAGGGCCTTCTTGGTGGTGGCGCCCGCCCTGTGGAACGCCCTCCCAGCAGATGTCAAGGAAATAAACAACTATTCTACTTTTAAAAGACAACTGAAGGCGGCCCTGTTTAGGGAAGTTTTTAATGTCTGATTCTGTATTGTTTTTAATATTCAGTTGGAAACCGCCCAGAGTGGTTGGGGAAACCCAGCCAGATGGGCGGGGTATTAATAATAATAATAATAATAATAATAATAATAATAATTTATTATTCTTATTATTCTTATTCTCATTATATTTTATTTTATTTAAGTTATTTTTTTATTTTACTATTTTATTAAAGTTATTAAGTTATTATTATTATTTTATTTAAGAAGTGAGGGCAGAGGGCCTTCTTGGTGGTGGTGCCCGCCCTGTGGAACGCCCTCCCATCAGATGTCAAGGAAATAAACATCTATCTGACTTTTAGAAGACATCTGAAGGCAGCCCTGTTCAGGGAAGTTTTTAAAGGTTGATGTTTTTCTGTGGCTTTATATGTGCTATAAGTCTTCCAGAGTGGCTGAGGAAACCCAAGGTATAAACTATTATTATTATTATTAAGCACAGAGACGGGGGACCTCTGAGGCCTGAGATGTTGTGGAACGCCAGCCCCTATTAGCCCCAGGTGAGAGGGGTTGTAGACCTCCACAGCTAGAAGGCGCCAGTTCTCTATCCCGGCCTTAAGAGATGAAGGCCAACAATGGCAAAACCACCACCCATCCACTAACGAACCCATAAAACAGGCTTTTCTGCAAGCCCAGCATGGCCAGAACGATAAGACAGAAGCAACGCGGACTGGCCTTTTCAAGGAAGGCTTCTCCCAATTAATTTATTTTTTAAAAAAAGGAAGCCAGAGAAAAACAGGTCGCAGCAGTACTTACTCGGATGGGGAAGTAGTCCCGGAAATACCTCCAGACAGCCCAGTTTCTGACCCACTGCGATCTTCTACCACCTTTTGGGATTAAAAAATAATATTAATAATGGAGCAGCTGTCAGTGGTTGATCAGAAAGAACTGATGAAAGAGATCAGGCACGGCATGTGCAGTTGTCAAGGTCTGGCTGGATGAAAAGGAAGGGGAGGGGAAGCAACTGGGGCCGCCCCCCCCCCATGGGAAGAAGACGCAGAGCCTGGGAAATGGGTTCTTTTAAAAAGAAACAAAAACCCAAGGAAGGCCCTGGATCACCCCCAGGGGTGCCAACTTAAATAAAATACTGGAGGGCAGGTAACACCCACCCCACAAAATCAATCACAAGATGCGGCACACACAGACCATTGGAATGGCATCGCCCATCAACTCTGGGGGCACCCAGATCCCTGAGATATTTTATGGGATCTCAGAACCTAGGAGTTGGCTCCTAGAATCACCTCTGTTTAAAGCAGGCATAGGCAAACTCGGCCCTCCAGATGTTTTGGGACTACAATTCCCATCATCCCTGACCACTGGTCCCGTTAGCTAGGGATGATGGGAGTTGTAGTCCCAAAACATTTGGAGGGTCGAGTTTGCCTATGCCTGGTTTAAAGATTTGTTGTAACCCTCCCTCCTTTTAGAGAAGGGTGGGTGATAAACAGAATATGTAACTAACAATAATGATTCTTGCTGGTATCAACAGAGCATCAACACAGCAAAGGAATGGGTGAACTGGGGTTCAAATGGGTCCGTGCTCCTACTTGGAAAATGGGTGTGAATTCACCCACATGGGTTCAACTTTGTTTAGTCATTTAGTCGTGTCTGACTCTTTATGACCCCATGGACCAGAGCATGCCAGGCTCTCCTGTCTTCCACTGCCTCCCGCAGTTTGGTCAAACTCATGCTGGTAGCTTCGAGAACACTGTCCAGCCATCTCGTCCTCTGTCGTCCCCTTCTCCTTGTGCCCTCCATCTTTCCCAACATCAGGGTCTTTTCCAGGGAGTCTTCTCTTCTCATGAGGTGGCCAAAGGATTGGAGCCTCAGCTTCAGGATCTGTCCTTCCAATGAGCACTCAGGGCTGATTTCCTTCAGAATGGATCGGTTTGATCTTCTTGCAGTCCATGGGACTCTCAAGAGTCTCCTCCAGCACCATAATTCAAAAGCATCCATTCTTCGGCGATCAGCCTTCTTTATGGTCCAGCTCTCACTTCCATACATCACTACTGGGAAAACTATAGCTTTGACTATACGGACCTTTGTCGGCAAGGTGATGTCTCTGCTTTTTAAGATGCTGTCTAGGTTTGTCAGTGCTTTTCAGGCGTCTTAATTTCGTGACTGCTATCACCATCTGCAGTGATTATGGAGCCCAAGAAAGTAAAATCTCTCACTGCCTCCATTTCTTCCCCTTCTATTTGCCAGGAGGTGATGGGCCCAGTGGCCATGATCTTCGTTTTTTTGATGTTGAGCTTCAGACCATATTTTGTGCTCTCCTATTTCACCCTCATTAAAAGGTTCTTTAATTCCTCCTCACTTTCAGCCATCAAGGTTGTGTCATCTGCATATCTGAGGTTGTTGATATTTGGGCAGTAAAGAATGGCAATTTGATTTATGGAGTAGATGGGAAGTCGGGTTTATAAAGAAGAGACCATTACAGTTTATTGATTATGAAACTTAGGCGCAACTGACGGTACTTTCACTATGGTTCATTTTGTCCTTTTTTTGTTGTGTGTTGAGCAAATAAAAATAAAATAAAATAAAACTAAACAACTTTCCAGTTCTATATAACACATACATCACTACTGGGAAAACCATAGCTTTAACTAGACGGACCTTTGTTGGCAAGGTGCTGTTTCTGCTTTTTAAGATGCTTTAATGGCCCTCAAGCAGCTCATCACTGAACCCAGACCCTGGTCCATGCCCGATTCAGATGTTATGCAGAGCTAGAGCTGTGTGTCTTCAGCATACTGGAGACATTTTGCTCTGCATCCTCTAAATGCAGGCATGGCCAAACTTGGCCCTTCAGATGTTTTGGGACTACAACTCCCATCATCCCTGACCACTGGTTCTCTTAGCTAGGGATGATGGGAGTTGTAGTCCCAAAACATCTGGAGGACTGTGTTTGCCTATGCCTGGTTCAAAGGCTTGGAAAGCATGAAGATTTTCCCCTCTTAAAAAAATCTGCATGGATTTGGGATGAAGCAGACTTGGCGCCCAGCTTGTGTGCAAGGGATACGGACCACATCTGCCTCCACCTTGATGCATAAAATCATAGAATTGTACAGCGGTACCTCGGGTTAAGAACTTAATTCGTTCCGGAGGTCCATTCTTAACCTGAAACTGTTCTTAACCTGAAGCACCACTTTAGCTAATGGGGCCTCCCGCTGCCGCCGGAGCACGATTTCTGTTCTCATCCTGAAGCAAAGTTCTTAACCCGAGGTATTATTTCTGGGTTAGCAGAGTCTGTAACTTGGAAGTATCTGTAACCTGAACCGTATGTAACCCGAGGTACCACTGTATTGTTGGAAGGGACCCTGAGGGCATAGCTGTCAACTTTCCCCTTTTCTTGTGAGGAATCCTATTCGGAATTAGGGGATTTCCCTTAAAAAAGGGGAAACGTTGGCAGCTCTGCCTGAGGGTCATCTAATCCAACCCGCTGCAATGCAGGAATCTTTTTGCCCAATGTGGGGCTCGAACCCCCAGCCTTGAAACGTCGAGTCTCCCGCTCTGCCAACTGAAGAGATTCGCCTACCTTTCTTCGGAGTGTTCCAGTCAAACACGAGCCAGGCCAGGTACGCGGCTGCAATCAGCCAGCAGTCCGTACAGAGGATATACATGAGGATAACAGTGCAGGCCACACCTAGGGCAGAGATGAAGAACAAGGAGAATTAACTCATTTTGCTAAGAAGGGATTTGTCCTGGCATACAAACACACACCCTCGCCTCTTGAACCCTTCTGCCTCGCTCTTTGCCTGCCTCCCCTGCCCGGCCAAGCTAAATCGGATTGTGTTGTTTAAGGCTTAAGTGACATCACAGCCGACCGGCTAAGCCTCCTGCACAGATTCATCCAAAAAAAGCTTTCTCCAAAGCCACCTCAGGTTACTCCGAAGAGATATTACTGGCCGGCTTCAGAGTCTACCTGGGTCACACGCTCCCAGATGTTTTCAACTTTAGGATGTGCCACTATCAGATTCTCATTTTTCAAGGCTTACATTTGTGCCAAGAACGTGCCAATATCAGATTCTCATTTTTCAAAGCTTCAGTTTAATAATAATAATAATAATAATAATAATAATAATAATAATAATTTATTTATACCCCGCCCATCTGGCTGGGTTTCCCCAGCCACTGTGGGCAGCTTCCAACTGAATATTAAAAACAATACAGCATCAGACATTAAAAAATTCCCTAAACATGGAACAAAGCTTCCACAGCAGTTTGTTGGTGTTGGGAAATGAAGCCCTTGTTGAAAAATTAACCCATGCGATATACCGTATTTTTCACTCCATAAGGTGCACCGGACCATAAGGCGCACCTAGTTTTTAGAGGGGAAATCAAGAAAAAAAGCCTGTCCGCTTCTCCCAGAGCTTCTGGGGCTGCCGGGGGAAGCCCGGGTCCCCCCCCCCAGCCCCAAAGATCCATCCCGCTCACTGTCTTGGCTTCTGCCATAGCTGCGCGCAGCCTCTCCCGGCCGGAGGGGCTGCTAGTGGCTAAAGAAGCCAATACTTGGCTAAAGTCTAAAGAAGCGGCTAAAGAAGCCAAGACTTGGCTTCCTCTTTAGCCGCGCGCAACCTCTCCAGCCGGGAAAGGCTACGCGCGGCTGTGGCAATACCCCCACCTCCCGCAAAAGCGCACAGGAGCTGTGCACCCTTTATATATATATATATATATATATATATATATATATATATATATATAATATTTATTAAAATTTCAAAAGAAGAAAAATCACATTAATAAGAAAATTAACAATAAAAAGGAAAAATACAAAATACAAAAAAGAAAAAACAGTTAAAAACAATTCCATCTTTTCATCACTTCTTTTACATTTACTTGTTTCCCGGACCTCCTCATACCTCCCTCTTTTGTATTCCAATTCAATATGTTAATCCAGCAATTCCTTTCCCTCCTTTTTAATCCTAATCTTTAATCTTGATAAATTATAACATTAAATTTTTACATGTTAAAAACCAATTTTTCCATATTTTTTAAATACCATTACCGCTAGAAACCGCTTAACTTCAATCCGTCATCATTCTAACATTCATTAATTTTACAATATTTCTGTAAGTAGTCTTTAAATTTCTTCCAATCTTCTTCCACCGACTCTTCTCCCTGGTCTCAGATTCTGCCAGTCATTTCCGCCAATTCCATATAGTCCATCATTTTCATCTGCCATTCCTCCAGTGTGGGTAGGTCTTGTGTCTTCCAGTGCTTTGCAATAAGTATTCTTGCTGCTGTTGTAGCATACATAAAGAAAGTTCTGTCCTTCTTTAACACTGATTGGCCGACTATGCCCAGAAGAAAGGCCTCTGGTTTCTTCAAAAAGGTATATTTAACCCTTTAAGGAGCACGCAGCTCCTGTGGGCTTTTCTACGAGGAGGGAGAAGGGACTGACTGACCGCATCAGTCCCTTCTCCCTCCTGAGGAAAAGCCCGCAAGAACTGCGCCAAGCTTGTGTGCGGCTCTTGAGGGCTTTTCCTGCCTGCCTCCCCCCTGCATTCGCTCCATAAGACGCACACACATTTCCCCTTACGGTAATGCCTTTTAATATGTTATTTTCACCCACATGTGCATTTATGTACACACTTTGCCCACCCGGTACATGCAGTTTGCTATGCGTTACTTGGTGGGAGAACTGCCTGGCAAAATTCAGAGAAGTGCAAATTTCAAAAGGACAGGTGTGTTTTCGTTTGCTTCTTGTTTCGGAAAGTGGGACTTAGGTAGGCTTGCATTTGAATAAGAACCAATTCGAATTTCTCCATCATCCCAAACTACAACTCCCAATCAGCCGCAGCCAGTGCAGCTCAGGCTAACAGGCTGGTGTTATTAGTATGAGCTTTCGTGTGCATGCACACTTCTTCAGATAAGTGTGCATGCATATGAAAGCTCATACCAATAACAAACTTAGCGCTACTGGAAGGATATTTTTTATTTTGTTTCGACTATGGCAGACCAACACGGCTACCTACCCTAGCTCCAGTTCTACAAGAGGTATTATTATTATTATTATTATTATTATTATTATTATACCACCCTATACCCAAAGGTCTCAGGGCGGTTCACAGAAAAGATCACAATATATAAAATCAAAATAAAAACAATAACTCAATAACACTGCCCGCAAAAAAGGCACATTTTAAAAGGGTATAGGATGTCAGTTAGGTGAACCAAAGGCCTGGTTAAAAAGGAACATTTTGCCTGGCGCCTAAAGGTGTATAATGAAGGCGCCAGGCGAACTTCCCTGGGGAGAACATTCCATAGACAGGGAGCCACTGCATGTTCTCATGTTGCCACCCTCCGGACCTCTCAAGGAGGCGGCACATGAAGAACGGCCTCAGAAGATGATTTCAGGATTCGGGTAGGTTCATATGGAAAGAGACAGTCCTTGAGGTATTGTGGTCCTAAACTTTATAGGTCAAAACCAGCACTTTGAATTGGGCCCGGAAACCAATTGGTAGCCAGTGCAGTCGGACCAGTAAGACACTATTTCTCAATTGACTGGGGTTGGGGGAATCTAAGCATAAAACAAAATGTGCTTTGTAAAAACCCTGTAGAACACGAATGAGGAACTTCACACCACACCCAGGGGCCAAACATGGTCCTGCGGATTCCCTACCAGGACACACCTGTTGCCAGCCCTGCTTTCCTCTCCATTGGAGTGCTTCAGTAACAACAACAACAACTGGCTGGGCTTCCCCAGCCACTTCTATCTGGCTAGAATGTGTCCTTCAATTCTTCTTGGTTGCTTTTGAGTGTGTCTAGAAACTAGCCTTCTGTACACAGGTAGAATCATGGAATGGTAGAGTCAGAAGGAACCCCAAGGTTCATCTAGTCCAGCCCCCTCAGGGTCCCTTTCCAATTCTTCAGTCCTATGAGTCTACGATCCCCTTGGCTGGAGATGCACAGACTGTTAGCATTCCTGCTCTGTGATTGCAGTCATGGGATTGTTGTCTTACACATGACAGTATATGTTTTGACTCCATAGAGTGGGAAGTGACGGAAACAGGATGTTTGTGTTACTGTGTTCCGTGAAGTGGGAATTATTGTCCTTTTTTTTCTCTTTGCTGTCTAATGCTAGAGAGAGAGGGAGCCATGTTGCAGTTCCCCCTGTGTAAAGTTAAAGGTAAAGGGACCCCTGACCATTAGGTCCAGTCGTGGCCGACTCTGGGGTTGCGGCGCTCGTCTCGCTTTATTGGCCGAGGGAGCTGGCATACAGCTTCCGGGTCATGTGGTCAGCAGAGCAGCTCACGGAAACGCCGTTTACCTTCCCGCCGGAGCGGTCATTATTTATCTACTTGCACTTTAACGTGCTTTCGAACTGCTAGGTTGGCAGGAGCAGGGACCGAGCAATGGGGGCTCACCCCGTTGCGGGGATTTGAACCACCAACCTTCCGATCGGCAAATCCTAGGCTCTGTGATTTAACCCACAGTGCCACCCGCGTCCCGCTCCCTGTGTGTTTATATGTAAATAAAGCAGATTAGCCAAAATGCTGAGTTGCTGAGGTCTGTTACGCATGATGCACAAACTCTGCGGATCCCTCAGTGTGCCGGTGTCGGTTGGCATCGGTCACTGGGATGTTCGGGCAGAAGAAAGCTTTTGAAGCTCCTGAACGATCGACCCGGAGGGAGGGAACATGCCAGTCAAGCATGTGTCTCTGCCAGGGTCCGACTCGAGTGTAGGCTGAGCTCCTGACACAGACATGGTTTAAAAACAGACCTGCCAACCAACCGCAGACAGAAAACAGAAAGGCACTCGGCTTACCCATGATGAGGAAACTCAGCACCCATTGTAGTACTGAGATGATCTGCAGTTGCTTCTCTACTTTAGACTTAGACAGCCAGGACAGATCCTGAAACGCGGAGAGGATACCGGACCCCGTGCCTGGAGAGAGAAAGGGCGGGGGGGGAGAGAAAAGGAGAAAGGATTGGTCACCAGGTCCTTTGGCAGAAACGAAAAGCAGAAAAGTATGCACAGAGTCTCAAAATTGCAGTCGCTTTCTGATTGTAGGAATTAAGACATATAAACCATGGTCCTATTTACTTGTTGGTCCTCTGCGTGAAAGGGAAACTGGGCTACACATCCTGGCATTAATAATAATAATAATAATGGGACAGAGGAACTTACGGTCTTCAAATAAAAACATCCTGAAGGTCCCAGGCCACAGAGAGTTTAGGTTGGCCTCAACTAGAGCCAGGGCTGGGGAGGGCAGGATATAAATATAATTTATTATTATTATTATTATTATTATTATTATTATTATTATTATTATTTATTATTAATGTATTATTTATATCCCGCCCATCTGGCTGGGTTTCCCCAGCCACTCTGGGCAGCTTCCAACAGAATATTAAAATACAATAGTCTATTAAACATTAAAAGCTTCCCTAAACAGGGCTGCCTTCAGATGTCTTCTAAAACTCTGGCAGTTGTTGTTCTCTTTGACATCTGGTGGGAGGGCGTTCCACAGGGCGGGTGCCAGTACCGAGAAGGCCCTCTGCCTGGTTCCCTGTAACTTGGCTTCTTGCAGGGAGGGAACCGCCAGAAGACCCTTCGACCTGGAAAGACCCTCGGACCTGGACCTCAGTGTCCGGGCAGAACGATGGGGATCCAAATGGTCCACTTCTTCCAGGCGTGCCCATAAGCCCCACCCACCACGCCATGACCTCCCGAGAAGGACTCGGCCAGGGGTAGCCAATGAGGTGAACGGCAGAAGTCGTTGGACTACAACTTCCATCAGCCTTAGCCAGCATGGACATTGACCAGGAATGATAGGAATTGTAGTCCAACAACAACTGGAGGGTACCACTTTGACTACCTACCCCTAGTCAAAGGATTAGGTCTAGAGCAGGGTTTCCCAAACTTGGGTTTCCAGCTGGTTTTTGGACTACAACTCCCATCATCCCTAGCTAGCAGGACCAGTAGTCATGGATAATAATAATAATAAATCTGATTTATACCCTGCCTTCCCCAGCCAAGGCCGGGCTCAGGGTGGCTAACAAGCAATAATAAAAACAAGTTGATTGAAATACAACTTAAAAAACAATATTAAAATA
The DNA here is from genome assembly GCF_964106645.2 of Podarcis pityusensis. Classification (NCBI taxonomy): domain Eukaryota; kingdom Metazoa; phylum Chordata; class Lepidosauria; order Squamata; family Lacertidae; genus Podarcis; species Podarcis pityusensis. The sequence goes on along the minus strand of NC_138027.1, from coordinate 8,576,516 downwards.
CAACTTAAAAAACAATATTAAAATACAACATTAAAACATTGAAATGCAGCCTCATCACAGGAGGAGAAAGGAAAAAAGAAAGAGGGAGAGGGAATCAAACTGACTCCAAGCCAAGGGCCAGGCAGAGCAACTCTGCCTTACAGGCCCTGCAGAAAGAAATCAGATCTTGCAAGGCCCTGGTCTCATGGGACAGAGCGTTCCACCAGGCCGGAGCCATCACTGAGAAGGCCCTGGCTCTGGTTGAGGCTAATCTGACTTCCTTAGGGCTCCCCGGGCTCTCTAGGGTCCTGGGCCCTTAAGGTCCTCCGTGGGGCATACCAGGAGAGGCGGTCCTGTAGGTACGAGGGCCCTAAGCCACAAAGGGCTTTTAAGATCAAAACCAGCACCTGAAATCTGACCCTGTACTCCACCGGGAGCCAGTGCAACTGGTAAAGCACTGGGTGAATATGCTCCCATGGCAGAGACCCCGTGAGGAGCCTCGCTGCAGCATTTTGCACCCGCTGGAGTTTCTGGGACAGCTTCAAGGGCAGCCCCACGTAGAGCCAGTTACAGTAGTCAAACCTGGAGGTGACCGTCGCATGGATCACTGTGGCCAGGTCGGGGCGGGAAAGGGAAGGGACCGACTGCTTGATGCGGCGAATGTGGAAAAATGTCGCCTTGGCTGTTGCTGTAACTTGCGCCTCCATGGAAAGGGAGGCGTCAGGGATTACACCTAAACTCTTAACAGAAGGCAATGACACTAATTGGGCCCCCGCAAGAGAAGGGAGTTGGTCCCTCATCCCCATGCCATCCCAACCCAGCCACAGGACCTCTGTCTTCGAAGGATTTAATTTCAATCGGCTCCCACGAAACCATCCAAAAACAGCTGGAGACCCAGGTTCTAGACCCTGCTCCCAGGCATTTAATGGTATGCAGTGAAACCCATAATCTGTTTTTTGTTAACAATTGGCAATTTCTTAATGGCGGCGATTTCGTTATTTTTATAAGGTGGTGTTGCTTTAATACTATGTAGGTAGCAGTTTGTGGCTGTTTTTAAAAAAACACTTTATGTATTTGTAGTCATGTTTATTCAGCGTCCTTTTTTTCTTTTCAAAAGGCATGCAAGAAATATTTGTTTTTTGTATGCTAGCTGCTCTTGGGAGCCATTGGCAGACGGACAGCATAAAAGCCACTTGAAAAATAAATATATGCAGAACTTGTGCCTAATTTTTGCAATAAAGCAGATCCAACAAGACATAACCACCCTGGCTGGATCATGCCAAGGATCCAGCATTCTGTCTCACAAAGGCAGATCAGATGCCTCTGAGATGATCACAAGGAGAACATTAATTCAAAGTCTTGGAACTGGTATTCAGCTGGTCTAGTCAGCGATAGACCACATTGTCCGTGATAATCTGCCCAGTCTCTTTATAAAGAAGCATAAACCAGTTCTGTTCACAGCTGAAATCTACTGACAACGCCTGTGAGCACGGTCTCAACACCCTCGTTTGCAGCATTCTCCTTAAAAAGGCTCACAGAAAACGTTACAAGCCCAATACAGTGGTACCTCGGTCTACGAACAGCCCTGCTAACGAACTATTCGGTATACGAACTCCGCAAAACCGGAAGAAGGTGTTCCGGAGTTAGCGAACTTTACCTCGGTCTACGAATGTAATCCAAACGGTGGAAGGGCACCGGCGGCAGGAGGCCTCATTAGGGAAAGCGCACCTTGGTTTAAGAACGGCTTTGGTTTAAGAACGGACTTCCAGAACGGATTAAGTTCGTAAACCAAGATACCACTGTACGCAGCCTTCCTTCAACCTCACCCCAAGTCCAAGCAGTGTTAGAAACTCAGGTGTATAAGCTAGGTGAACCAGGGTTAAAGGTAAAGGTAAAGGGACCCCTGACCATTAGGTCCAGTCATGACCGACTCTGGGGTTGCAGCGCTTATCTCGCTTTATTGGCCAAGGGAGCCGGCATACAGCATCCAGGTCATGTGGCCAGCATGACTAAGCCGCTTCTGGCAAAGCAGAGCAGCGCACGGAAACACCGTTTACCTTCCTGCCAGAGCGGTCCCTATTTATCTACTTGCACTTTGGCGTGCTTTCGAACTGCTAGGTTGGCAGGAGCAGGGACCGAGCAACGGGAGCTCACCCCGTTGGGGGGATTCGAACCGCCGACCTTCTGATCAGCAGGTCCTAGGCTCTGTGGTTTAACCCACAGCACCACCCATTTTACAGTTGCCTTAACGGAATGTCTTCTTGCAATTTTGGGAACAGACGGCTCAAAAGTCGTCTTTTTCAATACAACTTTGGGGTTCTTGAAATTCATTCCGATTGTGCAGATAAAAGATCACAGGTAGAATTCTACTGGATGCGTTTTTAGCGTGTGAAAACAGCCCCAATCCAAGGACCCCCAGGCATGCACCTCCAGATGGGGGAGACGTCAGGTGCCATCCTGCCGCCCAAGCATCTTCACTTGGTCAGAAGTTGCCGATAGCCAGGTGCAAAATGTGCCTGGCACTTGGCGGATTTCGAATGCTGGTTTCACGTTTCTTACATTACATGAGTTTGCGCTTGTCAGGGAACCGCAGCAGATCCTAACTCTGCCCAAGAGCGCATGTTTTCAAACAGCTGGATGCAACGCGCCTGGCAAGTTGGATGCCAGCTCATCACCCTTCACAGTGGAAGAGGGGTCAATCTTGGGCTTCCCATGGGGCACATCCAAACTCAAAATGTGTGGGATGTGATCCATAAGTAGCAGTCAATACAACATTCCTTGTTTTCCTAGAGTGGACATGCAAGGGGATGTTTGGTCCAGCCAGTCGGAACTTCCTGTTTCCTCCTGGGCTGGGACATACTTCCTTTTGCATGTGACTAGAGGTGGGCGTGGGACTCTTGGGCTTGCCGATCAGAAGGTCGGCGGTTCGAATCCCTGTGATGGGGTGAGCTCCTGTTGCTCGGTCCCAGCTCCTGCCAACCCAGCAGTTTGAAAGAACTCCAAAAAATGCAAGTAAAAAGGTATCGCTCCGGCGGGAAGGTAAACGGTGTTTCCATGCGCTGCTCTGGTTTTGCCAGAAGCGGCTTAGTCCTGCTGGCCACATGACAGCAGACAAACGCTGGCTCCCTCGGCCTGTAAAGCAAGATGAGCAACACAACCCCAGAGTCGTCCGCAACTGGACTTAACAATCAGGGGTCCCTTTACCTTTACTTTTTAGAGGTGGGCGTGACCTTACCTGTGCAGGTAACAAAAGCACAAGGCACGCAGCCCTCCTCCCTCTCTTTTCCATCTTCCTTTCGTCGTGTGAACTGCAATGACTGCCAGTCTGCAGTCACTGGGATCAAACCCCCCATATGGGGCAGATCCACATGTACATACAGTGGTACCTTGCAAGACGAATGTCTCTCAAGACGAAAAACTCGCAAGACGAAAGAGTTTTTCCTTTTTTGAGTTGCTTCGCGAGACAAATTTCCCTATGGGCTTGCTTCGCAAGACGGAAACGTCTTGCAAGTTTGTTTCCTTTTTCTTAAAACCGTTACAGTAATACAGGGTGCATTGCTTGAAGAGGTGCAGTTGCGACTTGACTTCGGGGAGCAACTCATAGCACGCGGTGTGGTAGCCTTTTTTTGAGGTTTTTGAAGATTTTTTTGAAAAAATTGAAACCGTGCTTCGCAAGACGAAAAAACTTGCAAGATGAAAAAACTTGTGGAACGAATTAATTTCATCTTGCGAGGCACCACTGTATTTGTAACTAAGTCTGCCTTCAGGGATCCAACTGTAAACTGATGATGTGAGCAAACTTCTTTTATATACATGTCAAAGTCTTGTTTAAAGAGGGATATAGGGGAACCTAAAAGGTAAAGGGACCCCTGACTGTTAGGTCCAAGCGCGGACGACTCTGGGGTTGCACGCTCATCTTGTTCTATAGACCGAGGGAGCCGGCGTTTGTCCGCAGACAGTTTTTCTGGGTCATGTGGCCAGCATGACAAAGCCACTTTTGGTGAACCAGAGTAGCGCACGGAAACACCGTTTAGCTTCCCGCCAGAGGGGTACCTATTGATCTATGTGCTTTCGAACTGCTAGGTTGGCAGGAGCAGGGACCGAGCAACGGGAGTTCACCCCATCGTGGGGATTCGAACCGCCGACCTTCTGATCGGCAAGCCCTAGGCTCTGTGGTTTAACCCACAGCGCCACCCGCGTCCCATAAGGGAACTTACCGGGAAACTAATAGTAAGAGGCTTAAACAAGCCTGCAACCCGCTATCTGCTGTGCATTTAAAAAGGGGAATGTAAAACTCTGCTAAGTTATAGAACTTGCAAGCGCAAGTTAGGAAAGATATTAATCAGCAATATATCCTCTCCTGCCTCCCTGAACATTCCCACAAAATGCAGCTTTACACAAGAACAAGCTGCCATGTCTAAGCTTGGTCCCATGTGAGAAAGTCATACATACGGCAGACCAAGAGGGTGGTGGTGCAGGAATCCCTGCAAGTAAGTAATCTGCAAAGGAGCCACATGGACGCAATTCCATCGCTGTGGCATTCCTTGCCCATGTGGACAGGGGACTTGCCAGTTATGGGGAGAAAACAGCAACGCCAAAAGTCAAGGGCCTTTCAAATAGCCTTGGTCCCAAAGATCAGCAAAACAGAAGGCCTGAGATTGAGCCACGAGATCCCTGCCAACTTTTTGTTTCCTTACGTTGCAAGATTCCACAGGCGCTTGAACTTTTCAGCAGATGGACTATGGAAAGGGGAGGATTCGGCTAACACCTCCCCCAAACCAAACCAATCCAATCCACGCTCCTTGTTTGCAAGCAGCTTTCGTCCATCCATAAATGGGCACAGAGGAAGTTACACACTGACGGATCCCCGAGAGACAGGAAATCCCAAGATGACTCTTGGAGACCAGAATTTGCTGTTCGGTTTAACTATTCGCAAAGCCAGGAACAAGGCAATTGTGACTGTTTTCATCACCAGCTTGGGGGGGGGGGGACTTGATTTACACAAATGTAACACAGACATGTAAATTTAAAAATGTGTTTCAATGTTTTATTTCACAATATGCATTTTTAAAAAACAAGTTAACCTCACATTTTTCAAAACGTAAAAAAAAGCAGGTTGTTTCTTTAATTGGAAATTTTATTTACAACATAAACACACCCACCCAATACAGTGGTACCTCGGGTTAAGTACTTAATTTGTTCTGGAGGTCCGTACTTAACCTGAAACTGTTCTTAACCTGAAGCACCACTTTAGTTAATGGGGCCTCCTGCTGCCACTGCCACCGTGCCGCCGGAGCACGATTTCTGTTCTCATCCTGAAGCAAAGTTCTTAACCTGAAGCACTATTTCTGGGTTAGCGGAGTCTGTAACCTGAAGCGTATGTAACCTGAAGCGTATGTAACCCGAGGTACCACTGTACAGAAATCCACCCTCATTAAACGTGAACGTAACATATAATAAGCATAACATACAACAATACAAACAACCGAATAAAATACTTCCTTTATCATGCATCTGGCCTCCTTATTTACTTCTTATAAGCCGTTTCCTTTATGAATAATTATTAAGGTTTTTCTAATTATAACTTAAATATCCACAAAGTCTCCTGCAGACATTAATTAAGTCCAGGTATGTATCTTAGGGCACTGTTTTGTGAAGTATTCTCTGCATTTCCCCCATGCAGTTTTTTTAAACATCTAAATTCATCAGTAATTTTAATGTGCATTTTACAGTGTTACTCAGAGGTTATAATTAAGTGGTATAAAAACCCTGTTAAATAAATAAATGCACCAGGTTTCAAATGACAGGAGGTTCCTCTCTCTTTTGGCTTGCACCTCGAGATTTATTTTGGGCAGAATTTTGAGTCGACAAGAACCCCTGGGCAAGAGAGATGATAATGTTCCACATCTCCCTCTTCCCTCAATAGCAGTAAATTCTCCAAAGGCTGCTTTTACTGGGTTTGTCTCCTTAACTCAGCGTAACTGGAAGCTTAAATGGCTTTTTCATTCATTTTTAATCGGTTTGTTTAGTGATATTGTAAGTCAAGCAGCAGGAGAGGGAACAAGGAAGCAGGCGCACAGACGGGCTTTTGATCTTCGGATGAAGGGTGGTATTATACAAAATTAATAATAATGTGCCACAAACATTATTATCCAAGAACATAATTGCCCCCCATCTGTGCACAAGACTTCAGCATCCTTCAATGGCTACATTCCAGAGCTGTGGTGTGTGTCTTGCTACTTAGATACCTTGATACCTAGAATAGGTATCTAGATATCAATGTCCTGTCCTGGTTAAAGTGTCAGAATAAGGGCAGGGAGACTCAGGTTCGTAACACACTCAGCCCTAAATCTTACTGGATTACCTTGAGTTAGTCACCATCTCTCAGCTTTACATGGGGATCACAGGAAAGCAGGGTGGATAAAAATCAATGGTTTAAAAAAAAACAAAAAAACAGGTTTTTTTATATTTAAATTGGATTTTTAAAATAAAATGCTTTTGGAGGAAAAAATCTTTCTAAAGATTTTCTCTTTAAGCTGAGGGATCCCACAGCTAATTCTCCCCTGGTCTCCTCACTGGCCCAAATAGGACTAATTTAGCCAGCTAGCCCTGGTGATCATCTAATGTCTATTGGATGGATTTCCCCCCTAAATTGATTTTTGAATTCTGAATTTATTGTTATCCACGTTTTATACTATATTTTATGCTGCTTTTTCTTGCATCAATTGTTTTAAATTTGTTGTTAGCTGCCCTGAGCCCGGTTTTCTGAACCGGGAAGGGCGGGGTATAAATAAAAATTTATTATTATTATCATCATCATCCTGTGGAAGAAACATTGGCAATACAGAGGTCAGGAGGTAGATCTTCCTCGAGTGCCATAAAAATAGCGTTGCGCTAGCTGCATTGCATTAGTGACAGCAGTCACGAAATTAAAAGACGCCTGCTTCTTGGGAGAAAAGCAATGACAAACCTAGACAGCATCTTAAAAAGCAGAGACATCACCTTGCTAACAAAGGTCCGTATAGTAAAAGCCATGGTTTTCCCAGTAGTAATGTATGGAAGTGAGAGCTGGACCATAAAAGGCTGATCGCCGAAGAATTGATGCTTTTGAATTATGGTGCTGGAGGAGACTCTTGAGAGTCCCATGGACTGCAAGAAGATCAAACCTATCCATTCTTAAGGAAATCAGCCCTGAGTACTCACTGGAAGGACAGATCCTGAAGCTGAGGCTCCAATACTTTGGCCACCTCAGGAGAAGAGAAGACTCCCTGGAAAAGACCCTGATGTTGGGAGAAGGGGATGACAGAGGACGAGATGGTTGGACAGTGTTCTCAAAGCTACCAGCATGAGTTTGACCAAACTGCGGGAGGCAGTGGAAGTGCCTGGCGTGCTCTGGTCCAGGGGGTCACGAAGAGTCGGACACGACTAAACGACAACAACAGCTGCATTGCATAAGCTCCTTTGAGCTTTTATATAAAAGGTGTAGGGTTCAGTTTTCAAAGGATTAAAATCCTTGGCACCTGATCACTGGTAGTCCAGCTTGGACCTGACCTGAGCTCCCATGGAGTCTGGGCTAGATGGGACCAAAGTAGGATGTCCTGGACTTAGAGGGTTTGGAGGTCTGGATCATGTTCCATCAGGACACCAGAATCCAACTTGACTCTGAAGTTGCATCAATAATTTCAGGGGGACTTACTCCCAGGTGTACAGGTAAGCTTGAAGGCACAAGAAAGCAAACAAACAAAAAAGTTCTATGCCCTCTTCATAGAGCTGCTAATGGCAGAAGAAGCCACACCTGAAATAATACTCCAATCCCGCTTTAAAACATTCCTTTAAAATGATCAGATTTGCAAGAAGTGTCTTTCAATCCTTCTAGTATATTGGAGTTCCAATATATTTTTTTATTTATCATAAAATTTATACACCGCTTGATTGCAAAAAACAAACAAACACACACATATACCTCAAAGTGCTTTACAAAAAGATAAAACAAAGAAATCAGGAAAAATTAAAAGCAGAGAGAGCTAACATACTAAAACAGATTAAAGATAATAATTCTACACCAGCAATTCCTAAGCTTTCTAAGCCTCTGAGTATATTATTATGAATCTTATGACTTTTTATATTTTATAATCTTTGTTGGTCACTCTGAGATTTGTGGTTAAAAGCGATGATGACATGCAATAAATAATAAATAAAATCACCATCAATATACTGTACTTTTCCGTCTATAAGACGCCCCCATGGATAAAACGCCCCCTATTTTGGGGGACTCAAATTTCAGAAAATGGGGGGAGATTACACAGGGTTGTTGAACATTTTTTTTTGAGGGGGGGCGGCATAAATCGCTCACCCACATGCATCACAAAATCCGCCTCCCGTCTGTCCCCTCGCTGGCAGAAGCTGGCGATCGCCCGCCCAATTGCTGCAGCGTCAGCCAATCAACACCACCCATTGGCGCAGCAACCAATAACACGCACAATAGCCGCTGACAGCTGCGACTGCAACCAATCAAACGTCCACCCTATGCACTACCCATGTATAAGACGATTCCAATTTTTTAGCATGGTTTTTCAAGAATAAATATAGTCTTATAGACAGAAAAGTACAGTAACTGCCTTCCCCCAGCATGGTGCCCTGCAGATGTTTTGAACCTCATGCCAGTTGGGCTTGAAGTGGCCCAAGCATCTGGAGATGATGTGGAGCAGGAGGCTGCGCCATCCATCCCCACACGCCACCGAATGTGGCCGGCAGAAACCACACAACCGGGTAGAGGAGTCCACAACAGATGGATTACAAAGAGAATCCCTTTGTTTGGAGAACTTGTCACCTTCCATTTGCAGAGACTTGATAATGATCCATTATTCTGGATTCCAGGTCAGGTAGGGCAACAATGCCTACATGAAGCTTGGGTAGGCAAACTAAGGCCCAGGGGCCGGATCCGGTCCAATTGCCTTCTAAATCCAGCCTGTGGACAGTCCAGGAATCAGCGTGTTTTTACATGAGTAAAATGTGTCCTTTTATTTAAAATGCATTTCTGGGTTATTTGTGGGGCATAAGAATTCGTTCATAATTTTTTTTCAAAATATAGTCCGGCCCCCCACAAGGTCTGAGGGAAAGTGGACTGGCCACCTGCTGAAAAAGTTTGCTGACCCCTGACATAAAGCCAACCATCAGAGCGCAAAATCTTTAGATTTTGCGTTGGCAATATGGAAGTAAGCAACAGATTTTAGAGTTAGTCAAGTGTACCTCATGTTACGTCCGCTTCTTGTTACGTTCTTTCAGGATACGTCCCACGGCGACCCGGAAGTACCGGAAAGGGTTACTTCCGGGTTTCGCCACTCACGCATACGCAGAAGCGCAAAATGACATCACGCGCATGCACAGAAGCGGCGAATCGTAACCCACTCGTGCGCAAATGTGCCGCTGTGGGTTGCGCTCTTTTCATGTTGCGAATGGGCCTCCGCAACGGATCCCGTTCGCAACCAGAGGTACCACTGTACTTGGAGAGAGGCTGGGAGAAGGACTCAGAGCTCTTGTCTCCTCCAATCCACCAGGTTTCGGACGCGACACAGACCCCAGCAACGTCCCATTGCCAGATGTGACAGTATACCCAGAATGGCAAGTCCTTTCAAAATTTGCTTCGCTGAGGTCAACAACCCTCCCCGGTCCCCACATTTGCAAAATTTGGCCCTGCTCATCCAACACTGAAGGATGGGAGCATGGGATGCTTTGTGAAGGGGCAAAAAACCAGGCTTCATTTCACCTGGGGCAAAAGCCCAGTTTGGCACACAAAACACACACAGGCTGGGAGTCTCAATGGTGCTCCTCTGGAGGCTTCATCTGGGGCTAAAAAAAAACCTTGGCTAGCCCCCCGTAGCTACATTGGTGCCTCAGGTTAAGAACTTAATTCATTCCGGAGGGCCGTTCTTAACCTGAAACTGTTCTTAACCTGAAGCATCACTTTAGCTAATGGGGCCTCCCACTTCCTGAGCATGATTTCTGTTCTCATCCTGAAGCAAAGTTCTTAACCCGAGGTACTATTTCTAGGTTAGCGGAGTCTGTAACCTGAAGCGTCTGTAACCCGAGGTACCACCATACAGTAAAAGGTAAAGGTAAGGTAAAGGACACCTGGACGGTTAAGTCCAATCAAAGGCGACTATGGGGTTGCGTCGCTCATCTCACTTTCAGGCTGAGGGAGCCGGCATTTGTCCGCAAGACAGCTTTCCAGGTCATGTGGCCAGCAGGACTAAACTTCTGGCGCAACAGGACTCTGTGACGGAAACCAGAGCGCATGGAAATGCCATTTACCTTCCCACCACAGCGGTACCTATTTATCTACTTGCACAGGTGTGCTTTCGAACTGCTAGGTTGGCAGGAGCTGGGACAGAGCAACGGTAGCTCACTCCATCGTGGGGATTCGAACCACTGACCTTCCGATTGTCAAGCTCAAGAGACTCAGTGGTTTAGACCACAGTGCCACCCGCTACAGCACTGTTTTCTACCCAGAATAGGCTTATTCATCCATGCAAGTCACCACCTGGTTGCTATACAGCCAAGGAAAGAAATGACATACATTTGAGAACCAGCCCCTGACGAGTCACCTGTCCCCGTGGATAAGCAGCTAATTCTGCTCTCACTGTCGCAACACTTTTTCTGGCACTCGCTAACAGTAGGTGGGGTGGCAGAGAATCCGAAATAGTCCAATCCAGAAGTCACAGCAGAGGTTATATTTTGTGAGAATCCTCCGGGAAAAAAATCTCTCAGAGGACCTGTTGATGGCATTTTACCATTGTACTGTGGAGAGGGTATTAACTTATGGTCTCTGTGTGTGGTTTGGGAGCTGCACAGCCAGGGAAAAAACAATTCTGTCCAGGGTTGTAAAGACTGCGGAGAGAATAATTGGGTGCACTCTTCCCACCTTGGATCAAATCTATGCTTCCAGGTGCCATAAGAAAGCTGCAGAGACAGCGCAGGATAGTGTGCACCCCAGAAATGATCTCTTTCAGCTTCTGCCTTCTGGAAGAAGGTACAGGGTTATAAAGACTAGGACTGAGAAACAGTTTCTATCCAAATGCGATTTTGGTTTTAAATGCAGTGTAAGGGGTCTGTGGGATGTGGGTGGCGCTGTGGCTTAAACCACAGAGCCTCTTGGGCTTGCCGATCAGAAGGTCGGCGGTTCGAATCCTTGCGACGGGGTGAGCTCCCGTTGCCCTTTCCCAGCTCCTGCCAACCTAGCAGTTCGAAAGCACATCAAAGTGCAAGTAGATCAATAGCCACCGCTCTGGTGGGAAGGTAAACGGCATTTCCGTGCGCTGCTCTGGTTCGCCAGAAGCGGCTTAGTCATGCTGGCCACATGACCCGGAAGCTGTACACCGGCTGCCTCGGCCAATGAAGCGAGATGAGCGCCGCAACCCCAGAGTCGTCCACGACTGGACCTAATGGTCAGGGGTCCCTTTACCTTTAAGGGGTCTGTATGGGATTATATTGTATTTAAAAATGGGGTATCAGAGTTTTTAGGGGGCTAACCAGGTTGGGATAGCTGGGATAGCATGCTTGTGGGGTTTTGAGTATCTGATGTAGATTTTTCAATTTCGTTGTTCTGTATGGGACAATGACAATAAAGGTTACCATATTGTATCATATTATCGTACTGTCAGAGTTGCTTCCAGATCCTAGCTCACAGAGGATCACGCTAGCCAGCGATCATTAAATAAAAGTCTTTATTGAGTTACAGTTTCCATTCTCAAGCTGCTGCGTGCAACCCTACGTCTAATGGTTAGATCGGCGAAGCTCCATCTGAGTCTCCGCCCCTTGTACACCAACTTAATATCCTAGCCTTGCTCCACCTTTTCCGCCTGACTGTTCTTCTCTGGGTCCCTCTGCCCCCCGGGGTCTCTTCCTTCCGGGATTCCTCTGACGCTGACCCCCCTGACTCTTCTCCCTCCTTTCGGCGGGCTTTAGGACCTGGCTCCCTTTCCGGGCTGCCTACTGCGCCACCTTCCTGTGCATTTGAACTTGGCACGCGCGCCCAACCTTCCACCTTCCGTCTGACCGTTTCTTCGCTCCCCGATGGAGGTGTGGCCACTCCTGACTCGTGCCCTCCCCCCTGTTGTGAGCTGCCAGCGCTTGATCCCTGGCGCCCTTCCTCTTCCCTGCTCTCTGGCGGTGACGCTGGTCCTGATTTCCAACTGCTCCCCTCTGAGTCCCCTCTGGCTCTATCTTCCTGGGGTGTCCCCCTAGGCTCCCCCCTTGCCCTGGCCACTGGTGCTCCTTTCTGTGAATCTTCTGATTCACTGGAAAGACTCGGAGATCTCGGGTCGTCGTCATCACTCATCTTTTCTTCTGCCTCCTCCCCCTCGCTCTCTGTTTCCTCCCTTGCCCTTGCCTCTGCTCCTGAACCCCTGACACGTACCTTTAAAATGTTGGGAGCTCCTCTTGCCCTAGGAACGAGAGCCAAAAGGAGTCGTGCATCTTCCACGCTTGGGCTGCTCCTGTGAATTGCCACACTTAAAATAGGCAGCTGAAGCCCATGAGCAGAGCTGATGGGAGAGACTCAGCGTCTCCTCAAGGGCACAGCAGGGCAACCAGACTCATCTCATGCAAAAGATGCAGGACTGCTGTCAATGTCCATAGTTTTTGTGTGTCAAAGACGGAATCTCAGCAAAGATAGCTTCCTGGCCGTGCACAGGCTAGACTTGCCAAAATCTGTGCCTTAAAGAGTTTCGATTTGATATCCCGCTTTATCATGACCCGAAGGAGTCTCAAAGCGGCTAACGTTCTCCTTTCCCTTTCTCCCCCACAACAAACACTCTGTGAGGTGAGTGAGGCTGAGAGACTTCAGAGAAGTGTGACTGGCCCAAGGTCACCCAGCAGCTGCAGGTGGAGGAGCGGGGAAGCGAACCCGGTTCCCCAGATTATGAGTCTATCGCTCTTAACCACTACACCACACTGGTTCTCCTTGACAACATTATACAAAAGGTGCAGAATACCTCTGTACTGAGTGCTACTGTGAGTTTAAGTAAGAATATCGGGAGCTTACGGTATTTCTCAAACTTGGGTCTGCAGCCGTTTTCGGACTACAGTTCCCATCGTCCCTGGTCTTGCTAGCTAGGGATGATGGGAGTTGTAGTCCCAAAACAGCTGAGGACCCAAGTTTGGGAAACACTGGCAAGGCGAGGGCGCACGTGAAAGAGGTATGTCTGATTATCCGCTTTTTTTGGAAACATTTTTTCCCCTCCTGTTCTATGAGACCTCCAGGAGAAGCAGCAGATTGGCGACCTCTGGCCAAGAGCGCAAGGCGTGAAAATGTGATGCGTCCACCAGTTGGCAGGTGGCATGGAGTCTCAACCTCAGATGGAGACCAAAGCCCATAAAAAGGGCACACCACAGCCATCACAACTGCCCAATGGCCCACAAGATGGGTGGAAGTCATTTGGGCAGAGCTGGCAATCGCATTGCAGGCAGCTGATGTCGCTAGAAGTTCCTTCCAATTCTATGATTCTATAATTCTCCGTCAAAAGTAGGCCGTCCATCAACCGACAAGCAATTGATGCCCCTGCCTGGGGCAAGGAAGGGCAGCATTAAAAACGACGCCACTCTTGGAAAACGAGCGAGGTCCCAACCAAAGAAGAACGGCAAATTTAAACTGATGGAATATGTGCAGCTTGCAGATTTAACATACAGAATAAGAGAACACGAAGAACCAACGTTTAGAGAAGATTGCAAACATCTACTGAATATATGGGAAATAACTGTTGTGTACAGCTGAAAATGCTGGCAGCATTAAGATAAATTCAACAGTGTAGATGAGTTTTGAGGGATGTAATAATGGAATACTGGACGGTTTAGCTTATGTAAAATATGCGGGGATTTGTGGTATGCAAATTGAACCATGGAAAGAGAAGAAGTCATTACTTGAAGGTTGTTTAAATGAATACTCTAAAATGTAAAAGAGAAAATCCCTTCATGGATCACTGCCTTGCGAAGGGGCTTGAAAAACTATGCGGTATAAAGAATTTATTTATGTATGCTACAACAGCGGCAAGAGTCTTGATAGCACAAAGATGGAAGAATGAGGAAACCCTGACAAAATAACAGCGGCAAGAGAAATTGATGAACTATGCATAACTGGCAAATTGACATACAAATTGCGAGATAAGGACAACTGTGACTTTAAAGAAGAATGGGAACTTTTTACAAATTATTTAAAAAGACAGCAAAATGAACTGGACTCCTTGGCAGGTTTTGAATAAACATACATAATTTTTATAGTAGATAGATAATAAAAGGATATGTACAATTTTACAATATGCAGAGAATAACGTGAGTTGAGAAATCAGAGAGAGGAACTGAGGGAAGTCGGGGGGGGGGGAAATAATGAAGATGACTTGTTTTGATGATTTGTTATGTTGAAATTGTTAATAAAATTTATTTTAAAAGAAAAAGAAAAACTATGCCGTGCAGGGCCACTCAAGATGGCTAGATCATAGCCAAGAGTTTAGACTAAATGTGATCCACCTGCCGAAGGAACTGGCAAACCACTCAGGTATTTTGCCAAGAAAACTCCATGGACATAAAAAAAGGAGACGCTTTGAGAAGAAAGTGAGAGTTTCCAAGGCATGCTCTGGTTCATGGGGTCATGGACTAAGATGACTAAACAACAAAAAAGAGAAAAACTTAATAAAAATTATATATACGTATATATGTTTAGATCACTGCAAATGGTGACAGCAGCCACGAAATTAAAAGACGCCTGCTTCTTGGGAGAAAAGCAATGACAAACCTAGACAGCATCTTAAAAAGCAGAGACATCACCTTGCCAACAAAGGTCCATATAGTAAAAGCTCTGGTTTTCCCAGTAGTGATGTATGGAAGTGAGAGCTGGATCATAAAGAAGGCTGATCGCCGAAGAATGGATGCTTTCGAATTCTGGTGCTGGAGGAGACTCTTGAGAGTCCCATGGACTGCAAGAAGATCAAACCGATCCATTCTGAAGGAAACCAGTCCTGAGTGCTCACTGGAAGGACAGATCCTGAAGCTGAGGCTCCAAGACTTTGGCCACATCATGAGAAGACACCCTGGAAAAGACCCTGATGTTGGGAACGATGGAGGGCACAAGGAGAAGGGGACGACGGAGGACGAGATGGTTGGACAGTGTTCTCGAAGCTACCAGCATGAGTTTGACCAAACTGCGGGAGGCAGTGGAAGACAGGAGTGCCTGGTGTGCTCTGGTCCATGGGGTCACGAAGAGTCGGACACGACTAAACGACTAAACAACAACAAATATATATTTTTTAAAAATGATGGCATTCAACCAGCTGGCACGCACGTTAAAATACAACAGAGCAATCCAGCGTCACACAAGTAGGTCCCTAGCGCTTTAATAAACAGACCCGAGTGCAATGGCCAAAAGGCCATCAAGCACGTCAGAGAACATCTTTAAGTCTCTTGGCAAGAGTCGCCTTTCATTTTCACAGCTGCAAGACTCACAGATTTGCCTTAACGTGAACATTCGCATTGCCCAATTCCATCTCATGGCTTTCAACGTCTTTCCCACCACCGCAACCCCATTAGTCCCTGCGTCAACCTTTCTGCACAGTCCGTTCCAAGGCAGAACAAAAGCCACTAGATAGATGTTGCAAGGCAGCCACAAGGAAACCCATTCTCCAATTTCTGGGATTTCTTAAGGCAGTGACAAATTCCTTGCCGCAGGCACGTCAAGGAGGAAGAAAAGGAAGGAAAACATATGGGTAACAATAGAAAAGAACTTCACTTACAACGCAGCCAGATTACTTAAGAGTATTAAAAGGTCAGTACTCTTATCACTGTACCAGAACCAACTTCTTAATGGCTAACTATTGCTGTTTGGTTTTACTTTGAGTTACTTCAAGCAAGCAAATGTAAGGGAGATCACAATGGGCTGCCAAAAACTGAATGTGCCATTATTTCTCCCGCAGCCGCACACCATCTTCGTAGGCCAAAAAATGATTTTTAAAATGATTTTCAATTTTATACATTTCAATAATTTTACAGTCATCTTAACATCTGGAAACTCAACTTCTTTCCCCCTCTTTCTGCGGCTCCTTAAATTAATTTCTTTATATTTTCTGCAGATTCCAAATTAACTTAACTTGCTCATTTATTCACCTACTTTAAACATATACTCTTATAAAACTGGAGGTTATTACAATAATCCTGCCAATGTTCTTATCTGTTTACAGTTTATTTGCAATTATTCAATAAACCACTTCCATTCTTTTATTAAAAGTTTGTTATCTTGATTCCTTATTTTTCCAATACATTTTGCCATTTCTGCATATTTTTGGATCCATTCTTCTTTCACTGGGACTTCTTTCCATTTTTTGGGTAAGTAACATTCTTGCCGCATACATGAATAAATTTCTATACAGCTCGGGTAGTACTGTTCCCAGAATTCCCAAAAGGAAACTGAATTTTGAGACAAGAGTCTCAGGATGAAAACTAAGTGTCCTACTCGACTCTTCCAATCCAGCTTTGCTTTTAGAAAAAGCCTTATCTGAGAAGATGGCAGCTCAAGATGCCAACCCATGGTTAAGGCACCACGCCATAGTTTAAACCAACTTCCAGCCAAGATGGTGCCCTTCAGATCTTTTGGCCCACAACCTCCCACCATGGCTGGAGCTTAAAGGAGTTGTAGACCCAAACATGTTGAGGGCACCACGTTGGGGAAGACTTACCTTAAGCAATGGCCAAGTTGACCAAACCCAAATTCAGGAAATAGTGTTTGTTCTAAATGCATCTCCTCACATTGTCTAGACCAGCCTTTCCCAACCCGTGGGTCCCCAGATGTTGTTGAACTACAACTCCCATCACCCCTAGCTAGCAAGGCCAGAGCTCAGGGATGATGGGAGTTGTAGTCCAACAACATCCGGGGACCCACAGGTTGAGAACTGCTGGTCTAGACTGATCCACCTGGTCAGTCGGTAGAGCATGAGGCTCATCATCTCAGGGTTGTGGCTTTGAGCCCCACATTGGGAAAAGGATTCCTACATTGGCCTCATGGTCTCTTCCACCTCTACAATTCTATGATTCTATGACCCAAAGAGAGATACACACTAACCTTTCATATGTGGTGAACTTGTAAAAGAGTACCGGGGAATGATCCATAATGAATTGAAAAAAATGTTTTAAAATACTTTCCCCAAAAACCCAAAGTCCTTTCTGTTGGGGATAACTCAGACTGAAATTCCCAGAGGTCCAAAAATGTTATTTATTTATGTATTCCACTACTGTGGCTCATGTTTTGTTAGCCCCAAAATGGAAAACGAGCGAGGACCCAACTAACAAAGAATGGCAACTGAAACTGATGGAATATGCGCAGCTTGCGGACCTAACATATAGAATAAGAGAACAAGAAAAACATATGTTTAGAGAAGATTGGAAAACGTTAATTGAATATTTGGGGGGGTGTAAACTTGAAAACGTTGGCAGCATTAAGATAAATTCAATAGTGTAAATAAGTTTTGATGGGTGTAATAATGGAATACTGAATGGTTTAGCTCACGGGTAGGCAAACTAAGGCCCGGGGGCTGGATCCAGCCCAATCACCTTCTAAATCCGGCCCGCGGACGGTCCGGGAATCAGTGTGTTTTTACATGAGTAGAATGTGTCCTTTTATTTAAAATGCATCTCTGGGTTACTTGTGGGGCATAGGAATTCATTCATTCCCCCACCCCCCATATAGTCCGGCCCCCCCACAAGGTCTGAGGGACAGTGGACCGGCCTCCTGCTGAAAAAGTTTGCTGACCCCTGGTTTAGCTTATGTAAAATATGCAGGGATTTAAGGTATGCAAATGAACCATGGAAAGAGAAGAAAGGAAGTCATTGATATTTTAAGGATGTTTAAATGAGTATTCAAAATGGTAAAAGAAAATTTAATAAAAATTTGCACTAACCCTGCTGATCGGCAGCCCTCCTGTTGGACACAAAGGCCAGTTACCGTATTTTTTGCTCTATAAGACTCACTTTTTCCCTCCTAAAAAGAAAGGGGAAATGTGTGTGCGTCTTATGGAGCGAATGCAGGCTTGCGCAGCTATCCCAGAAGCCAGAACAGCAAGAGGGATTGCTGCTTTCACTGCGCAGCGATCCCTCTTGCTGTTCTGGCTTCTGAGATTCAGAATATTTTTTTTCTTGTTTTCCTCCTCCAAAAACTAGGTGCGTCCTGTGGTCTGGTGCGTCTTATAGAGCGAAAAATACGGTATGTTACTCAGTCGTTGCCTATAAAATACCAGATATGCTGGCACGACAATGTGTTTTTTCTGCCCTACAGATTAGGCTTGACCTATTAGGATTACTCCACTAAACAGGCAGAGCGCTTTGTTTCCAAGCCAACACTTCCAGCCCTGCGTTATCAACTTCCGAAGTGCAGAATTCATGCAGAGAAAAAGAGCAAAACCGCCAACGTCGCAAGAGCACCAGATCTTTGCTGGGACGGAGAGGGCAAGCGGAAAGCCATGAGATCTGCGGCGTTTAAAACAACTTTCCAGTTTATCCAAAAAGTTAAAGAACAAACCAAGGAAAGATTTCATTTCAAAATGGGAAGGATTTAAAACATATTTGAAGAATTAATAATACTGACCTAAAACCCGTAGCGGCCTTTGAATAACTCCAGCAATATCGTTCACTTGTTATACAATTTAACATATTTTGAACGTGATGTGAGATGACAGTAACAATGTGTATGGGGTGTTGTTGTTTAGTCGTGTCCGACTCTTCGTGACCCCATGGGCCAGAGCACGCCAGGCACTCCTGTCTTCCACTGCCTCCCGCAGTTTGGTCAAACTCATGCTGGTAGCTTCGAGGACACTGTCCAACCATCTCGTCCTCTGTCGTCCCCTTCTCCTTGTGCCCTCCATCTTTCCCAACATCAGGGTCTTTTCCAGGGAGTCTTCTCTTCTCATGAGGTGGCCAAAGGATTGGAGCCTCAGCTTCAGGATCTGTCCTTCCAATGAGCACTCAGGGCTGATTTCCTTCAGAATGGATCGGTTTGATCTTCTTGCAGTCCATGGGACTCTCAAGAGTCTCCTCCAGCACCAGAATTCGAAAGCATCAATTCTTCGGCGATCAGCCTTCTTTATGGTCCAGCTCTCACTTCCATTCATCACTACTGGGAAAACTATAGCTTTGACTATACGGACCTTTGTCGGCAAGGTGATGTCTCTGCTTTTTAAGATGCTGTCTAGGTTTGTCAGTGCTTTTCAGGCGTCTTAATTTTGTGACTGCTGTCACCATCTGCAGTGATTATGGAGCCCAAGAAAGTAAAATCTCTCACTGCCTCCATTTCTTCCCCTTCTATTTGCCAGGAGGTGATGGGCCCAGTGGCCATGATTTTCGTTTTTTTGATGTTGAGCTTCAGACCATATTTTGCGCTCTCCTATTTCACCCTCATTAAAAGGTTCTTTAATTCCTCCTCACTTTCAGCCATCAAGGTTGTGTCATCTGCATATCTGAGGTTGTTGATATTTGGGCAGTAAAGAATGGCAATTTGATTTATGGAGTAGATGGGAAGTCGGGTTTATAAAGAAGAGACCATTACAGTTTATTGATTATGAAACTTTTATTAACTTTCTATGTAAGGCGCAACTGACGGTACTTTCACTATGGTTCATTTTGTCCTTTTTCTGTTGTGTGTTGAGCAAATAAAAATAAAATAAAACTAAACAACTTTCCAGTTCTATATAGCACAAAGGGGAGAATACCCAGATACCCTGATGAGACGGGGTTCCTGGGCAGCCTAATAAGAGTAACCTGCAAAAGGTGGTGGGAAGAATTTGTAGCTTTGCAGTTTCTCACCGCCATTGTGCATGCCAAGCTGTTTGGGGGTCCTACAACCTTTCACCCAAGGGAGAGATTTCCCCCTAAAACCGTCCCTCAGAATACCATAACGCTACTTCCCCCTGGATTTAGGGTGATATCGGGGCCTTTGAGACATTAGCAGCTATAACACAAAGTCTTACCGACGCCTCAAGCCCATCTGCATGCCTAGCAACTAACACATTTCACACCCAGGAAGGGGTTAAAAACTTCCTTAAGAAATACGAAAGGTTACAGGGAGCCATGCAGAGGGCCTTCTCGGTGGTGGCGCCTGCCCTGTGGAACGCCCTCCCAGCAGATGTCAAGGCAATGAACAACTATTCTACTTTTAAAAGACAAATGAAGGCAGCCCTGTTTAGGGAAGTTTTTAATGTCTGATGCTGTATTGTTTTTAATATTCAGTTGGAAACCGCCCAGAGTGGCTGGAGAAACCCAGCCGGATGGGCGGGGTATAAATAATAAATTTATTATATTACTTGGCTTGCTCCCTAATGAGTCTTCACGTTCACATTCATTCTAGACAGTTTGCTGAGTGAGGCTCTGGACTCCTTCCCTGCCCTGCCCTGGCCAAGACCACTGACTCTCCAGCACTCCTAATGATCCGATTGCGACCCCATTATTTACACACACAAATCTCTTCACCTCGGGTCATTTACGACCTGTAAACACTCTTGTTCTGGAGAGCCAGTATTTACTTTCTGCGGGAAGTTTTATTACTTCCCCATCCTTCTGTGCCTCTTTGCAGACAGGTCAGGCGGCAGAATCTGCAAAGGATGGGCCATCGTGCCCTGGGATAGCCTCCAACCCTGACCCAAAGGCTTCCTCCCGCTTCAAACGTTTGCAAGACTCTTGCATCATGTCAAACTCCAAGACCAGTTCTGAAGGTAGCTCTAAGCCCTGTGTCTGGGCTGGTACCACTCCAGATCTCTTGTGGTTGGGGGGGGGGTGGAATCTCCCTTGCATGCACAAAGCTAATATGTCTGGGAGCCAGGTAATAATAATAATAATAATAATTTATTTATACCCCGCCCATGTGGCTGGGTTTCCCCAGCCACTGTGGGTGGCTCCCAACAGAGGACTAAAAACAGAATAAAACTTCAAACATTAAAAACTCTCCTAAACAGTGAATTAAACGGGTTTGCTAAACTACAGGATGCTGAACGAAATGATTTCAGTTGTTGTTGTTGTTGTTTATACCCCAACACATCTGGCTGGGTTTTCCCAGCCACTCTGGGCAGCTCCCAACAGAATATTATCGATCATAATAATAAAGTGATAAAACATCAAACATTAAAAACTTCCCTGAACAGGGCTGCCTTCTAAAAGTCAGGTAGTTGTTTATTTCCTTGACATCTGATGGGAGGGCGTTCCGCAGGGCGGGTGCCACCACCGAGAAGGCCCTCTGCCTGGTTCCCTGTAACCTCATTTCTCGCAGGGAGGGAACCGCCAGAAGGCCCTCAGTGCTGGACCTCAGTCTCCGGGCTGAAAGATGGGGGTGGAGACACTCCTTCAGGCATCCTGGGCTGAGGCCATTTAGGGCTTTAAAGGTCAGCACCAACACTTTGAATTGTGCTCGGAAACATACTGGGAACCAATGTTGCTTCGCTTTGCAACCTCTCGTTTCTAATTTGCAGGGGAAATTTTGTAGGACGGGACGTTCCATCCTAAGTAGGGATGGGGGAGTGTCTCCGTTTCTCCCCATTTCTCGTTTTTCCAATTGGCCACATCCTCCACTGTTACTGTACAGTGGTACTTCAGGTTACAGACGCTTCAGGTTACAGACTCCACTAACCCAGAAATAGTACCTTGGGCTTAAGAACTTTGCTGCAGGATGAGAACAGAAATCGTGCTCTGGCGGCGGCAGCTGGAGGGCCCATTAGCTAAAGTGGTGCTTCAGGTGAAGAACAGTTTCAGGTTAAGAACGGACCTCCGGAACGAATTAAGTACGTAACCAGAGGTACCACTGTATTGGCCATCCAGAGGAGGCACTCTTGCCCCGTGGCAGAACAAAAGCAACAACTCTGGAACATTCATGCTATAAAAAGCTGAAGGATTTCAGCAGGAAACTATGTGACAAGCATGGATCAAAAACAAAGCAGTACATCTGCCCAAAAACCTTTGCAGGTGCGAAAGGTGAAGTACCGAAATTGGGATTGTCATGAGTGCAAATCACGAATGCACGATAAAAGGGGCACCTGGAGGTTCCCCGAGTCGTATAAGCACAATCTGTGGGATTGTAAAAATGTGCTTACAAGGCACAGGGGTTAAGCCCAGGTTCCTTAGCTTGCAATTTCCACGCTTTTCAGCGCACAAGCAAGTTTGTAAGTGGCTTAGCTCCCCCCTCGTAAGCCAAAGGTTTAATATCAGGATAAAGAATTACCCAGCTGGAATAAAGAGCTAATTGCGCTTATGGTGCAATTCTACATTAGCATACTGGTCTTGCATTGCCTGATGTCTGTTACTACAGGGGAGGGCGGACTTTCAGGGTTGAGGGTTTGGTAAATTAAAAAAAAAAATATGGAACTCCTAGATCCATAAACTGAAGTCAGGTGCAAAAGAGATGCACTTAAATTAAGCCCAATGCAACCCCTAAAACATAATAAATAATAATAATAATAATAATAATAATAATAATAATAATAATAATTTTGTACCCCAACCATCCGACAGGGTTGCCCCAGCCACTCTACTCCAGAGTAATCCCCTTTCTATGCAACAGGACTTACTCCTGAGTAATGCAGGGTAACTTGCACCGGTGCGCATTTGTGTAAAAGAGTCACCTGGTTCAGTAGCCAACATGACTTATTAATAATATTAATATGAACAATAATTAATCAGTATACGGCTCAAACTAGACTTCCAAGGGCTCTCATCCACTGGAGAGACACCCTTTTTACACGGGGCCCAGAGGTGAAAGGAAGTCTTAGCCATTAAACCTCCCTGCCCTGGATAAAGACCTATTTTTAAAACTTAATCTTTAAGATGTTCCTGTTTGGAGTGGAGAGGAGAGAGATAACGATATCAATCATTTTCTTGCCGATTCCTTCCCCTGGCGCTAGGTGCTGAAGGTCATGTTTAACAACGGCGAAGTCAAGCTCGCTCGGCTGGTTTCTCCCAGCCAGTCGTGCGCGGCGGCGCAAAGAGCAAGAACCAGCGAACAGAGGTCCGCTTGTTCCCGGCTTCTTGAGGAGCTGTGGCGCCAGGCCAAGAAAAGCTTTGAAGTTTTATAGCCCATTCGGTACACCAGCTTAGGCAGCGTGCACAGGTCTGAGCCGACCTTCTCTCGGAATCACTATTTTTACTTTATTTTTTAAATCATTTATACTTTTCAGATATATACATTTCACTGATTTTACATTCATTTTGATATTTCAAAACGTGATTTCCTTCCCTCTCTTTCTGCATTCCCTTTACAGTCATACCTCGGGTTACAGACGCTTCAGGTTGCGCGTTTTCGGGTTACGGATGCGCCAAAACCTGGAAGTACCGGAACGGGTTACTTCCGGGTTTTGGCGCTCGGGCATGTGCATAACTGCTAACTTGAGCTTTGCGCATGCGCATAAGCGCCGAATCGCAACCCACGCATGCACAGACATGGCACTGCAGGTTGCGGACGCTGCGGCTTGCGGACATGCCTCCCGCACGGATCACGTTTGCAACCCGAGTGTCCACTGTATTTTTACTATCCTCTACATATCCAAATTACCGTACTTTTCGGCAACACCCCCCCTAAAAAGGCTCAACTCGGGGCAATCCTCCCCTTTTGTTAAAAATAAAATAAAATCCAGAAGCTTTTTTTGGGGGGGCGATTTTAGGGGCAGAACTACCTAAATTGTATAGAAATTTATTTATTTATGCTACTACAGCAGCAAGAACGTTACTCGCCCCAAAGTGGAAAGAAGCAGAAGTCCCAGAAAAGGAAGGACGGATACAAAAACTCACAGAATATGCAGAAATGGCGAAACTCACCAGAAGAATAAGAAATCAAGATGACAAACTTTTTATAAAAGAACAGAAATGGTTTATTGAATACTTACAGACAAATTGCAAACAGATAAAAGCATTGGCAGGGTTGTTGTAATAACCTGCAGTTTCATAAGAGTATATGCTTAAAGTAGATGACTAAATGAGCAAAGCAAGTTAATTTGGATATGCAGAAGATATTAAATAAATTTAAGGAACTGCAGAAAGAGGGGGAAGGAAGTCAGACTTTGAAATGTTAAATTGATTGTAAAGCTAATGAAATGTATAAACCTGAAAAGTATAAATAAAAACTTTTTTAAAAGAAAGACACGCAGTAAGTTTATGAGTAGTTGTTTATCTGATGGGAGGGCATTCCACAGGGCGGGCGCCACCACCGAGAAGGCCCTCTGCCTGCTTCCCTGTAGCCTCGCTTCTCGCAGGGAGGGAACTGCCAGAAGGCCCTTGGAGCTGGACCTCAGTGTCCGGGCAGAACGATGGGGGTGGAGACGCTCCTTCAGGTATACTGGTCCGAGTCCATTTAGGGCTTTCAAGGTCAGCACCAACACTTTGAATTGTGCTCGGAAACGTACTGGGAGCCAATGTAGGTCTTTCAAGACCGGTGTTATATGGTCCCAAAGACATGTTGTTTAGCTATTGGAAAACAGCCTTTACCAAAGGTATCATGGGCTTTGTAGACACTCAAACTCAGGACGCAAGGAAGAAACCCTCACACCACTTTCAACCGCCATGGCTTCCCCGCAAAGGATCCTGGGAACTGTAGTTCATAGAGGGTGTTGAAAGTTGTTAGAGGGACCTCCTTCCCCCTCTCCCACTATTCCCCTCACAGAACTGCAATACCCAGTTATTGCATATGCTGTCTCCGAATTTTTTCCACATCACTTGGGAAGACAGGCAAACTAAAGCCAGTGTACTGGAAGAAGCAAAGATCACCCGTGTCAAAGCAAAGATTCTTCAACACCAACTTTGTTGGACTGGTCATGTTGTGCGGATGCCTGATGATCGTCTCCCAAAGCAACTACTCTACTCCGAACTTAAAAATGGAAAGCGTAATGCTGGTGGTCAACAAAAAAGGTTTAAAGACTGTCTCAAGGCAAATTTTTTAAAATGTGGTATAAACACCAACAATTGGGAAACACTGGCCTGCGAGCGCTCCAGTTGGAGAACAGCCTTTCCCAAAGGTGTCATGGGATTTGAAGACACTCGAACTCAGGACGCAAGGGAGAAACGTGGGAAGAGGAAGGCACGCTTGGCAAACCCTCACTGTGCTCAACTCCCACCCGGAAACCTATGTCCCCACTGTGGAAGGAGGTGTGGATCCAGAATTGGCCTCCACAGTCACTTACAGACTCATGGTTGAAACCGTGTTTATGAAAGACAATCTTACTCAGCTACGAGGGATCGCCGAAGAAGAAGAAGGAGGAGACAGGGAAACTACAGCTAGCTTGCTCACTCTACATGTTCCTGGACTCCAACTCGCATCAGCCCCAGCCAGGGTGTGCAATGGTCATGGATGACGGGGTGGAATATACACGCTCGGCCGTCATGCGTTATGACCTGGAACGCGACCCCTGTGCAAGTGAGGGGTTCGTAGAACCGCAGAGTTGGAAAAGACGCCGTGAGTTATCTAGTGTAACCCCCTGCAATGCAGGAATATGTAGGTGACCCATATAAGAATTGAACCCATGACATTATCAGCAGCAGGCTCTAACCAACTGAGCTACCAGGGAAAGCAGTTCAGGATCAGCCTAGGAGAGGAGATGTTATTTCCAAAAAACGAATCTGAGGATGCAGACAGATGTTACTTATTAAAAAAAGAGCTTTTTAATAGAATTGTAGAGTCAGAAGGGACCCCAACAGTCGTCTAAGGGTTGCCTGTACCTAAGCAGTTTACAAATTAAATACAGTAGAGCTATATACCTGTGGCAAAAGCATGTAAAAAAATTAAAAAGGGGGGGCAGAAAGGGGGTGAATTTGCAGGGGAAAATGCCCAGGGCAATCCCACCCACCATTGAAGCCAACTATACGTGGTTTTGGCTTTCGGCACGAGCCCTCGAACACAAGGCGTATGTTGCGGGCCTGTTGCGTGAAACTGAGAAACAACGACAACACAACAAAACAGTAAAAGAGACCTAACAAACGAAAAGGTAGTGGCACGTTTTGAAACATCTCCCATGGATTTTTGCCCTTTTAACGCAGCTTTGCCTATTTTGCGCCAGCCTGCCAAGGGTGCATTTGGAAGCCAATATAAATAATAAATATTATTATTACTATTACTATTATTATTATTATTATTATTATTATTATTTGTTGTTGTTGTTGTTGTTGTTGTTGTTTAGTCGTTTAGTCAGTCACAAAGACTCAGACATGACTAAACAACTAATAAATAAATAAATAAGAATATTATTTATTAATTATACCCTGCCAATCTGGCTGGGTTTCCCCAGCCACTCTGGGCAGCTCCCAACATAATATCAAATACACAACAAAACATCAAATAATAGCACATAGGTGCAGAAACAGCAGCCCAGATGTTCTCCCATCGTATCTCAGCAATGGCCAATGGGATGGATGGGTGTTGAGTCCGATGACCTCTGGTTGGCCACACAGGTTCCCTCGTCTTCAAGATCCTGGGTCCCACATGAACGACACACCATCGCAGAGGGAAGCCCAGCAGAAAGAACGTGACAGAGCCGAGCGCAAGGGACAGATCTGCTTCCACATGGCAGCCCCTCCATAGGGTGCACATAGAGGCCTTTTCATGCTCTCCTATACATAAATACTGGCTGTACAAATTCAATAGGGTGTACAGTCTGGCGAAGGCTGGATTTAGGTTTGATGAGGCCCTAAGCCAGGCATGGCCAAACTCAGCCCTCCAAATGTTTTGGGACTACAATTCCCATCATCCCTGACCACTGGTCCTGTTAGCTAGGGATCATGGGCGTTGTAGTCCCAAAACATCTGAAGGGCCGAGTTTGCCTATGCCTGCCCTAAGCTACTGAAGGTAATGGGGCCCTTTATATGTCCAGCTGTCCTTTGTCAACAAATTGTCGCTGTTTTTTGCACTGAATATATGCTACATGGTAATTTATGGACCTAATAGGTATCTCAAGGCATTTGCACATAACAAAATAACCAGTCCATGCAGAATGTAGGCACCCTATATATAGAAATCATCAAACCAGTGATATTTTAGGGAGCAGGCTAGCAGGCGGGGCCCATGACTTACATCGTAGAAGCCTACACAACACAAAACACTGTTGCTGCATGTAGGTTTTATTTTATTTGCTTTTTATCTTATATTTCGGAAATGTACATACAGTAAAGTCTTTTTTTTCCCCTTTAAAATTTTTTGGGGGCCCCCAAGAGAGTGGGGCCCTACGCTATAGCTTGTTTAGCTTATACGTAAATCTGGCACTGGGTCCGGCCATTTGCATGTGCTTCCCCACCCAGGCTAGCAAGAGGCATTGGGGGTTGGACTAAATGACCGCTGGAGTCCCTTTCCAACGCTACAATTCTATGATTTCCAGCGAGGGAAAAGGACTGGAGGAGGGCCAGGGAGGGGTGATGCCGGGGGGTGGGGGTGGAATGGCCTGGGGAGTGAGCGGTTGCCTTTAAAACAGGATTAGGCAAATTCGTGGCGGTAAATGCTATCCGTGGCTAGCAGCCACGATGGATCTGCTCTACCTCCATGGTTGCCGGAAAGAATGGTCTTGCATTTAAATCCTGCTTGTAGGATGGTCTGATCCAGCAAGCTCATCTTACATTCAGATGAAGAGGTCTAGAGCAGGGGTCAGCAAACTTTTTCAGCAGGGGGCCGGTCCACTGTCCCTCAGACCTTGTGGGGGGCCGGACTATATTTTGAAGGGGGGGGGGGATGAACGAATTCCTATGCCCCATAAATAACCCTGAGGTGCATTTTAAATACAGTGGTACCTCGGGTTAAGTACTTAATTCGTTCCGGAGGTCCGTTCTTAACCTGAAACTGTTCTTAACCTGAAGCACCACTTTAGCTAATGGGGCCTCCTGCTGCCGCTGCGCCGCCAGAGCATGATTTCTGTTCTCATCCTGAAGCAAAGTTCTTAACCTGAAGCACTATTTCTGGGATAGCGGAGTCTGTAACCTGAAGCGTATGTAACCCGAGGTACCACTGTAAAAGCACACATTCTACTCATGTAAAAACACTAGGCAGGCCCCACAAATAACCCAGAGATGCAGTTTAAATAAAAGGGCACATTCTACACATGTAAAAACACGCTGATTCCCGGACGACCCACGGGCCGGATTTATAAAGCGATTGGGCCGGATCTGGCCCCCGGGCCTTAGTTTGCCTACTCATGGCCTATTTGGCCCTAAGCCTGAGGCTCTCCAATATAAAGAGTTTACTTTTAAAGAGCACCAGTGTAGTTACTTGGCTTGTACATGCGACATACATTTAAAATACATTTCACACACACACCTGTCACCCAAGAATCCTGGGAGCTGTAGCTTGTGGGGAAATGATATAGAATGAAATAAAAGGGCTGTTTAAAATAACCTTTGTAAAACAAAAAAACAGAAGCTTTCCTTTGGGGAATTATAGGGACAGAACTACCCAAAATGTATAGAAACTTAATCATGTATGCGACCGCAGCAGCAAGAATGTTACTTGCCAAAAAATGGAAAGATGCAGAAGTCCCAGCAAAAGAAGAATGGATACAAAAACTTATGGAGTACGCAGAAATGGCAAAACTGACCGGAAGAGAAAGAAATCAACATAACAATTTTTAAAATAAAAGAATAGAAATGGTTTATTGAATATTTACAGATAAATTGCAAACAGATAAGAACATTGGCAGGATTGTTGTAATAACCTGCAGTTTTTGTAAGAGTATATATTTAAAGAAGATGAATAAATGAGAAAATTAAGTTAATTTGGATATGCAGAAGATATTAGAAATAAATGTAAGGAACCGCAGAAAGAGGGGGAGGGAAGTCAAGTGTTGAAATGTCAAAATGATTGTAAAATTAGCGATATGTATAACATTAGTGAAATGTGTAAACTTGAAAAGTACTAAATAAAAATACATGAAAGCCCCCCCCCCCAAATCCTGAGAGCTGTACTGTGTGAAATGTTCTGGGAAGTATATCTCTGCGCAGGATAAACTACAGTTTCAATAATTCATTGGAGGAAGTTGTGCAATTTAAAATGCAGTGCGTTTATGCAGGTGAAATCTCAGCTCTGCCTTCAACACACCAGGTGGCATTGACCTGGGAGGCTCCAAACTTTGAGGATTAAATATTTAAATCATTAAAAAAAAACAAAAACCTCAAATCGTGTTTTGCACTCTTTCTAGAATTATGTGTAACTCATAATGACTTTGGGGGTCTGGCCTTTTCATTCTGAATCGGGGCAAACCCCAAACCACTCTTTACACACACCCCAAACACACACCTTAATCCGCTATCTGGAGGTAATCTTGACCAATCCCACAAGGCTTGTTCCTATACTTAAAAGTGCTGTTAACTTTTTAAAAAATCCCTGAAGGAACTACAGACATCTATTCAATGAATGCAAGCATCTCATAAATGTGAAGTTACAGATCCTCCACAATTAGGCTGACCATTAAAAAAAAAACAACCCACAACAATGCAAATACACAGATTTCAATACAGTGGTACCTTGGTTCTCAAACTTAATCCGTTCCGGAAGTCCGTTCCAAAACCAAAGCATTCCAAAACCAAGGTGCACTTTCCCATAGAAAGTAATGCAAAATGGATTAATCCCTTCCACTCTTTTAAAAACAACCCCTAAAACAGCAATTTAACATGAGTTTTACTATCTAACGAGACCGCTGATCCATTGATCCATGAAATGAAAGCAATAAACAATGTACTGCAGTCACACAATCAATCAGTCAGTAGCTGAACTGGGTTCCACACAGTCACAAAAACAAAACAAAAAGAGCAACATAAATGCA
Source organism: Podarcis pityusensis (assembly GCF_964106645.2). NCBI lineage: Eukaryota > Metazoa > Chordata > Lepidosauria > Squamata > Lacertidae > Podarcis > Podarcis pityusensis. Next base: position 8,546,742 of record NC_138027.1, on the reverse strand, counting down.
AAATAAATAGCAAAAACAGAGACCTCAGAGTAACACTCAAAATAGAAGTGTGCCACTCAAATCGGAAGTGTAGCACTCAAAATGGAGCACTTTCGGCTCCCGAAAAAAGTTCGCAAACTTCCGGGTTTGCAGTGTTTGGGTTCCCAGTTGTTTGAGTACCAAGGCGTTTGAGAACCAAGGTAAAGGGGGGACCCCGGCCATTAGGTCTAGTCGTGACCGACTCTGGGGTTGCGGCGCTCATCTCGCTTTACTGGCCGAGGGAGCCGGCGTACAGCTTCCGGGTCATATGGCCAGCATGACTAAACCGCTTCTGGCGAACCAGAGCAGCTCATGGAAACACCATTTCCCTTGCCACCGCAGCTGTACCTATTTATCTACTTGCACTGGTGTGCTTTCGAACTGCTAGGCTGGCAGGAGCAGGGACCGAGCAACGGGAGCTCACCCCATCGCGGGGATTCGAACCGCCGACCTTCTGATTAGCAAGCCCTAGGCTCTGTGGCGTTTGAGAACCAAGGTACCACTGTACTATGGTTTTCACACAGGCTCACAGCCAATGCTTTTAATGTACAGTGGTACCTCGGGTTACATAAGGTTCAGATTACATATGCTTCAGGTTACAGACTCCGCTAACCCAGAAATAGTACCTCGGGTTAAGAACTTTGGTTCAGGATGAGAACAGAAATCGTGCTCCGGCGGCGCGGCGGCAGCAGGAGGCCCCATTAGCTAAAGTGGTGCTTCAGGTTGAGAACAGTTTCAGGTTAAGAACGGACCTCCAGAACGAATTAAGATCTTAACCCGAGGTACCACTGTACATGCTTTCTGAGCTAATACTTTAACAGGCAAAAGAAGCATTTCAAGAAAGGTCGGTCTTTAGTTTCCCCTGGGCTGTGATTTCCGTACACTTTTCTGGGAAGGAATCCCTCCTGAACTCGGTTAAGAGGGAGAGATCAGGTTGCAACAGCACAAACCTGGGCAAGTCTTATTAGAAGCCAGGTCTTTAACAAGACTCACTCCCAGGAAAGTGGGGGGAATGGGGCAGCACAGCTTTTTTTCCCCCACAGCAGTACATGTGAAAAGGATCTAGGAGTCTTGGTTGACCACAAACTTGACATGAGCCAACAGTGTGACGCGGCAGCTAAAAAAGCCAATGCAATTCTGGGCTGCATCAATAGGAGTATAGCATCTAGATCAAGGGAAGTAATAGTGCCACTGTATTCTGCTCTGGTCAGACCTCACCTGGAGTACTGTGTCCAGTTCTGGGCACCACAGTTCAAGAAGGACACTGACAAACTGGAACGTGTCCAGAGGAGGGCAACCAAAATGGTCAAAGGCCTGGAAACGATGCCTTATAAGGAACGGCTAAGGGAGCTGGGCATGTTTAGCCTGGAGAAGAGGAGGTTAAGGGGTGATATGATAGCCATGTTCAAAGATATAAAAGGATGTCACATAGAGGAGGGAGAAAGGTTGTTTTCTGCTGCTCCAGAGAAGCGGACACGGAGCAATGGATCCAAACTACAAGAAAGAAGATTCCACCTAAACATTAGGAAGAACTTCCTGACAGTAAGAGCTGTTCGACAGTGGAATTTGCTGCCAAGGAGTGTGGTGGAGTCTCCTTCTTTGGAGGTCTTTAAGCAGAGGCTTGACAACCATATGTCAGGAGTGCTCTGATGGTGTTTCCTGCTTGGCAGGGGGTTGGACTCGATGGCCCTTGTGGTCTCTTCCAACTCTATGATTCTATGACCCAAAATGAATTGAAAAAAACGTTTTAAAGTACAGTGGTACCTCTGGTTACGTACATAATTCGTTCCGGAGGTCCGTTCTTAACCTGAAACTGTTCTTAACCTGAAGCACCACTTTAGCTAATGGGGCCTCCTGCTGCCACTGCCGCCGCCGCCGCCCGATTTCTGTTCTCATCCTGAAGCAAAGTTCTTAACCCGAGGTACTACTTCTGGGTTAGTGGAGTCTGTAACCTGAAGTGTATGTAACCTGAATCATAGAATCTATGATTCTATGATTCTCTGGAGGAAGCCCACCAGACAAGGAGCCACCATGAAGAAGGGGGGCCACAGCAGGCCAGGTTGCATCCCAGAGAATTTCGGATCGGCAGGGAGCACCTGCAACACAGCCTTTCCCGCAAAAGGGCCAAAGAACGCTGGAATTGTTTGCATAATTTTCCCTGTTTGCTCTCTGTCCCTTTGGGGTCCTGCCTATTCAATGGTGAGGCGGCGAATGGCCTTGAGACCCTTAGCAGAAAGCCAACAGCACACAAGGCAAGTAAATAAGTAAAGATTGCCAATGTGCAAAGCCCTTTGATGAGCGCTACAAAGAATTCAGGCTATTGCTCCGATACATGGAAGGTGCTTCCATCCACATGCAAAGTCCAACATGGAGCCCTGCCTGCAAGCAGAAGCTGCTCTGCTGCCCTAACATAGCACAGTGGAACCATAGAATCTTAAAGTTGGAACAGAACCCAGAGGTCCTCTATTCCAACCCCCTGCAATGCAGGAATCTCAACTAAAGTATCCGTGACCATCAAAACTCAGTTTAAACACAAAAATGTGTGCAGAAATGGCAAAACTCTCTGGAAGAATAAGAAATCAAGGTAACAAACTTTTTACAAAAGAATGGAAATGGTTTATTGACTATTTACAAATAAATTGCAAACAGATAAGAACATTGGCAGGATTATTGCAATAACCTGCAGTTTCATAAGGGTATATGCTTAAAGGAGATGAATAAAAGAGCAATGTAAGTTAACTTGGATACGCAGAAGATATCAGAAATAAATTTAAGGAACCACAGAAAGAGGGGGAAGGAAGTCAAGTTTTGAAGTGTTAAAATGATTGCAAAAATAGTGAAATGTGTAAATCTGAAAAGCAATAATAATAATAATAATAAAATCAGCTTAAACACCTCCAATGTAGGAGATTCCACCATTTCCTTAGGGAGTCTGTTCCACCGTCAAACAACTCTTAAGATCAGAAAGTTCTTCTTGATATCAGGCTGGTTAGCTCAGCTGGTTAAAGCATGGTACTGATAGCACCAAGGTTGCTGGTTCGAGCCCTGTATGGGACAGCTGCATTTTCCTGCCTTCCAGGGGGTTGGACTAGATGATCCTCAGAGTCCCTTCCAACTCTACAATTCTATGATTCTATGTTTAGTCAGAGTCTCCTTTTCTGTAACTTGAATCCATCGGTTCGGGTGCTGACCTCCAGAGCAAGAGAAAATAAGCTTGAGAGCATGCTTAGTTTACACCCAATACTTGCAGATCTCCAGATCTCCGCAGAAACCTTGTGGCTTTCATGGCAGCATTTTGGTTGCTGCTTCTGTGGTCGTCGCTGCATTTACGGGTTTAGCGTTTCAAATGCTTACAGTCTCACTGCCCCGCTCAGGCTTCACCTTACAGGATCAGGCCATAAGTTCAAGTCTGCTTTTCTTCCATAGCAGCAAACCTGACTCCTCCGAGAAGCCTGACAGCCAAGAAGGGTACAAAGGAAACAGTTTGCCCACTAGCACCCAGTTTTCCAAGGTAGACTGCACCAGCAGATAGAAGCTCCATCCCACTCGTACAGACCCCTCCATGAACGGCTAACTTTCTGCTTTTTGTTTCGTCTTTAATAACAACAGAGGGAAACTCCACACCAACCCCTTGTTGGACCTCACAGGTAAAATAGGTAAAGGTAAAGGGACCTCTGACCATTAGGTCCAGTCGTGGCCGACTCTGGGGTTGCGGCGCTCATCTTGCTTTATTGGCCAAGGGAGCCGGCGTACAGCTTCCAAGGTCATGTGGCCAGCATGACTAAGCCACTTCTGGTGAACCAGAGCAGCACACGGAAACACAGTTTACCTTCCCACCGGAGCGGTACCTATTTATCTACTTGCACTTTGATGTGCTTTCGAACTGCTAGGTTGGCAGGAGCAGGGACCGAGCAACGGGAGCTCACCCCGTCGCGGGGATTCGAACCGCCAACCTTCTGATCGGCAAGCTCAAGAGGCTCTGTGGTTTAACCCACAGCGCCACCCATGCCCCCACAGGTAAAATACCTGGGGGTAAATAAACCTGACGGGCCAACAGAGGCACGCAGTGTTAAAGAGCTATCAATGTGAGTTCTAGGGAACATAGGAAGAATGGTGCATTATACCATATGGAAACCATAGAGCCAAAAAGTCCATCAAAAAGGGGTTCAGCTATTCCAGAATAGGAAGGTAGGAAAACAACCAAGAAGCATGTTGGAAGAGGCTAGAGAAGGGGGGTGTTGATAAAATGGATCAGGCTGTAGGCTTGCAGTTGGCAAAGATGCCCTCAGCAGCTAAAGATGCCTTTTAAGACAGCTACAGACATTCCTGGATCGGGATACCTTGACCATAGTTATCTGTGCATCGGTACCCAAACGGCTGGATTACTACAGTGTGCTCTTTCTGGGGCTGCCCTTGGGGGTTGGTCTGGTAGCTGCAACTGGTGCAGAAGAAAATGGCTAGGCTGCTCATTTGGGGGCAAAACCACGGCCAACATGCAAACACCTTGCTTGCGGTGTTTGTAATGGCTACCCATCTGCTGATGGGGCAAGGCGTTTGCCGTCACAGATAACATGGGAAGACAGGCGAACTAATGCCAATGTACTGGAAGAAGCAAAGATCACCCGTGTCGAAGCGATGATTCTTCAACATCAACTTCGTAAGACTGGTCATGTTGGCGGATGCCTGATGATCAACTGCCAAAGCAACTACTCTATTCATAACTTAAAAATGGAAAGCATAATGCCAGTGGTCAACAAAAGAGGTTTAAAGACTCTCTCAAAAATACAGTATAAACACCAACAAATGGGAAACACTGGCCTGCGAGCGCTCCAGTTGGAGAACAGCCTTTACCAAAGGTGTCATGGGCTTTGAAGACACTCGAACTCAGGACAAAAGGGAGAAATGTGCTAAAAGGAAGGCATGCTTGGCAAACCCTCACCGTGATCAAACTCCTGCCCAGAAACCTGTGTCCCTACTGTGGAAGGACGTGTGGGTCCAGAATTGGCCTCCACAGGCACTTATGGACTCACTGCTAAAACCGTGTTTACGGAAGTCAATCTTACTCGGCTATGAGGGATCGCCAAAGAAGATCCTTGAAGGATCTTGAAGGCTGCCCCTGCTCTGTGGAACAGCATTCCTGTCCAGATACGAGAGGCACCCATTATCTGCACTTTCCACAAACAACCGAGGACACCTGCGTTCCGACCTGCCTTTTCCATGTCTCTTTGAAGCAGTTTTAGCTTCTTTTGAAAGGAATGGCCGGCTTTTTCTTGCGGATCTTTCAACGTTTCAAACTTAGCTCCCCTTTTGCCATTGTTATGGCGCACCTCCTTGAGACACGGATAAGGAAGCTGGCTAAAAGATTGCAGATAACCGTTCTCCCCTCCCGTCTTGCACATGGAATCACACCTCAACCCAACAACATTCTTCCCGGCACCAAGGTGTGCACACACACACCTTGGGGCTTCCACCTTTGCAATCTGCCCCGCGGCATTTCATAGGAGCCAACTCCTAGGCACCAAGGCCCTTCAGACTCCCCACAATAAAATATTTCGCCCCCCCAAGTTGATTGACATTGCCATTCATATGGCATATGTGTGTCGTCTCTTCTGATATCAATTTTGCGCGACAGGGCTTACCTCCCCGCCAATTTTATAAAAGTTGGCAACCTAGCTGGACGCTATCCCTTGGCGAATTGTTACTTACTTCAGCTGCCTCCCCCCCCCCCCTTAAAACTGCAAGGTAGGGAGGGGCAGAAAAAGGAAAAAACTGGAAATGCCATTTATGATACGATAGCCATCTTCAAATATCTCAAGGGCTGTCACACAGAAGATGGAGCAAGACTGCTTTCTCCTGCTCTGGGTGGTAGGACTCGAACCCATGGCTTCAAGTTACAATAATGGAGATTCTATGAAGGAGATGTGGGTGAGTGGGGGGAAGAGATCCTGCCTGATATTCAGAGATTACATGCAGAGTATAGAATATAAAATTGAATATCCCTTCTTCCCATGGGCGTTGCCAGGATTTGGGGGGCAGCTAAAAAAAATTCTTTTTAGGAGATCACTCTCTAAAGTTGTCGAATCAGAATCAGAAGAATCTTTATTTGCATCAGCCACGAGCCGTAGCAATAAAATAAAACGTACTGAAGAGAGAGGTAAAAACCTAACTGTAGAAAATACATTTGGGGGGGTTGACATCAATAAGCAAATAACAGATCTTGTTCTAATTGCCCCCCCCTAAAAAACCCTTGCCGTTTTCACTGGCACCTGATCATCTTGATCTGCCAAAAGGAAGGACGCAGTAAAAGTTGAGCTTATTTGGGGGGGGGGGGAATCACGGGTAAAAATACCCCCCAAAAAAGACATTATGGGGGGGGCAGCCTTGCAGGCTTCTACTGGGGGGGGTGAGCAGAACCTCAGTTAATTTCAATAATTTTGGTGGATCTACGCCCATGCTTCTCCCCCCCGCAAAAAAAATCCTCCTCCAACCCCCCACCCCCCAACATCCTTCTCCCCCGTCCTTGGGTACCACCCGTACCTCGCAAGACGCCGGAGTAGGCAGCGATGAGGGTCTTCATGGCTTCAACGTTGCAACCTGAGCGGCCTCGGGCCCCGATCCATCCCTCGCCGGGGTGGCAGCGGCGCTCCTCCTGCTCGCGAGCCGGGAACAGCGCAGCTTCGCTCGGGGGGACGCGCAGCAAAGCCAGCGGAGGCGGCGGCGGCGGCGGCGGCGGCAGCAGCTGCGTCTCCTTCTCCCGGCGGCGGCAGCAGCAGCAGCAGCAGACGGAGGAGGGCGCGCGGCGCGTCCTTTTATAGCACCTGGCCGGGGGCGGGGCCACGGAGGATTGTGACGCCGCGCGGCTGGCCGAGGCGGGCCGGACCATTAACGGGGCTAGAAGGGGGGGAGTGGGCGACGGAGTGGGGGGGGGGGCGTCGCTTGTTGAAAATGGCCACGCGGGGGTGGGGGGTGGAGATGGGATTGGAGAGGCGTCGCGAAGCCTCTCGCCGGCTCCCCCCTGGCCATCAATTCTTCCCTTTCCACCTCCCCCCCCCGCACAGGGTGAAGGATGGAACATTCCGGTGGGATGCTAATACAGTGGTACCTCGGGTTACAGAGGCTTCAGGTTACAGACTCCGCTAACCCAGAAATAGTACCTCGGGTTAAGAACTTTGCTTCAGGATGAGAACAGAAATTGGGCTCTGGCAGCGCGGCGGCAGCAAGAGGCCCCATTAGCTAAAGTGGTATCTCAGGTTAAGAACAGTTTCAGGTTAAGAACGGACCTCCAGAATGAATTCTTAACCTGAGGTACCACTGTAATAATAATTATAATTATAATTATTTATTTATACCCCACCCATTTGGCTGGGCTTCCCCAGCCACTCTGCGCGGCTTGCAACAAAATATTAAAATACAGTAATGCATCAAACATTAAAAAATACAGTAATGCATCAAACATTAAAAGCTTCCCTAAACAGGGCTGCCTTCAGATGATGATGATGATAACAATAATTTATTTATAACCCGCCTATATGACGGTTTCCCCAGCCACGCTGGGCGGCTCCCAACAGGATATTAAAAATACAATAAAACATCAAACATCAAAAACTTCCCTAAACAGGGCTGCCTTCAGATGTATTCTAAAAGTCAGGTAGTTGTTTATTTCCTTGACATCTGGTGGGAGGGCGTTCCACAGGGCGGGTGACACCACCGAGAAGGCCCTCTGCCTGGTTCCCTGTAACTTGGCTTCTCGCAGGGAGGGAACTGCCAGAAGGCCCTCGGAGTGTCCGGGTAGAATGATGGGGTGGAGACGCTCCTTCAGGTATAGAGGACCGAGGCCATTTAGGGCTTTAAAGATCAGCACCAACACTTTGAATTGTGCCCAGAAACGTACTGGAAGCCAATGTAGGTCTTTCAGGACCAGTGTTATGTGGTCTCGGTGGCCGCTCCCAGTCACCAGTCTAGCTGCCGCATTCTGAATTAGTTTTAGTTTCCGGGTCACCGTCAAAGGTAGCCCCACATAGAGCACATGGCAGTAGTGTTATGTGGTCTTGGCTTGATTAGCTTTTAACACTTGCCGGATCCAGGGCTCAGAAGGCTCTGGCACACAGTTCAACACCTCAAACACACAGCAATACTGCGCCACCATCTCTGCCATATGTCACATGTCTTATGACATCAACTGGTCTTGCTTGTCAATGGGTAAAAAAAAGATGTGTGTCTTCACTATAACATGGCAAATATGCGTGTCCCTTTGGAAAGGCGAGTCGTATCCTGCAATACTGGATGTCATTGATGCAATAATAATGCAATACTGGTGAATTTATAACCATCTTCTGCTTTATTAGCTGTTCTGCAATGCTTGCCCAAACATTGACACTGTCTGGAGGGGGCACTTGCAGTCCATTACAACAATATTTGGGGGGTGCACTAATAATAATAATAATAATAATAATAATAATAATAATAATACCTTTATTGTCATTGTACAACCTGTGTACAACCTGTGTACAATGAAATTAAGCGAGCTTCCCCCCCCAAAAAAATCACTCAATCTCTTATCGAACAACACACCACCTCACAAGTCAATTCCGCTACGTTACTAGAGTTATAACTTTTCTACAACCTCATGTTCCTGTAGCTCAGTTAGATGAACTTTTGCCTAATAACAAAGAAATGAACTGTCATTTCCAAATCTTTTGAAAAAAGGTCACCCCGAAATCAATAAATCAATTTTTGTATATGTAACTGTATAATGTATTAGGTAATATGCATAGCATAAACAGAGCTTGCAGTTTTTTCCTAACACTTGTACAATGTTTTGTACAATGTACATCACTTCTTATGGCTTTAAATAAATTGAGGTTGCAGTTTGTCTTAGTTTCTGCTGCAAGCACCATAAAGTTCCCACATCACTTCAATTGTGTGTTCTTTGTATATAGACCAATATTTGGATTCTTCTGGAACATTCTACACAGATTAGGAAGTTCCAGACAGCTGCAAAAGTTCTAAACAGTTCCCTAAAGTTTTTTTAAAGTGCTAATACTTGCGAGTAGTAGCTTTACGTACACGGTGATTCCAGTTTTTCATTTTGGGGTGACCTTTTTCCACAACTCAGAAGAATTGGACCCTTTTTCAGTGCATCTAAGCAAAAGTGCATCGCTTTATGATACAGGAAATCAGTTTTTTTGCAGGAGGGAAAGAAGTCAAAAAGTTATAGCGCTAGTGTGCGCACATGGGAACATTTGCAGTATGAAGTTGCAAGATTTGGGCAGGAAACTTGATACATGCCCTGGTAGGACATAAAACAGCAGGTCTACCTGAAACATTCGCAAGCACAAGAGGATGCCAGCTAGCCAGGGAGAGGGTACCGCTGAATAGCCTCTCCAGTGCCAATCTGCAAACTGACCAGTGCAGATAGTTGTAGCAGCCCAATCCTATCCACGTAGGGCAGGGGTCAGCAAACTCTTCCAGCAGGGGGCCGGTCGACTGTCCCTCAGACCTTGTGGGGGGCTGGACTATTTTTTTGGGGGGGTGGAATGAACAAATTCCTATGCCCCACAAATAACCCAGAGGTGCATTTTAAATAAAAGGACACATTCTACTCATGTAAAAGCACGCTGATTCCTGGACCGTCCGGGGGCCAGATTTCTAAATTGGGCCGGATCTGGCCCCCGGGCCTTAATTTGCCTACCCATGACGTAGGGTTTGGCTTCAAGAGAAAGCTCTTCCAGATAGGACTGCAATGCTGGATATCCGTATCGCAGCCACCACAATCTTCCCATCCGTCAATGGCCTTAGGGCAGGCACCTCCAAACTCGGCCCTCTGGATGTTTTTGGGACTACAACTCCCATCATCCTTGACCACTGGCCCTGTTAGCTAGGGACGATGGGAGTTGTAGTCCCAAAACAGCTGGAGGACTGAGTTTGGGGGTGCCTGCCTTAGGGAAATGCATTTGGGACCTTTGCGGGGTGATCAAGGTCTGATCCAAATCTGGAAACTCCCTTTCCTTCCCTCCCCCCTTCATTTTGTTCTTTTAACTTTAGAAAGTATTTGTTGTACCTTTTTCGAAACAAGTTTTCTGGCATCAACCCAACTGCAAGCAGACTGGCTCCAGATCAAAGTACCATTCCCAGCTGCCTTGTTGTCTATGAAATATTATATATATATATATATATATATATATATATATATATATATTTCCAGACAGCCTCTGTGCCGATGGGGGAATGGCTGAAACCACAGTTTTAGAAGTCTGTCCACATGCACACAAATGCTTTTTTTAAAAAATAAAAAAAATATTTGATTTTACAAGCGTAGAGTTAAAACAATACCAAGCAAATATATGCATTTAGAGATTTCTCTGATCCTCCAGGCATCCCAGCATCCCCTCCATGGGACTTATAGTCAACATTTTCAACTGCATATTATTTCATGATCCATATTTCGTATCTGTCCATATTGTCCATAATAATTGTTACATTACAAGTGTTATTAAAACCCTGCTAATGTTTCCAACTGCTTACAGTGGTCTCTGAAATAAATTATAAATTTCTCCCATTCTTTCTTAAAAGTTTTTGTCTTCTTGGTTCCTGAGCTTCCCGGTCAGTTTTGCCATTTTGGCGTAGTCCATCAGCTTGGTTTGCCATTCCTCTCTGGCAGGATAAAATGCAATGCAAAGATAATCTAAAACAGGGTCTTCTCCCTGTCACCCACGCGGCCCACCCCCAACCCTGGTGACCTTCACACCATGCAAGAAGACTTGACACAGGAATTACTTCGCCAACAGTTTTCCAACACGCTGCTCCTCTCGCTCATGGATCGAAACCCGTCGACCATAGACAACACACTGTGAGGACTGCATGGAGACCAAGTTCTGTGTGGAACGGCTGAAGGAGAATGTGTGTGGTGTAGCAATTAAAAATGTTGGGAAGGAGATGCCTAACATGTTGTTTAGTCGTTTAGTCGTGTCCGACTCTTCGTGACCCATGAATCAGACCACACCAGGCATTCCTGTCTTCCACTGCCTCCCGCAGTTTGGTCAAACTCATGCTGGTAGCTTCGAGAACACTGTCCAACCATCTCGTCCTCTGTTGTCCCCTTCTCCTTGTGCCCTCCATCTTTCCCAGCATCAGGGTCTTTTCCAGGGAGTCTTCTCTTCTCATGAGGTGGCCAAAGTATTGGAGCCTCAGCTTCAGGATCTGTCCTTCCAGTGAGCACTCAGGGCTGATTTTCTTCAGAATGGAGAGGTTTGATCTTCTTACAGTCCATGGGACTCTCAAGAGTCTCTATCGCACCGGACAACCGGCAATGAATGTGGAAGGCTCCGGCAGATTGACCAGACAAGGTAAAAAAAAAGTAAAGGTAAAGGACCCCTGGACGGTTAAGTCCAGTCAAAGGCGACTATGGGGTTGTTGTGCTCAACTCACTTTCAGGCTGAGGGAGCCGGTGTTTGTCCACAAACAATTTTCCGGGTCATGTGGCCAGCAGGACTAAACCGCTTCTGGCACAACAGGACACCGTGACGGAAACCAGAGCGCACAAAAACGCTGTTTACCTTCCCGCCACAGCGATACCTATTTATCTACTTGCACTGGCGTGCTTTGGAACTGCTAGGTTGGCAGGAGCTGGGACAGAGCAACAGGAGCTCACCCTGTCGCGAGGATTCGAACCACCAACCTTCTGATCAGCAAGCCCAAGAGGCTCACTGGTTTAGGCCACAGCGCCACCCGCAAGACCAAGAGAAGACGGTCAGAAGGTGCTGACTGCCCATTCTGTGGGTCCCCAGATGTTATTGGATTACAACTCCCATAATCCCTGAGCACTGGCCTTGCTAGCTAGGGGTGATGGGAGTTGTAGTCCAACAACATCTGGGGACCCACAGGTTGAAAAAGGCTGCTGTAGAGGGAAGTGTGGAGCTCTCAAGCTGAGAATGTAGCCCACTGAGAAGGGAAAAAACTGATCCTAAACCTCTGCTGCCTTGCAGGATATCTTCAGGAGAAGAAGATGCTAAGGAGCCAACCCTACACAAATCCAGAATGGAGGCCTTAAGACAGTGGGATGGTGCCTTGTACACCTCCTTCCAGCAACTCTTGCAGCGAAGCTGGTGCCAAACGTCTTGTCATGCTTTCCTTTTGACCACGTCAGTGAGGCCAAGAAGGGGGTCTTGTCGTTTGGGTAGCCCAGGACCTCCAGACACACTGCCCAAGCTTGCACTCCAGAGAGGTCACTTTGGTGCGGCTTCGACTTCACCCCTGGAGGTGCACTCCATTTGTCTTTTGTGACAGAGACATGCCAACAACCTGACCATTTCAGAAGGTAGAATTAAAACACTTTGGTTTTCCGAAAGCAGATTCTGTGCTTCTTCATTAAATGTAGGTTGACCAAGCTAAATGTTGCCCTATCGCACAAATAATAGCAGATTTGAATTCTTCACACCCCAAAAAACGTATTTTTAATACTTCCTCACTGAAGAAATGTGCAAAAATTAAGTTTCGCTCCCTAAAATGGCACACTCTATTACTGTAGCATTGCTTAAATGCCTGTAATATCTTAACAATGGAGGAGAAGGGGGAGAACAAACTGGTCCCACTGAACTTTTGCTGCCCCACCAGATTTAGCAGTTACCAGCCACAACTGAGGATGACTCCTGGCGTAGTTTTCACAATGGTGTGTACATGTCACGGAAGCGCATCATGCACGAGTGCCCGCTGCCCCAATTTTCGGCATCTTGCATCATGTCATTGCGTGACTCCTGTTGCAGAATTGGCCCCGGGAGACATGGTTGCAATCTGTTGCTTCAGCAAAGAGCCCCAGAAAGCACTACCCCACTTTTGGAACGTGGTTAAATCCAGCCATGGAAAGGGAGAGCAAAGGCAGGCTGCTTTTTTCATCCTAAGTCCCTGCCAGCGCTCAGAATCTGTGGTTTTTTCCCAAAGGGTCAGCAAAGAGTCAGTAAAGGTAAAGGAACCCCTGACCATTAGGTCCAGTCGTGGCCGACTCTGGGGTTGCGGCATTCATCTTGCTTTATTGGCCGAGGGAGCCGGCATACAGCTTCTGGGTCATGTGGTCAGCATGAATAAACCACTTCTGGCGAACCAGAGCAGCACACGGAAACGCCGTTTACCTTCCTGCTGGAGCGGTACCTATTAACTACTTGCACTTTGACATGCTTTTGAACTGCTAGGTGGGCAGGAGCAGGGACCGAGAAACGGGAGCTCACCCCGTCGTGGGGATTTGAACCACGGACCTTCTGATCAGCAAGTCCTAGGCTCCGTGGTTTAACCCACAGTGCCACCCACGTCCCTAAAGAGTCAGTAGACAGGGACAACTTCAATGTCCCCACTGGGTCCTAGACTTCTCCCAGGACTTTCACCCCTGACTCTAGAGATGAGGTCGGCTGTATTCTTTTCTTTCTTTTTTTGCCGTGGTTCATTTCTCCACTGTACAAACTTAACCAGGCGCCAAAAACGGGGTTTGCACCAAAATCCGGAGTGCGGCTCTGTTGCAATGCGTACAAAAGGCCAAAGTTACAAAAGGATGTCGAAGAGAGTTTGATTCGTTGCCAGTTCAGTTTTAAATGCTGGGGGAGTTCAATGAGGGACAGTGTCCCCCAGACTTCAGGGAGCTGACGATTCTGAAACTTACATCACTCTTCCCATCTGAAACAAGTTTAATTTGCAGAGTGCACGAGTGCAATCACTGGTTTGGGAATGCAATCTTCACGGGCAGGAGGAAGACAAGTCCCTAGCAATTGGGGCCACCTCCCACGAAATCAGTTAAGTTTGCTGCATGGCAGCACTGGAAGCAAGTGATCCAAACACAGATTGCGGCATGAGGGCCACTTCAGAGCTGTCCCAGAATTGTCTACAATTCTACGATTCTGTAAAAAGCATATGGGGATAACAACAAATCAGACCCCTTTTACCTCTGAGCTGTTTACATGTCAGAGGTAAGAGGGAGGGAGAGGAGACCCATGGTAGTATCCTATATCCCAGTGCCAGTTTTACATATAAGTCAAACAAGCTATAGCCTAGGACCCCACTCTCTTGGGGCCCCCAAAAAACAATTAAAGGGGGGGAAACTGTGTTATGTACTGAGTTGAATAGGATCCAAACTGCAGCAGTCTGATTGGTCCTAGAACAATAGGATTCAGAATGCAGCAGTCTGATTGGTCCTAGAACAATGCAGCAGTATGATTGGTTGGCAGGAACCACCCAATCATGCTCCAGATTGAAGTGAATCCACAACCTGATTGGCTTACAGTAGAATTCCGGAATTAGCCAATCATGTGCAGCCCATTGTGTAAATAATGTATATAAAGCAGATACTGTGAGGGGACTTCCATTCATTCCTCCTCACCACTATGAGCTGAATAAAGAGCATGAAATCACTTTGCGACTCTGAGTATATTTCAAACTGGATGTACATTTTCAAAATATAAGATAAAAAACAAATAAAATAAAACCTACAGACAGCAACAGTGTTTTGTGTTGTGTAGGCTCCTATGATGTAAGAAATGGGCCCCCAATCATTTTAAGTTAGAGTTTAATAATTATTTCACTATTAATATGTTGTTGTTTTGTTGTTGTTTAGTTGTTTAGTCGTGTCCAACTCTTCGTGACCCCCTGGACCAGAGCATGCCAGGCACTCCTGTCTTTTTATTTATTTATTTATTTATTTATTATTATTATTATTATTATCTTTTTAAAAAGTCTCACAGGGAAAAGTCTCACAGGGCAGTGGACATTTTTTGTCTCCAGGCCTTCATTTCACTGCTGGAAGAACAGTCTACAATCAAGTACCATTCCATTAGTGACGATAAAATAAAACATTAGATCGACAACTGCTGATTTCAAAAGTGCTGTTCCGCAGGTTCCCGTATGCCTTGGATCGTTCATGCGCATGTTCTTTGCAAATGAAATAAAAGTGGACCGTGTTTTGACAAAGTTTTGCAGATTTGAATCGTAGAATCATGGAATTGTGGAGTTGGAAAGGATCCCGGGGGTCATCTAGTCCAACCCCCTGCAATGCAGGAATCTCAACTAAAGCATCCATGACAGATGGCCATCTAACCTCTGCCGAAAAACCTCCAAGGAAGGTTATGTTTTCCACTTTCTCGTACTTTTTCCATCCTGATGAATTTCCTTGAGAATTCTCTTTTGAACAACGACAATCACAACACGATGTGGAACTTAAGTCCGGAAAAACGAGAAACAAATAAATCAGAAATGACAGGCTTACCCATCCCTCCCTCCAGCTGTTTTGGGATACAACTCCCATCAGACCCAGCAACATTTGGCAGTGCTGGCTGAGGCTGATGGGAATTGTAGTCCAAAAGGTTGGTGTAAGGCTTCCAAGGGCCTTGAAAATCAGGACAGGATCTGCTTTACATGGCCGGTGGTCACAAAGTGAGGCGGGAGCCCATAATTCACAAAGCACAACTTATACGGCCTTCAGATCCAGCTCAGTTTTGTGAATTTTTTTTTTTTTTAATGCCAATTATCCACTGCTTTGCTGAGACTTTGAATTGCCTCATCCTCGCCAGCAGTTACATAACACGACACAGATAAGATGAAGGAGACAGAACTGGGGAATGGGAATGAAGGCCGAGGCCTGTGAAGCCTTTCCTGTTGCCATGGAGACAGAGAGGAGAAAGGGTCCTGAGGCGGCTCTTGGAAGATGCTCTTTTTTCCTCCTGTCCAGCCGACATCTGTGTGATGATTTTGTAGGAAATGGAGGGAGGGAACAGAGATCTGGCTTGCTAGACAAGCAGGGCCCTCGCCATTCATTTTGTGGGGATGGTGGGGACCTCAGGGTGTGGGCGATAATGCGAAAAGCAACTGCAAGTTTGTGCAGCCACCAAGCTAGAGGCATCGGTCATGGATGCTTTAGCTGAGATTCCTGCATTGCAGGGGGTTGGACTAGATGACCCTGGGGTACCTTCCAGATCTACAATTCTATGATTCCAACATCCATAGCCTTTAGCTATCTGTGGCCTTCTAGAAGTGGGTGGTATGTTTTTAAGGTATTCCCCCTTGGTTTTTCCTCAAACTATTCCATCAACGGTGTCTCTGAAAAATTTTACACATCCCTTGGGAAGACAGGCGAACGAATGCCAGTGTACTGGAAGAAGCAAAGATCACTAGTGTCAAAGCAATGATTTGTCAACTTTGTTGGACTGGTCATGTTGTTCGGATGCCTGACGATCGTCTTCCAAAGCAACTACTCTATTCTGAACTTAAAAATGGAAAGAGTAATGCTGGTGGTCAACAACTGAGGTTCAAAGACTCTCTCAAGGCAAATCTAAAAAAAATGTAGTATAAACACCGACAACTGGTAGACACTAGATTGTGAGCGCTCCAGTTGGAGAACAGCCTATACCAAAGGTGTCATGGGCTTTGAAGACACTCGAACGTGGGACACAAGGGAGAAATGTGCTAGGAGAAAGGCATGCTTGGCAAATCCTCACCGTGATCAACTTCCGCCCAGAAACCAAGCTAATCCAAATTATGTTGAGGAAAGCCGGGTTCTGCTGTGTACAAAGCATAATGGAATGTTTGTAACTAGGAATTGGCCCCAGAGTTTGCTCTCCCCAATCCTCCTTGCTCCCGATTCCACGGTGGCAACAAAACCACCTTGGCCCACTGTGCCTGCTGTTATAGCGCAAACATTGCTAAGGAGGCATTGAGCATACCATGTAGTTTGGCTCACAAACAGGAGGTGCCAAAGTGCAAAGTTTTGGGCGAGGTTGGTATGGGGCAAGACAAACCCACCGTGTCTAGACACACTGGCGTTTGGGGTCAATAGTTGGTATCTTGCAGCTTTTTTGCTGCAAGACTTTGACTGAAAGGCTGGTGTAGAAATAGTTCACATTCTGCCGCTGCTTCTATTTTTATCCGAAAAGGAAAACGGTGGAATGTTGCCAGGGGAGGGAGGGAGATGCTTCTGTGTCGCAAAGCACAATGGACATTTTTCAGCTGCTCCCCAGAGGTGCTCTTTGTTAATGGAATCAAAGGTCCTACTGGCAACCCCCTTAAGAAATGAACCGAGGGCAAGATTTGTGCAAGCTCCAGGCTTGGCTTTGAGATCTCCCAGAAGAGCCTGCAGGATCAGGCCAAAGGCTGTCCTCACAGTGGCCAACCAGATACCTCCAGATACCTGGAAGGTGTGCAGAAGAGAGCAACCAAGATGATCCAGGATCTGGAAACGAAGACTTATGAGGAATGGTTGAAGGAGCAGAACTTGTTTAGCCTGGGGTAGAGGAGACTGAGAGGAGATAGGATGTTTTGTTTGGTTGGTCGTTTAGTCGTGTCCGAATCTTCGTGACCCCATGGACCAGAGCACGCCAGGCACTCCTGTCTTCCACTGCCTCCCGCAGTTTGGTCAAACTCATGCTGGTAGCTTCAAGAACACTGTCCAACCATCTCATCCTCTGTCGTCCCCTTCTCCTTGTGCCCTCCATCTTTCCCAACATCAGGGTCTTTTCCAGGGAGTCTTCTCTTCTCATGAGGTGGCCAAAGTATTGGAGCTTAGCTTCACGATCTGTCCTTCCAGTGAACACTCAGGGCTGATTTCCTTCAGAATGGAATGGTATTTTCCCTGTCCTGAATCTTTCCTTATCATCATATGCAAGATAACAAGTTGTTCCCCCTCTCTGCAAGAAACGGTCTAACAGCAGCACGTCAGAGAAGACTGTTCCATATTCCAAACCCAGAGCCCAGACCATGCATGCAGATGTCCCCAGTGAAACACAAGAGAACCAAACTGTACCTTTTACCTGTTTTGCTCTATAGGGCAAAGAGCAACTTTGGCGGACGAGGATTCAAATCAGGAAAAGGGTATTAGGCAAAGGGTCACAACCCAGCTTTTTCATACACAAGACACTGCTTTGATCTTTGGAAACATACACTCGATCCTGCGCCCCCTGTCTAGACATCTGCCTAATATCCAAAAGAGCCTCTGTGATCAATTGAAACCGACAGCTAGACAACTAGCTTGATCAGTGGTCTGATTCTGCGTAATGCGATTCCACCTGAAGGATTTCCATAGACCAGTGTCCGTTTGCTGTTTTGTTGCAGCTCAGAGATCCATCAACAGTTTCAAGAATAAACCGTAACCATCACTGACATCGCTGTTACTTTAAGAAATGCAACCGTAAGGACTTGGGCTTGCTTTCTCCTCTGCCCTCCCTGTTTTCCTCACGTGTCATGTCTTTGTAGGTGGTGAGCCCGAGGTCAAGGAGCTGTCTTAATACAGTGGTACCTCAGGTTACAGATGCTTCAGGTTACAGACTCCACTAACCCAGAAATAGTACCTCGGGTTAAGAACTTTGCTTCAGGATGAGAACAGAAATTGTGTGCCAGCAGGAGACCCCATTAGCTAAAGTGGTGCTTCAGATTAAGAACAGTTTCAGGTTAAGAACGGACCTCCAGAGCGAATTAAATTCTTAACCCGAGGTACCACTGTACTGATATTTGTAAGCTGCTCCGAGGTCCTTTTTTCGGCTATGTAAGTAAATTTCATCCTCCGGCTGCTACCTTCCTACATTCCAAGTAGATAACAACACGGGTGCCTTTCACAAAGCATTCGATTGCTTTGACTACTGGAGGAAAGGGTAGGAAACAGAAAACATCTATCCATCCCAGAGCTGCCATATGGAAGCCTTGCCCAAATGAGGGAAGAGTAAGAGGAAGGCTCTTTGCTTAAACAAATGTTGGATGGCTATCAGTCAGAAAGTTTTTAGCTGTGATTCCTTTACCGCAGGGATTCCGACCAAATGACCTTTGAGGTCCCTTCCAACTCGACAAATCTCTTCCCTCTACAGTGGTACCTCGGGTTAAGTACTTAATTCGTTCCGGAGGTCCGTTCTTAACCTGAAACTGTTCTTAACCTGAAGCACCACTTTAGCTAATGGGGCCTCCCACTGCCACCGAGCCGCCAGAGCACAATTTCTATTCTCATCCTGAAGCAAATTTCTTAACCCGAGGTACTATTTCTGTGTTAGCGGAGTCTGTAACCTGAAGCGTATGTAACCCGAAGCGTATGTAACCCGAGGTACCACTGTATTGTGAGGAGGATGTTTCTTAGTGTATTTTAATGAACCGGATTTTTTTTATATGAATATGTTCCTGTGTAATCATGCTTACGTTACAAGGTAACTTTTTAATTACTTACGTTTTAAACGTCTTGTAAGTTGCTTGGGAAACCTTTTGGGCAATGAGCAACTGGCATGTAATTTGTTAATTTTTTAAATCTGTATCATTGCCGTCTTCATCATCATCATCAAAGGAGGGAGCAGCCATCAGTCCTTGCTTTGCAGGCATGGCCAGTCACCCTCTGCCTCCTATAACACTTCTCTCACCGTCTGCCATCTGGCCCCTGCTTATCTCTTGGGAGAGTAGAAGCTTCTTACGCAAAGTTTCTGCTGCCAACTGTGTTGAAATTGAGAGTTGTAACATATTGCTCCGATGGGCTGGCAGTGGTTTAATGCTAGTTTAACTCTGTCTGTGTGCAAAGTGTCCCTTTTCCTCCGTGTGAACCTTGTAGGAAAGAAGGGGAGACTTTCCATCAAGGCCAGTTTATTTCATTTCAAGACTTCTCGTCTTTTTGTGCCTCTTTCTCTCTCTCTCTCTCTCTCTCTCTCTCTCTCTCTCTCTCTGTCACACACACACACACACACACACACACACACATACACACCCACCCACCCACATACACACCCACACACCCACCTGGAGTTGCCACCCCTTCACCTAGAAAAAAGAACTGGGCAACACCCAAGAGAAACAGCCACACTATGTGCTTCAATAGGCTTTGAGGCCGTCTAATTAACCCCAAAACAATTCCTCTTCCGAGCAAATGTTGCCTTCTTCAAAGGGATATAATTTAGCCATGGATTCCATCCATGCTATTTGCAGCCAGAACAGTAGATACTGACATAGATGCCAATTCTATGGGATGGTAAGTAAGTTGGGACAGGGCTGGGCTGCCCAGTCTTGAGGGGCCGGGCCTCTCTGGGCCTCCCCGCAATGGCAGCTGGCCTTGCCTGACCTCGTGGAGGCGGGCGTTGTTGGGTCTCGTGGCCTCCTCCTGATCTGCGTGATGTGAGGTGCATATCATACGCATGATTTTACACACATGTGATGTGCTCCCCTCCCCGCATGGCATGCCTGGATACTGACAAGAACAAATTTACTGATTTTGGATACAGATAGTGTCTTCTTCTTCTTCTTCTTCTTCTTCTTCTTCTTCTTCTTCTTCGGACAAGATACTGGAGCCTGTGGTGGCATCAATACCAGCATCCATTGTGCCCTTCTGGGCTTCTTTACTGGGATAGTCCCTTCCAGTTCTACAGTTCAATATTCTAATGCTTCAATGCTTTTCAATGATTGGTTTCTTTCTACATTAACGGTTCTTGTGTTTACCGGTAAGCTGCCTTGAGTCCCATCAGGAGAATAGGTGGGGTATAATATATAATAATAATATATTATAATCTATCATCTATCTATCTATCTATCTATCTATCTATCTATCTATCTATCATCTATCATCTATCTATCTATCTATCTATCTATCTATCTATCTATCATCTATCTATCTATCATCTATCTATCTATCTATCTATCTATCTATCTAGGGATGCAGGTGGTGCTGTGGGTTAAACCACAGAGCCTAGGACTTGCCGATCAGAAGGTAGGCAGTTCGAATCCCTGCGATGGGGTGAGCTCCCATGCCTCGGTCCCTGCTCCTGCCAACCTAGCAGTTTGAAAGCACGTCAAAGTGCAAGTAGATAAATAGGTACCGCTCCGGCGGGAAGGTAAACGGTGTTTCCGTTCACTGCTCTGGTTTGCCAGAAGCGGCTTAGTCATGCTGGCCACATGACCCAGAAGCTGTACACTGGCTCGCTCGGCCAATAAAGCGAGATGAGCGCCGCAACCCCAGAGTCGTCCGCAACTGGACCTAATGGTCAGGGGTCCCTTTACCTTTTATTTATCTATCTAATATAATATTTAATAATAATAAATCCTATAACCCAAGAATAGAGAATCTACGGCCCTCCAGTTGTTTCTGGACTACAACTCCCATCAGCCCTTGCAGGCCAGGGCTGAAGGAAATCCAACATCATCTGCAGGGGGTCACAGATTCCCCATCCCTGCTCTGACAGATGTCTCAGCCCTGTGGTGCACAGCACTGGTCTGCAATGAATGCACAAGGGCTATCTAAAATTACATGAGTTTCTTTTTCCCCCGATGCTAGATTTCATGCTCTGTTTTTAAAATAACCACCGCCCTGTACAGCTGCTGCTTGTGAAACAAGAGCTTTCTTTGTGCAGCCATCAGCTGGACTCCCCCAGTCATGTTCAGACCACTTTGATGGACATTCTGGGTGTCCATATTGGTTTCAAGAATGTTGCCTGGACATGCCAAACCTCTTGCTCGGAGGTTCTTTTCTCCGCGGCTGCGGCTGTGTGAAATCCTTCAAAGGAGCCCCAGGCATTTTCTCAAGAGCTGTACAAAACTGGGTCTTCTTCCTCTAACCCAAACAGAGTCAAATGAATTGAACCAGCATTGTGGAGTGCCCAGAACACAGAATGTGGCCTTTTGCTAAGGCTTTTTCTGCACTGTACAGTGGTACCTCAGGTTACATACGCTTCAGGTTACATACGCTTCAGGTTACATACTCTTCAGGTTACAGACTCCGCTAACCCAGAAATAGTGCTTCAGGTTAAGAACTTTGCTTCAGGATGAGAACAGAAATCGTGCTCTGGCGGCGTGGCGACAGCAGGAGGCCCCATTAGCGAAAGTGGTGCTTCAGGTTAAGAACAGTTTCAGGTTAAGAACAGACCTCCGGAACGAATTACCAGTAAGCACTTAACCCGAGGTACCACTGTACATATAAAACACCCTCACACCACTTTCAACCTTCGTGGCTTCCCAGCAAAAGATCCTGGAAACTGTAGTTCGTAAAGGGTGTTGAAAGTTGTTAGGAGGACCTCCTTCCCCCTGTCCCACTATTCCCCTCACAGAACTAGAATACCTAGAGTTATTGCGTATGGTGTCTCCGAAAAAAATTCACATCACTTGGGAAGACAGGCGAACTAAAGCCAGTGTACTGGAAGAAGCAAAGATCCCCAGTGTCAAAGCAAAGATTCTTCAACACCAACTTCGTTGGACTGGTCATGTTGTGCGGATGCCTGATTATCGTCTTCCAAAGCAACCCTCTCTTCCGAACTTAGAAATGGAAAGCGTAATGCTGGTGGTCAACAAAAGAGTTAAACCTGTCTCAAGGCAAATTTTAAAAAATTGATATAAACAACAACAACAACTGGGAAACATTGGCCTGCGAGCGCTCCAGTTGGAGAACAGCATTTACCAAAGGTGTCATGGGCTTTGAAGACATTCGAACTCAGGACGCAAGGGAGAAACATGCTAAGAGGAAGGCACGCTTGGCAAATCCACACCGTAATCAACTCCTGCCTGGAAACCTATGTCCCCACTGTGGAAGGACGTGCGGATCCAGAATTGGCCTCTATGGCCACTTACGGACCCACTGTTAAAACCATGTTTATGGAAGACAATCTTACTAGGCTATGAGGGACCGCCAAAGAAGAAGAATTAATATTGTGTTGCATGAAGCAACTGGACGCATAAAAGCTGGCTCCTTTTGGAATAAAAGTTGTCCAACCCCATCATGATGATTCAAAGCTTTACTAACCACAACCTCTTCAGAACAGGTACAAAATCATCCTGATACACTGAGATAATTCCACAAAGCATGTGCTTATATAAGCACAGGTTCTTCTTCTTAAATATATGACATCATTATGGGCAGCTGAATCTTACTTCAATGCTGCTGATGGGATGGTATCCTGCCCCACACCTGAGACTGCAGGCCAAGTTTGGGGTTCCAGAAGAGGCCATGTGGCACCATAGGAGGGTGGCTGGGGGTTAGGAAGACAGGGGGCGCTGTTCTTGCATATCTGCCGTCTGAGGCCATTACTTCACTCTACCTAGGGCTGCTCCTGGCCAAAGGTAAAGGTAAAGGGACCCCTGACCATTAGGTCCAGTTGCGGATGACTCTGGGGTTGCAGCGCTCATCTCGCTTTATTGGCCGAGGGAGCCGGCGTACAGCTTCCGGGTCACGTGGCCAGCATGACTAAGCCACATCTGGTGAACCAGAGCAGCGCATGGAAACACCGTTTACCTTCCCGCCGGAGCGGTACCTAGTTATCTACTTGCACTTTGGTGTGCTTTCGAACTGCTAGGTTGGCGGGAGCTGGGACCGAGCAACGGGAGCTCACCCCGTCGCTGGGATTCGAACCGCCGACCTTCTGATCAGCAAGTCCTAGGCTCTGTAGTTTAACCCACAGCGCCACCCGCATCCCTCCTGACCAAAGGACCCAATGCCAAAGTATTTAAGTGTGTGGAACAGAAGCCACTTGTACCGCACTGTTTCAACAACCAGAGAACATCCAAAACGCCCCGCAAAGGCAGCCCAAATGTGGACCGTCTTCTGTTGTTCTCAAGAGCTCTGGAGCCAGCCCCTGAAGATAGTGGATTTCTTCCTTTTTCTCCTCCCCCTACTCCCGCAATAAATCTGCTTGCTTGCTTTAAGCACCTCCCAGTCTTATTTAATTTAAAGCTCAAGCCACACAGCTAATAATAGCTGCCCGGCAAAGAGTGATGCCCTTCCATGCTGCGTTCGGCGGGATTACGGCTAAGACGACTCAAGGAATGTGTCGAAGTGTTTGTGACATTCCATGGGATCCTCTTTGCCTTTCTGAAAAGGGGGAATCTCTTCTGTTGGGAAATGGATCCTAGGCAAGCACAATCACTGGATCGCTTTAGACCCCTGCTGAAAACCTTTTCGTTTCAGTAGCTCTCTCGAGTCCAGGCTCGTGGTTTAGTTTCTTACATTTCTTTTGCAAGGCTTTGGTTGGTTTTATTTTTGCTTTTTAGTTACGACGATGTTGTGCATATTAGTTTTTAATTGGTTTGTTTCTTTTAACTGGGTTTTTATCTATGTTTTTATTCGCACCCTCTTTGGAGAACTGTGTGATCAAGCAGCTTACAGATTTTCTAAATAAAATAAGCCCCATTAGCTAAAGTGGTGCTTCAGGTTAAGAACTGTTTCGGGTTAAGAACAGACCTCCGGAACAAATTAAGTACTTAACCCGAGGTACCACTGTACTTATCCTAGCATGTCACAAATCCTCAGGGCAACAGGTTTGCAAAACAGTGTCAGTGACTGCTTCTTACTTCTTTGGAGGCAACCCAAAATGTTGGTAAGGAAATGGGTGTGGGATGTGATATATATATATATAGCAGTCAAGTACAACATTCCTTGTTTTCCTAGAGTGGACTTGCAAGGGGATGTTTGCTCCAGTCAGTCAGAACTTCCTGTTTCCTCCTGAGCTGGGACATACTTCCTCTTGCATGTGACTAGAGGTGGGCGTGACCTTACCTGTTCAGGTAACAAAAAGGACAAAGCACGCAGCTATCTCTCTCTCTTCCACTTCCTCCTTCGTAGGACCAGCAGTTTTATCATAATAATAAATTTTATTTATACCCTGCCCTTCCAGGTTTAAAAACCAGGCTCAGGGCGGCTGACAGCAAATTTAAAACACTGGTTAAAATGCGACTTAAAAACAGCATTAAAATACAACATAAATGCAGCATCAGTGTCAATATAATTCAAAAATTCAGAGGTCATTTTGGAGGGGGGACTCCAGGGCTAACTGGCCAAGTTGGTCCTACTAGGGCCAGCAAGGAGACCAGGGAAGAGTTTAAATGTGGGGTCCCAGAAGGGTTTATTCATAGAAAAGGAAAGGGAAAAGGGGATAGAGGATCAGGCTAATTCAAATTGAAGGCCAGGTGGAATAGCTCTGTCTTACAAGCCCTGCAGAAAGAGATTAAGTCCTGCAGGGCCCTCGTCTCGTGGGACAGAGCATTCCACCAGGTCGGAGCCATCACTGAAAAGGCCCTGGCCCTGGTGAGGATAGTATGGCTTCTTTGGGGCCTGGGACCTTTAAGCTATTATTATTCATGGACCTCAGGGTCCTCTGTGGGACATACCAGGAGAGGCGGTCCCATAAGTACAAGGGTCCTTTGTTTAGCTAGAGATGCTCTGTTGGCTTCCACATGTCTATACTTCTGTAACTAAGTCTGCCTTCAGGGATCCATCTGTGAACTGAATGTGTGAGTAAACCTCTTTTACTGACTTTAAATAAGATTGCCGTGTGCTTATTCTTTTAAGAGGGATATAAGGAACCTAATCGGGATGCGAGTGGCGCTGTGGGTTAAACCACAGAGCCTAGGACTTGCCGATCAGAAGGTCGGCGGTTCAAATCCCCGCAACGGGGTGAGCTCCCGTTGCTCGGTCCCTGCTCCTGTCAACCCAGCAGTTCGAAAGCACATCAAAGTGCAAGTAGATCAATAGGTACCGCTCTGATGGGAAGGTAAACGACGTTTCCGTGCGCTGCTCTGGTTCGCCAGAAGTGGCTTAGTCATGCTGGCCACATGACCTGGAAGCTGTACACCAGCTCCCTTGGCCAATAAAGTGAGATGAGCGCCGCAACCCCAGAGTCGGCCACGACTGGACCTAATGGTCAGGGGCCCCTTTACCCTTTTACCAGGAACCTAATATTAAGAGGCTGAAACAAGCTCGCAACCAGCTACCTGCCGTGCGTTTAAAGGGGAATGTTAAAACTCTGCTAAGTTATAGAACTTGCTAGTGCAAGTTAGGAAGGATATTATTAAACTGTATATCCTCTCCTGCTTCCCTGAACATTCCCACAATGGGAAGGACGGCTTATAAAAGAATGGAAATGGTTTATTGAATATTGACTGGTAAGTTGTAAACAGATAAGAACTATGGCAGGACTATTGTAATAACCTGCAGTTTTATAAGAGTACAGTGGTACCTCGGTTTACGAACTTAATCTGTTCCAGAAGTCTGTTCTTAAACCAAAACCATTTTTAATCCCAGGCGTGCTTTCCCTAATGAGACCTCCGCCACCTCTGCCCTTCCACTGTTCGGATTCTGTTCTTAGACCAAGGTAAAGTTCTCAAACGAAGACACTATTCCCGGTTTTGCGGCGTTTGCAAATCGAACCGTTCTTAAACCGGACTGTTCTTAAACCGAGGTACCCCTGTATATATTTAAAGTAGATAAATAAATGAACAAATGAAGTTAATTTGGATATGCAGAAGATATTAAAAATTAAGGAATCGCAGAAAGAGGGGGAAGGAAGTCAAGTTTTGAAACATTAAAATGATTGTAAAAATTAATGAAATGTATAAAACTGAAAAGCATAAATATTTTATTTTTATTTATTTTTTTAAACGTGGGCAAGGGAATGGGAAGGGCGGCTTCCTTGTTTCAAATGAAAGAAAGGTGCTTATCCTCTGGGACACCGTACTTCAACTTGTGCTCTTCAAAGAGCTTGCAGAGTTCCTCCATGTAGACCTCGTGCAACTTGTCCACCTCCTCTTGGCTGGGGTTGGGGCGCTTCTCAACTTGGATGGGTTTTCCAACTGCGGGCGAGTGGGGAGGGAAAGACAGCAAAGAGTGGTTAAGAAAACTCAGGCGATAAGGTAAAAAAGGAATGGGGTTGCTTTAAAAACTACCTGACAAAATATGGTTCCAAAAATAATACTGGGTTGTGGTTAGATTAATTTCACTGATATAATGGGGGGAAACGGATACTATTAAATGAATGCAGAATATTTGTCACTTCCTCGCCCTTCCCGGTTCAAAAACTGGGCTCAGGGCGGCTAACAACAAATTTAAAACACTTAATTATAAAAGCAGCATAAAATACAGTATAAAAACATGAATAACAATAAAAATCAAAAATCAAAAATCAATTAGATAAGGCTAGCTGGCTGAATTGGTCCTAGTTGGGCCAGCGAGGAGGCCAGGGGAGAATTAGCTGTGGGGTCTCAGAGCGGGTTATCTTCATAAAAGGGGAACGGGAGGGAAGAGAAGGGAAATAAAAGATCAGGCTGAATTCAAATAATATAGCAGGGATTCAGACTACTTTTCCGGATCAGAAAGAAAGTGACTGGAAAGAAAGAAAGAAAGAAAGAAAGAAAGAAAGAAAGAAAGAAAGAAGGAAGGAAGGAAGGAAGGAAGGAAAGAAGGAAGGAAGGAAAGAAAAAAAAAAAGAGGATTACAAATGTATTTCTTTCGTAGAACCTGGCGTATAGAATATTCAAAGTACTGTTTGTATCCTGTGAACGATTTTGTGCACTTGACTAATTATTTTTCGTGTTTTATTATTTATCATTTTTCTTTTTTTTTCTTTTCCTTTCTTTCTTCTCCTCTCTTTTCTTTTTTTTTTCTTTTTATATATTTTCCTTTTATGTATTTCTTCTTTCTATTTTTGAATATTTGGATGTAATGTTTAATTTATACTTTTTGGTATTTTTATTTAAATGCAATAAAGATAATCAGCCAGAGCTGTTGAGCTTTTTCGAGGGGAGGATGAGCCAAAGTTGTCTGGGTTTCGGGCTTGGCCCCAGGAAGTGGCGCAGCTGGGAATCCAGCAAAGACTTGCCTGCCTTCCCTCTGAAAGGCTGTGCTAATTGTGTTTGTCAGACAACAATGGGCTAACGCGGTTTCCGACCAACATCCCATTAAGTGTCTCCTCCACTGCAGAGGTTGGCGAAAGTCCGTCTAACCACGGAGAAGGTCCAAACAAGCTGTCAAACAATTATGGGCAACCACTGCCTGTCAAATCCTATCAGAGAGGATGGTGTTACCTGTACAAAACTGTCTTTTTGAATTAACCTGATGTTATTGTGGCCGGCTCCGGCGATAATTACCGCGCCACGGTGAATTCAGTCCTAGAAACGTTCTCTCGGTGTTTAGCATCAGGCAGGAGAATCATTAGTAGTATTAAACGAGCTTGTACTTGGTTGCAGAAGTAGGATCCCCAATTGTTGGAGAACATAGCTGTCAACCGTCCCTTATTTGGCGGGAAACTCCCTTATCCCAGCGCCGTGTCCCGCTGCTGTCCCTTTATTGATGATGTCCCTTAAATTTCCCGGGTTTCAAAGAAAGCAGCTCCTCTCCCTCCCCCCCCTGCCGGCCAGGGAGGAGGGAGGCTCCAACTGTGTTGCTTGGCTGCGTTGCTCACCCAATAAGAAGTCTAAGAACGACTGGGGTTGGAGCTTCCATGCCTTGTGCTGATCAAATCGGCTGCATTGCCTGGGGACTCGCCTTTGCTCAGCGCTTCCCAGCAGAGAGGTGACGGTGGTTTTCCTTGAGGCTTCATTTGGCTGCTGGCTGGGCTTTCTGCCTTTGGCTCAGAGGGGCTCAGAAGTTGAACATACCTGTGCTGAGTGCTCAGATCAGAATCGGATGAATATGTCATCGAAGGGCCACTCACCCTTGCCGGAGAAAAGGTCTGTCTAGAGCGGTGGCACATGGTGGGGGGAAAGGAAAGGAGATCTCGTGGGAGGGAGGGAGGCTGTGTGTGTGTGGCTAGTTAATGCAAGCTGAGGGGGGTTTTGAATGCTGGACGCCATTTTGTTGCACATGTTGCTGCAAACTTTGCAGTGCAAAGCCAGGCCGGGGAGCCATCTTAAGTTGAGGCTGCATAGGCCTTGTGGTGCATGTGATTCAGATTCTATTCAGTTGAACCTCTGGTTACAAAGTTGGTTGGACAGTGTTCTCGGAGCTACCAGCATGAGTTTGACCAGACTGCAGGAGGACAGGAAGACTGGAATGCCTGGAACAGGTGAGGCTGCAGGTCCCTTATTTTGGCTGCTGATCCCTTATTTTCAAGGCTGTTGGTCCCCTATTTTCAAATCTGTAAGTTGACAGCTATGGTTGGAAAAGGGGGTCTTTAAGCTAATGAATGCTTTTGTCTCTCACTTTTCCAATCTTAAGTTTCGCACATTCCGCTATTTCCATTTAACGTCCTCATGAAAATTCAGCATTTTGGTGCAAATTACTCCAAATATACCGTACACACTTTTCTGTAGGTAATTTTGCCCAATGCACATGTTTTTGCAAAGCCAGTCCCTTTATATCAGGCATAGGCAAACTCGGCCCTCCAGATGTTTTGGGACTATAATTCCCATCATCCTTGATCACTGGTCCTGTTAGCTAAGGATGATTGGAGTTGTAGTCCCAAAACATCTGGAAGGCCGAGTTTGCCTATGCCTGCTTTGTATAATGAATTTTGTCTGCTATTTTCATAAATATCTACATTTCTACTTGCGTTTTATGCAAGTGTGCGCATTTATTGTGCACATTACTTGGCTGAAGAACTGAACTGAAAAATTGGGAGGTGTGTGGATTTTGAAGAATGACCGTTTTGGTTTGCCCATTGTTTTGGAAAATGTGACTTGGCTAAAGGCCTATGCACACTTCCTCTCGTCTTGCGGCTCTCCCCCAGGGAAAACTGCTTTCTAGTGCTCAATCAGAGCAAATGGCGATTGGGGTTTTCTCCGGATTGACATTTGCTCCAATGTAGCACTAAAGAGCGAGTTTTCCGTAGGGAAGGAACGAGGCAAGGGGAAAACACTTAGAAAGTGAAGTGGAAAACTGCTTAGACCCAGGCTTTCTAGGCATGAGCAGGCTTAAATGCCTTGCTGAGTGTTTCATTCTGGAACATTCCCCAGTAACTCTCATGAGATTGGTTAACTCTGGTCACATGGGAGGTGTCTTATTACATTCTCCATTTGGTTTTGTGCAAGTGACTTGACTCATGGCTGCAGCTCCATGAACACTGAAGAAGAGGCCATGTTAGATTGCGCGCTCTCTCTCTCTAATCACAATAAAGGAGAGGTCTGACAATGTTTCTGTGCGAATGTATGTGATGGAAAGAAGGGCAGTAGTTTATGTTCTCCCAAAGAAGCAGTAAGGAGAGGTCTACTGGAAGGAGAAAGTGGAAACATCACAGAAGGAACTGCATGGCCAAGCTGAATATTCCACAGAAGGCTGAGCGGAAAGAGAGAAAGACACAGTTTGGTTGAATGTTTACGGAAGAATCAGTAATCTAGGGCTTCCATACATCCTGAATTTCCTGGACATATCTGGGATTCGTCCGTCAGAAATAGCATCTGGGCAGAAATTCCAAACATTGTTTAAAATGTCTGGGAAAACCTGGGCAACCCATGTTGGACGTGTTGATTTTTTGGCGAATTTCCCCCAAAACAGCTCAAAAGCTTTTTCTTCTTTTTTGAAAAATTGCAAAAAAAAAAAAAAAAAAAACCCTCATCAACTGGCCCCTCCCTATCCAAAAAAGCTCAACAGTTTTTGTGTCCGGATTTTCACTTTTTGAAATATGGGAACCCTGCGTAATCTTCAACTAAGAAAAACTAGGCCCACGCTTGAATAACTATGTGAATGTAATTACTTTGCATATGTTCTTCATTAGCTATATGTTCTGCAAGCGAAAGCTTCTTTGAATATTTTAACAAGTGTTTGAACCAGGGGTCACCTAATTTTTCAGCAGGGGGCCGGTCCACTGTCCCTCAGACCTTGTGGGGGGCCGGACTATATTTTGAAAAAAACATATGAACGAATTCCTATGCCCCACAAATAACCCAGAAATGCATTTTAAATAAAAGCACACATTCTACTCATGTAAAAACATGCTGATTCCCAGACCGTCTGCAGGCCGGATTTAGAAGGGGATTGGGCCGGATCCGGCCCCCGGGCCTTAGTTTGCCTACCCATGGTTTGGACACTGCTTTAATTTCCAGAAAAGAGTAATCTTCGCACAGGATTTGGCTTCCCAGCTGCAGTTTAGCTACTCTCCCAACCAGACTTACCCACAGTGTGGATCGGTCGCCGATACGGAATGAGCCCAAAACTGTACTGAAAGATCCCGCGGGCATGGAAGAGGGGGAGTGAGATCCCCATGATCTTTTGCAAACGCTCTTGGATCCACCGTAGCCAGCCGCCCTTGGGGTTTTCAACTTGATCGAACAGTTCATTCTCACCGAAGGAAAACACGGGGACAAGAGGAGTGCTGGGGGAGGGGGCAGAGGAATGGAAAAGAAGGTGTTGCGTCATCATCATAATGCCCAAAGCACACCCAGTGTTTATACCAGTGGTAAGGAGCCCCACCCCGACTTGGAACACTGTCTAGGAGTGGATCTTGAATTTGATGCGGCCCCACTGTGGGTTAAACCACAGAGCCTAGGACTTGCCGATCAGAAGGTCGGCGGTTCGAATCCCCATGACGGGGTGAGCTCCCATTGCTCAGTCCCTGCTCCTGCCAACCTAGCAGTTCGAAAGCACGTCAAAGTGCAAGTAGACAAATAGGTACCGCTCCGGCAGGAAGGTAAACGGCATTTCTGTGCGCTGCTCTGGTTCACCAGAAGAGGCTTAGTCACATGACCTGGAAACTGTACGCCGACTCCCTTGGCCAGTAAAGCGAGATGAGCGCCGCAACCCCAGAGTCAGCCACAACTGGACCTAACGGTCAGGAGTCCCTTTACCTATGAGCCCGAAAAAGCAAGGCTTGGGGTCCGCTGAGGCTCCACCCCTTGCCCTCGATGGCGACTTGTCCAATGTCAACACTGCTTTTGCAATCCAAGGCAGGAAGCAAAAGCAGGAGATTTTCCTGGATCCCTGATGAGCTGTGCTTTACCTGATGGCTCACCGCTTGTATAAAGTTACAGAGCCATCAGGGCTAGGCGCCATCAATTTGCACAATGCAGTCCTTCGCCCGACAGCGCGCCACGACTCACCCATGATGTATAGCTAGCCGAACAAACCCCTTCCGGTTTGCCAACAACAGAGTAAAAGCCCCTGGTCGGGCGTCCAGAGCTTCTCGCGCTCCTCCCACAGCGATGACGAGGACATTCCCTCCTCCTGACCTCCGTAAGACGTTGGCAGCCGTTTCCTTGTCAGATGGGACTAAACCTGGGTATGAAATGCAGGAGACGTGAGAGTAAGCTCCCTGAAAACCATCAGTACAGTGGTACCTGGGGTTACATACGCTTCAGGTTACACACTCCGCTAACCCAGAAATAGTACCTCGGGTTAAGAACTTTGCTTCAGAATGAGAACAGAAATCGCGCGGTGGCAGCGTGGCAGCAGTGGGAGGCCCCATTAGCTAAAGTGGTGCTTCAGGTTAAGAACAGTTTCAGGTTAAGAACAGACCTCCAGAACGAATTAAGTACTTAACCCGAGGTACCACTGTAGTGTTATTAATAGTACTATTATTTGGCAAATGCCTTTGCGGGACATCTTCAGGAGAATAACAATAACAACAACAACAATAATTTTTATTTATACCCCTCCCTCCCCAGCCAAGACCAGGCTGAGGGCGGCTAACACCAGGTATAAAAACAAGATTAAAATACATTAAAATGCAGCCTCATTTCAGTAGAAACTCAAATCGAAAAACTTTTTGGGAATGAAAATGTCAAATCTTCATGAAGGCCAACTGTCCAGACCGGTCCTAGGTGGGCCAGAAAAAAGCCAGGGAAGTCCCCAAATGGGAGTTCCATCACAGAAGGAGAAAGGAAAGAAAGGAAGGGGATCAAGTTGATTCCAAGCCAAAGGCCAGGTGGAACAACTCTGTCTTACAGACCCTGCGGAAAGAAATCAGATCCCGCAGGGCCCTGGTCTCATGAGGCAGAGTGTTCCACCAGGCCGGAGCCAGTGTTGAAAAGGCCCTGGCTCTGGTTGAGGCTAAGGGGTAAGGCGTAAACCTTACACAAACTCAGAGTTGGGTCCATAAGATGGTTAGATGGCGCCTTGTTCGCCTTCTTCCAGCAACCCCTGCAGCCAAGCTGGTGCCAAATGAATTCCTTGCCTTCCCTTTGAACATCAGCGAGACCAAGGGGAGGGGATCTTGTCGTCTGGGCAGTCCAGGATCTACAGACACAGTGCCCAGGCTTGCACCCTGAGTAATTTCAGTGCTGCAAAAATCATGCAGGAGGCAGCAGTTACAAGCTACTGGTCTCTGCAGTCATAGCAAGGCCCGTATTCTCCAGGAGTTTGACTTAACCCCTGGAAGCACACTCCATTGTCTCTCAGGGCAGATGGATGCCAAGACACTCTTTTTGCAAAACTCTTTGTGTGCAAAACGTGTAAGGCTTTGTGGTGCCTCAGTTTACCTAATGGAAAGCCTCCTGGGTGCAGGGGTAGAGGACCTGTGGCTCTTCAGATACTGGTGGACTACAACTCCTATCATCGCTTGGACTACTGCAATGCGCCTACCTGGGGCTACCTTTGAAGGTGACCCAGAAACTACAACTAATCCAGAATGCGGCAGCCAGACTGGTGACTGGGAGCGGCCGCCCAGACCACATAACACCGGTACCGAAAGACTTGCTTTGGCTCCCAGGACGTTTCTGAGCACAATTCAAAGTGTTGGTGCTGACCTTGAAAGCCCTAAACGGCCTCAGCCCAGTAGACCTGAAGGAGCATCTCCACCCCCATCATTCTACCTGGACACTGAGGTCCCGCGCCGAGGGCCTTCTGTCGGTTCCCTCCCTGCGAGAAGTGAGGTTACAGGGAACCAGGCAGAGGGCCTTCTCAGTGGTGGCACCCGCCCTGTGGAACGCCCTCCCACCAGATGTCAAGGAAATAAACAACTATCTGACGTTTAGAAGACATCTGAAGGCAGCCCTGTTTAAGGAAGTTTTTAATATTTGATGTTTTACCATGTTTTTAATATTTTGTTGGGAGCCACCCACAGTGGCTGGGGAGACCTGGCCAGATGAGAGGGGTATAAGTAATAAGTTGTTGTTGTTGTTATCGCTGACTAACAGCCATGCTGGATGGAGCTTGGGGAGGATGGGAGTCCAATGACATATGAAAGGTCACAGCTACTGCATCTGGTATGCCGCACGGAGGACCTTAAGGTCCACAAATGACAACACCTTGGAGGTCCCAGGTCACAAGGTGGTTAGACTGGTCTCAACTAGGGCCAGGGCCTTTTCAGTACTGGCCCCGATCTGGTGGAATGCTCTGTCACAAGAGACAAGGGCCCTGCAGGACTTGACATCTTTCCGCAGTGCCTGCAAGACAGAGCTGTTCCGTCTGGCCTTTGGTTTGGACTCAGTCTGACCCTTATGTTTCCCTCCCCTTACGGTTTTGATCTATGGGCTACTATTAAAATGAGGCTGCATTTTGAATTATATTTTAACCTGTATTTTAAATTGTTTGGGTTTTTTTTAATTGTAATTTTACTGGTGTTAGCTGCCCTGAGCCCGGCAGGGCATAACTAAATTATTATTATTATTATTATTATTATTATTATTATTAGGTGCAGGAAGTTTACAAAAGCACAGACTCTCTCTCTCTCTCTCTCTCTCTCTCTCTCTCTCTCTCACCAGCCAGATATTGGCTTGTATCAACCGCCCTGAGCACCACAGCTCTTCTTACCTCCACTCATCAGATAGTCGCGGAAAAAAGGGATTCTGAACCAGAGGTTCAGCATCATCAAATGAGGGGTCAGTCCTGGGAAGATCTTGGAAAACCCAGTTGCCTCCGTACAGAAATTGAGGAAGGCTCCAGCCACCAGGACTCCGTGGGGATGGAAACCGAAGACGTAGTTCTTTGTCGGGTCCAGTTCCACCGTCTTCACCAGCTGTAAGAAGACCAAAGTCATTTAGGGCTCCTGCAGGACTCACCTTCTGAACTGGGAGAATGAGAGAACGGAGCAAGACCATTTATTTGTGGTACCTCGGTACCTTCAGGTTATATACGCTTCAGGTTACAGACTCCGCTAACCCAGAAATAGTACCTCGCGTTAAGAACTTTGCTTCAGGATGAGAACAGAAATCGTGCTCTGGTGGCGCGGCAGCAGCAGGAGGCCCCATTAGCTGAAGTGGTGCTTCAGGTTAAGAACAGTTTCAGCTTAAGAACGGACCTCCGGAACGAATTAAGTACTTAACCCAAGGTACCACTCTGTGTGTGTGTGTGTGTGTGTGTGTGTGTGTGTGTGTGTATATATATATATATATATATATATGAATAATTTTTTATTAACCGACCAATCACATCAAATCAAACCAAATTACATAAATTCCAAATTACACAGCCGAATTTTAAATTTTTGTTGGGGGTACCCATATTTCAAGTTCCGAAGGGATCCAATCAACTTCTTGCTTCTTACTGCTGTTTTAATGTCCACAAATCTAACCTTATGAGGTTCACAGTACTATCCAGTCCTTTCTTATTATTTTTCCACATCTCTTGTTGTTATTTTCATATATTTTTCCTTTCTCTTTGTGACCTCTGATAGTCTCCGCAAGCTGGTTAGAACAGTTTGTAATCCTGCGTGGATATTAATTTTTTTATCCAGTAGCCATATCCAGACGTTTTCCATGTAACATCACTTCCATACATCAAAACAGTCTTAGCGTCATTAATCTTCACCAATCTGCCTCCTTTCTCAAAACCTCTGAGGAGATTCACTAGGAATGCAGTCTGAAAACAATCCGTTCTTCCTCCCGGCTATAAATTCTTTGGCAAGATGGTGACTCCAAATTAATTGCTGCGCCATTCCCTAAAGCTCTTATTGCTTCTCGGTCTCCATAAAGCATACTTTGGGTTAAAGTTTATCTCCACACAGACCTTAATCATCCTGCTTGGGTCAGTTCAACCGACGGTTCTAATGAGGAGGGGTTCTTGTAAATCACATAGAAGGAAAGTAAAAAAGGTCCCCCCCCCATTCAGCCCCGTTGTCAACATACCCCGCCTTTGGTGTATCTTCATCGTAAAATATTCCTGTTTCTCCAGGCCGTTGTCTTCTTTTGCAGAGGTCACTCCCCTTCTTCACTTGAAATATGTGCATTTGCTTCTTTTGTAATTAATTATTCCAAATTGCTGCAACTAGTGCGCGATCAGAGACAGCGTCCAGGAGAGCTGTTGTCCACACAGGGGCATTCTGCCTAGGGCCCTCACCGCCTTCTTTCGAATTAGGGGGTGATTTATGGCACAGCAGGCAAGGGCAGTGTTCCCCATTTCCTTGGGGCAACAAGGGAGGCTGCCTACTCCCATAACAGCCTCAATTACCCCGTGTGGGTCGGAGAGATGGTATTGACGGCCATCTTCCAATGCGCCCCCTAATTTAAAGGTTGTTTAAATGAATATTTTGAAATGTGGATTTTCTAATCCACATTTCAAAATATTCATTTAAACAACCTTAAATCACTGACTTCCCTTCTTCTCTTTCCATGGTTCATTTTGCATGCCATACAACCCTGCATATTTTACATGAACTAAACCATTCAGTATTCCATTGTTACATCCATCAAAACTTATTTACACTGTTGAATTCATCTTAATGCTACTAGCATTTTTAAATGAACACAATTTTCACCCATATATTCAGTAAACATTTTCCAGCCTTCTTTAAATGTACATTCTTCTTGTTCGCTTATTCTATACATTAAATCTGCAAGCTGCGCGTATTCCATCAGTTTCAGTTGCCATTCTTCTTTGGTTGGGCCCTTGCTCATTTTCCATTTTGGGGCTAACAAAACACGGGTCGCAGTAGCGGAGCAAGACCATATCTAAGCAGCGCTAGAGAACTGAGGACCGATTTGCACAGTCATTGTGCTACCACAAGCTTGATTTCTTTTCAGGGACCCTGAAGTCTTGCAAATGCTCTCCTACCCCTCGGAGTCTGCTTCAGCAACAGTTATTGCCTGGTACACTAGAATCGTAGAATTATAGAACTGTAGAGCTGGAAGGGACCCCAAAGTTCATCTAGTCCAACCCCCTGCAATGCAAGAATCCTGCCCACAGCCTTCATTGGGTGGGCTCAAACCGCCAACCTGTTGCGATATTCCGTTCAACCTTAAGAACAGACGTGTGTCTGCTTTTAGCACCCCGCTGCTTCCGAATCGCTCCAAATCAACGTATCCCGATAGATATTGCCAATTAAATTCGGGTTTATTACTGTTTGAGAATCAATCGCTGCAACGTGCAAGCCTGGGGCTGCGCTTTCGGAGGGCAGAAAATGGCATCCTGAAGTGCCAGCATCTCAATCTCGCCGTTCTCTTCACCTCTAAACAGAGGCTACCTGACGGCTGAGAGACCCACAAACAGCTCTGCTGGAGCCAGCTGGGGGCCTGCCAATTGCCCTTGTTTCCTTGGTTGCATGCCAACATACCATCTGGTTAATAGCCAATGCACTGCCCCATTGTGCCACAACCGCCATTCAGAGAGCTCACCCCAGAGATTGTTTAATGGTGTTTCCCTGTTTTTTGACCATGGGGGCACAGCTCCTCTCCGCCCCAAATTAAAATCAGAAGCACACTTTGCTCTAACCGCAGAAAAGGTTGGTGTTTAGATAGTGTGGGAGTTTGAGCTGCCTGCTTGCTGTAAGGAAACTTTCTGTTCCTGGCGAGAAAGGGGACCATTGGCTACCTGGGATGGTGAGCCAGAAATGAAAAGGATGCTTAAAATAACCTTTGTAGACATCAGAGAGAACTTGTTGACTTGCCATTTATAAACTCTATTTTTGGAACGAAGCCCAGTGCCTTTAATGAGAACTTGACGAACAAAGGATAAGAGGACTGAACACCAATATAATTGGACAGAATATATAAAAAAATAGAAAATTGTCCAGTAGCACCTTAGAGACCAACTAAGTTTGTTCTTGGTATAAGCTTTCGTGTGCATGCACACTTCTTCAGATATTTTTTTATATACTGTATTTTTCGCTCTATAAGACGCACCAGACCATAAGAGGCAACTGGTTTTTGGAGAAGGAAAACAAGAAAAAAAATATTCTGCATCTCAGAAGCGCAGTGAAAGCAGCAATCCCTCTTGCTGTTCTGGCTTCTGCGATAGCTGCGCAGCCTGCATTCACTCCATAAGACGCACACACATTTCCCCTTTTTAGAAGGGAAAAAGGTGAGTCTTATAGAGCAAAAAATACGGTATTTTTACTGTGTCAGACCAACACGGCTACCTACCGGACAGATAATAATATGGGGGCATGGGATGCCTCCTGTGTGTTAACAATGTAAAAACTTTGCTACAGAAGATGTGAGCCACAGAAACAACGACTGATCAGACTGAGAATAAGGATGGATAATATTAGTTTTGAATTTGAAAAATAGCCAAAAATGCAGAGACATGAATGAGGATGATCATCTCTAGACATCTGGAACACGGGAAGTCCCTCCCAAAAATCTTTATAATTGGAATATATAATTGGTGGTATTGTTATTATTGTAATTTGGACTGGTTTGTCATTAATTGGAAGATTGTTGTTGAAAATGAATAAAAATTTAACAAAAAAATAACCTTTGTAAAAAATAAAAACACACCATCTATCATAAAGACACTGCAGTCTCCCTTGTGCCTCGTTCAGGTAAAACATGGACCCTGGGCAAGCGTCAGGAACCCCAGAAATCTCGCACCGCTCAGAGATTGGGGTGGCAATTGGAGACGGCCTTTCACCTAGTCAAACTATTGGATCTATTGTGCTCAGTCAAGACTTATTGACAATGGCTCTCCAGGGTTTCAGAGCAGGATCAGAATCTTGCTGATCTGCTGCAGACCACCCCAAGATCTGCTCAGGGATCGCATTCTCCCATCTATGCTCGCTCAACCTCCTCCATCTATAGAGCTGGCATCTTGACAGATGCCACAGTTCCACAACGGTAGGAAATCAATCTTTTAGCGTTGCAGCTGCTACACTTTGGAACTCCCTGCCTATTGAAATTAAGCAGGTATAATCTTCCTGGTGCCAGCTAAAAACATTTTGGTTTAAAAAAGCCTGCCCACACATGTAGCAGTTGCAGGTGTCACTCATTCGTTTTTAGTTTATTGTATTGTAACGTTTTCAACTATGTTTTATTGACAATTTCCAAGTTTTGCTTTGCAAAACCTCTCCGGGGTTTTATGACAACCGAGCAGTGTATAAATGTTGTTGAATCAATGAACTTTAAAACCAATAAATGCCATCAGGTCCTGATTTACATTTTGCCCAACTCCGGGAGCAGATTCCAGGGTTAGATGGGGAGACTCTCCTTTATTTCCCATTAAGACATTTCCCTTTAGAGCACTTATTTCTTGGAACAAGCTAGCGGGGAGGGTGGCAGAGTTAGATAACCTAACAGCTTCCCCTTGTCTTATTTCTAAGAATCTCCCTCTGCCTGGAGCTCATTTATCCGCAACAACATCAGGCGCTCTCAGATCTCAGTGGCCGATGACTGGCTTCCCCTGCCCATCTTCCTGATTAATGAGACTTTTACAGATCAATTAGACTTTTACAGAGCCCAGGCTGTGAGCCTTCGTGCCTCGGCCATCACCACAGCTGTTTGCTTTTCCTTATAGAGTCATTTCAGTGAGAGCAGGATAAAGAGGGAATTTTCTCTGGTTTTGCAATGTCCCCAGCCTGGAACATCTGGTTTCATGGCTTGGATTCCCTTCCTGTCCACCAATATCTCCAGTGGAGTCTGGTCCAGTGGGGCAAATGGGACTCAGCCTTCCCTCCACCAACTGAATTGTATAATTGTTGAGTTGGATGGGAACCCCAAGCGTCATCCAGCCCAACCCCACACACAATGCAGGAATCCCGGCTAAGGAATCCCCTGAGCATCTAACCTCTGTTCAGAAAGCTGCAAGGAAGGGGAACCATAGCTGTCAACCGTCCCTTATTTGGCGGGAAAGTCCCTTATCCTAGCGCTGTGTCCCGTTGCTGTCCCTTATTGATGATGTCCCTTAAATTTCCTGGGTTTCAATGGAAGCAGCTCATCTCCCTCCCTCCCTGCTGGCCAGGGAGGAGGGAGGCTCCAACTGTGTTGCTTGGCTGCATTGCTCACCCAATAAGGAGTCTAAGAATGGCTGGGGGGGTGGAGCTTGCATGCCTTGTGCCAATCAAATCGGCCGCGTTGCCTGGGGACTCGCCTTTGCTCAGTGCTTCCCAGTGGAGAGGTGACGGTGGTTTCCCTTGCTGCATCCCCTTTGCTGGGTTGCTGCGCTGTGGGAACCACCGCTTGAGGCTTCTTTTGGCTGCTGGCTGGGCTTTCTGCCTTTGGCTCGGAGGGGCTCAGAAGTTGAACATACCTGTGCTTGGAAAATCCCTTATTTTGGCTGCTGATCCCTTATTTTTGAGGCTGCTGGTCCCTTATTTTCAAATCCGTAAGTTGACAGCTATGAGGAGAATCCACCACTTAGGCTAAAGGGCTGGAAAAATCAACAACTAAATCACCTGAAAAGAACACTCCCAGTACAGAGGCGGATGGGGAAAGAGCTCTACTTATGAGACAGGTTGGAAGAGGAAGGCTTTCAGCAGGCCCCGAAAAGACAACACAGATGGCACCTGCCTAATATTCATGGGGAGGGGAGTTCCAAAGGGTAGACGCCACTGTCAGGAGCTCAGCCTACACTCGAGTAGGACCCTGGCAGAGACACATGCCCGACTGGCATGTTTTCTCCCTCCTGGTCGATCGTTCGGGAGCTTCAAAAGCTTTCTTCAGCCCGAACATCACAGCGACCGATAGCAACAGACATCGGCACACTTAGGGATCCGCAGAGTCTTCGCAGTTTGCATAACAGACCTCAGCAACTCAGCATTTTGGCTAATCTACTGTATTTTCTGGCATATAAGCATAGCTGTCAAGTGTCCCTTATTTGAAGGGACAGTCCCTTATTCCAGCGCCATGTCCCGCTGCTGTCCCTTATTGATGGATGTCCCTTAAATGTCCCTTAAATGATGTCCCTTAAATTTCAAAGGAAGCAGCTCCTCTCCCTCCCTCCCTGCCGGCCAGGGAGGAGGGAGGCTCCAACTGTGTTGCTTTGGCTGTGTTGCTCACCCAATAAGAAGTCTAAGAACGACTGGGGAGTGGAGCTTGCATGCCTTGTGTGTGGCTAGTTAATGCAAGCTGAGGGGATTTTTGAATGCTGGACGCCATTTTGTTGCACGTGCTGCTGCAAACTTTGCAGTGCAAAGCCAGGCCGGGGAGCCATCTTAAGTTGAGGCTGCATAGGCCTTGTGGTGCATGTGATTCAGATTCTATTCAGTTGAACCTCTGGTTACAAAGTTGGTTGGACAGTGTTCTTGAAGCTACCAGCATGAGTTTGAGCAGACTGCAGGAGGAAAGGAAGACTGGAGTGCCTGGAACAGGTGAGGCTGCAGGTCCCTTATTTTGGCTGCTGGTCCCTTATTTTCAAGGCTGCTGGTCCTTTATTTTCAAATCTGTAAGTTGACAGCTATGCGTATAAGACTACTTTTTAACCCAGGAAAATCTTCTCAAAAGTCGGGGGTCGTCTTATACGCTGGCTACAGCAGCAGCTCCTGCAGCAACTCCCCACCAAAGGATAAAACGGCAGCAAATTAAATCAGAGGACACCAAGCTCTCTAGATGAAGCAGAAATATGCTTGAAAATTGGCCCCAGAAGCTCCCGGCCACTGGGAAGTGGAGCGGATTTCCGAGTCGGACTGGAGACTGGTTTTTTAAATTTTTATTTGGTGTGCGTTGGAAGAGGGGTAGTCTTATACGGTGAGTATATTCCAAACTCTATATTTTAACTGGAAAAGTTGGGGGGTCGTCTTATACGCCGGAAAATATGGTACTTTATTTACATATAAACACACAAGGAGCACTGCAACATGGCTCCCTCTCTCTCTAGCATCAGACAGCAAAGAGAGAAAAAAAGAAGGACAATAGTCCCACTTCACGGAACACAGTAACACAAACACCCTGTCTCCGTCACTTCCCACTCTGAGGAGTCAAAACATATACCGTCATGTGAAAGACAACAATCCCATGACTGCAATCACGGAGCAGGAATTCTAACAGCCACCGCACTAAAGGCCTGGTTCCTATATTGTGTGGAACTAGGGCTGAGTTAACCATTAACCATTCAGCAAAATAAGCATGTGCTTAGGGCATCAAGGGAAGGGGGGCATCACAAAAAAATTCCATTTCCAGATTTACCGTGGCCCACATGTGCTGCTGAGCAAACACAAGTATTATTACAGCCCTTGTAGAAGAAAGAAGCCTCCACCATAGAAGTAAACAAGATTGGTAAAATATATTATTGAACTATGCAGCATAATTCAGTTATTTGAAACCCAAGAAAGAGCACTTTTTTAAACTGAAACAGGAAAAAATGTTTAAAATGTTAAAAAACCAGAAGCTTTTCTATTAGGAATTACAGGTAACGGCATTCCAAAGGAACAGAAGGGACTTGTTATGTATGTGACAACAACCGCACGGATGCTACTAGCCCAGAGTTGGAAAGAAGAAAGAGTCCATACCAGGAAGGAATGGCAAGTAAAGCTGATGGACTAGGCCGAAATGGCAAAGCTGACTGGAAACCTCAGGAACCAAGAGGATAATTTTTTTTTAAAAAAATGGGAAAATTTATAACTTACATAGGAGACCACTGCAAGCCGATAAAAACATTAGCAGGATTTCAATCACACTTGTAACAAATACCATGGATGATATAGATGGGTACACAATATAGATTATGGAATAATGTTGTTGTTCTTTAGTCATTTAGTCGTGTCCGACTCTTCATGGCCCCATGGACCAGAGCACGCCAGGCAATCTAGTCTTCCACTGCCTCCCGCAGTTTGGTCAAACTCATGCTGATAGCTTCGAGAACACTGTCCAGCCGTCTCGTCCTCTGTCGTCCCCTCCTCCTTGTGCCCTCCATCTTTCCCAACATCAGGGTCTTTTCCAGGGAGTCTTCTCTTCTCATGAGGTGGCCAAAGTCTTGGAGCCTCAGCTTCAGGATCTGTCCTTCCAGTGAGCACTCAGGGCTGATTTCCTTCGGAATGGAGAGGTTTGATCTTCTTGCAGTCCATGGGACTCTCAAGAGTCTCCTCCAGCACCATAATTCAAAAGCATCCATTCTTTGGCGATCAGCCTTTTTTATGGTCCAGCTCTCACTTCCATACATCACTACTGGGGAAACCAGAGCTTTAACTATACGGACCTTTGTTGGCAAGGTGATGTCTCTGCTTTTTAAGATGCTGTCTAGGTTTGTCATTGCTTTTCTCCCAAGAAGCAGGTGTCTTTTAATTTCGTGGCTGCTGTCACCATCTGCAGTGATCATGGAGCCCTAGAAAGTAAAATCTCTCACTGCCCCCATTTCTTCCCCTTCTATTTGCCAGGAGGTGATGGGCCCAGTGGCCCTGATCTTCGTTTTTTTGATGTTGTGCTTCAAACCATATTTTGCGCTCTCCTCTTTCACCCTCATTAAAAGGTTCTTTAATTCCTCCTCACTTTCTGTCATCAATGGAATAATACGCAGTTGTAAATGTTGACAATAGGACCCACGGAGCGGATAGGGAGGAAGTCTTGAGAGTCGGAGATATCTGAATTTGCATTGTTATAAATTGATATTTGTAAAATCAAATAAAAATGTTTTCTTTAAAAATGAACACCAGTTGCTGGAAACCACAGGAGGGGAGGGTGGTCTTGTGTCTGAATCCTGCTTGGGGTCTTCCAAAAGGCATCTGGTCATTAACCTGATCCAACAGGGATCTTCATGTTCTACTTGGGAGTAGGCCACAACACAACACAAACAACAACTGTGGAGTAAGCATCATCGCCGGAGCACATCCATTAAACAGTGGACGTTTCTCTTTAATGATTACCCGGCCCTGTTTACCCGCCTTTGCCAAAGAGGAGGTCTCTCATCCCTCGCCCAACTCCTGGTTGCCATGGTACCGGCCTTCGCATCCTAAGAAGAGCCTGGAGGCCTTACATAATGCTCTCCAGGTTGTTATACAAGGTAATCTTGCTTAATGGCTCCTCCAGAGTGCGTTGTTTGACTAAGGCAACAGGGCAGGGGAGGGGAGAAGGCAGCAGGATCCCGATCATTGGACAGCAAGTTTGTTTGTACGCCGCCGCCCTCCGCTGTCGGACAGAGGTTACTCTAGAGCCACTGAAATTGAGGTGTCTCCAAGTGTCTCTATTTTACAGGGAGAGCCCTGGATTTACAGAAGCCGTCCCGGTTTCTGATTTGATACCCAAATGTCCCGCTTTTCCTTAGGACAGTGGTTTTGAAGCAGTGTACCATGGGACCCTGAGGGATGGTCAGAGGTGCCATGGGCAAGTCTGGCCCATAGCTGTCAACGTACAGATTTGAAAATAAGGGACCAGCAGCCTCGAAAATAAGGGATCAGCAGCCAAAATAAGGGATTTTCCAAGCACAGGTATGTTCAACTTCTGAGCCCCTCCGAGCCAAAGGCAGAAAGCCCAGCCAGCAAGCAAACGAAGCCTCAAGCGGTGGTTCCCACAGCGCAGCAACCCGGCAAAGGGGATGCAGCAAGGAAAACCACCGTCTCCTCTCCGCTGGGGAGCGCTGAGCAAAGGCGAGTCCCCAGGCACCGCGGCCGATTTGATCGGCACAAGGCATGCAAGCTCCACCCCCCAGTCATTCTTAGACTCCTTATTGGGTGAGCAACGCAGCCAAGCAACACAGTTGGAGCCTCCTTCCTCCCTGGCCGGCAGGGAGGGAGGGAGAGGAGCGGCTTCCTTTGAAACCCGGGAAATTTAAGGGACATCATCAATAAGGGACAGCAGCGGGACACGACGCTGGGATAAGGGAGTTTCCCGCCAAATAAGGGACGGTTGACAGCTATGGTCTGGCCTCCATCTCTCTTTCCTTCCTTTTCTCCCTCTTCTGATGCCCTCTCACCTCTCTGCCTCCCAAAGGCTTGTGCGGTCGTTTCTTGCAGAAGCTGGCCAGGGGATGCTTGTTGCCAGGAGCTTGAAGCGGCTTCAGGGTAAGCAAGCAAGTGGGTGAGGAAGCCCAGCTTTTGCTGTTGGGAAT
The DNA here is from genome assembly GCF_964106645.2 of Podarcis pityusensis. NCBI lineage: Eukaryota > Metazoa > Chordata > Lepidosauria > Squamata > Lacertidae > Podarcis > Podarcis pityusensis. Next base: position 8,501,987 of record NC_138027.1, on the reverse strand, counting down.
GGATGGGCAAGGGGGACGCCAGGCAGGCAGGCAGGCAGGTGTCACACTGAGCTTTCTTGTGCTTGCTGTGTGCAATGCCCGCCTGGGAGCTGAGTGTCTGGCACCAAAGGGGAGCCTTTCCACCATGCAAGCCCATGGCACCTGCTGCCGCCACTGCTGCCTCATGTTCATCTTTGGCCAGTCTCCGTGGTGTCCCTGAGGCTGGGGGCATCTTCTCAGGCCCCTGTGGGGCAACGTGAAGAGGCACCTCTCTTTGGGGTTGGGGGCCCCCTCAGAGACCAGGGGCGGCGGCTGCCCAGAGGACTCCCAAGGAAAGGGGATAGAAGAGGCTGAGGGAACACTCCACAGGGGAGGTTGTTTGAAAAGGGGTGAGGGGCGGCCGGCTCTGCAGGCAAGGGGTGGCATAGCTGGGTTTCTTAGGCTCGGAGGGCATATAGTTGACCAAGGGAGCCTTGGACTCAAGAACGTTGAAAACCTCCGAGTACACGATATCAGAGCCCTGCCTTTGCTAGTGCATTTCCTTAATCCGACTTAATCCCAGGGTGCAAGTCTTTAACCTGAGGAACACGTCCCTTCTCAGTTTTGCTTTTTCCCATCCCACCTGAAATATACTCGGAGTTGAGAGTGGATTTCATGCTCTTTATTCAGCTCATAGTGGTGAGGAGGAATGGAAGTTCCCCCAGAATGTCTGCTTTATATACATTATTTACACAATGGGCCCCACGTGATTGGCTAATTCCGGGATTCACCTGTAGGCCAATCAGGCTGCGGATTCACTTGCACCTGGAGCTGGATTGGGTGACTCCTGTGGACCAATCAGACTTGCGGCATTCTGAATCCTATTGTTCTAGGACCAATCAGACTGCTGCATTCTGGACCCTATTGTTCTAGGACCAATCAGACTGCTGCATTCTGGACCCTATTGTTCTAGGACCAATCAGACTGCTGCATTCTGGACCCTATTGTTCTAGGACCAATCAGACTGCTGCATTGTGAATCCTATTGTTCTAGGACCAATCAGACTGCTGCATTTTGGACCCTATTGTTCTAGGACCAATCAGGCTGCTGCCTTTTGAATCCTATTCAACTCAGTACATAACAGCACTCTTTGCATAAATTCTCTTCAAAAATTAAATGGATCCATCCAGAGCCCAGGGCAACCAAAAGTTGGAACTATTATGCAGCTATTAAGAGCCATTCGGGTGTTTCTGCACAGATCTCCTTAACACTATTCCTTGCTTGCTCAAATTATAAACTGTCCTAATGCCCAAATCACGTGAGGGGCGGCGTGAAGAGGCACCTCTTTGGGGCAGATGGGGTGGGGTTGAAAAGGGGTGAGGGGGTGCTGTCTCTGCAGGCAAGGGGGGACATAGCTGGGTTCCTGAGCCCCACAGGGGAGCCGCAGAAAGAACGTAGTTGGTCAAGGGAGCCGTGGACCCAAAATGGTTGAAAACCCCTGCCTTATGACGTCCCTATTTTCATCAGAGAAATGTTGGAGGGTATGGAGTTATGCAACCCTTAAGTCAAGGACCTTTAGAAGCCATCTAAAGGCAGTCCAGTATAGGGAAGATTTTTTTTTTTAAAAAAAGTTTTATGTTTTATTATGTTTTTATATATAGTGGTTACAGATGCTTCAGGGTACAGTCTCTGCTAACCCAGAAATAGTACCTCGGGTTAAGAACTTTGCTTCAGGATGAGAACAGAAATCGTGCGGCAGCAGCAGGAGGCCCCATTAGCTAAAGTGGTGCTTGAGGTTAAGAACAGTTTCAGGTTAAGAATGGACCTCCGGAACGAATTAAGTACTTAACCCGAGGTACCACTGTAGTAAAATAATTGATCTCGCCACTCTCTTTTTGACAGTATTGTTTCTCCCCCCCCCCCCCCGATTTTTGGCAATTAGTGTTCTCGCAGCCCCTGTAGCATAAAGGAATATTTTATTATTTTCTCTGGCTATAAACAGTCGTCGTATCACAATCCATTGGTGCTTCTCTCCAGAGCCGCAGAAAACCGGCTGGCTCCATCTTCTGTGTGACAATCCTTCAGATAGCACATCTCCTTTGTGTGTCTCTTCCTTCTCTCTGTCCCTGGGTCTTGGAGCGCCATTTCCTGGATTAACGATGGCAAAGGGTGGGTGGGCAGGGAGCCCAGGTCCCATCGTCACTTCACCTCTTTATCCCCAGACACACTCCTTCGTTTGTGCCACAGAGATATTATGGGAAGATTAGAGGGCTCTGGTTAATCTTTCGGGAGTGGCTAAGCCTCAGGTAAGAAACCTTCAACACACAGCTCCACACCGGGAGGGTGGCAAGGAAATCCAGCTCTCGCCTCTGGAATTGGCAGGCACCTGATTGGCGCTTTGAGAGCCGATGGAAGAATCGCACGTCCAAAAGACCGGTCTGGGAAAATGAGAGCTCCGGGTTGAAATATACTCGGAGTCGAGAGTGGATTTCATGCTCTTTATTCAGCTCATAGTGGTGAGGAGGAATGTAAGTTCCCCCAGAATGTCTGCTTTATATACATTATTTACACAATGGGCCCCATGTGATTGGCTAATTCCGGGATTCACCTGTAGGCCAATCAGGTTGCGGATTCACTTCCACCTGGACCTGGATTGGGTGGCTCCTGTGGACCAATCAGACTGCTGCATAATGGATCCTATTGTTCTAGGGCCAATCAGACTGCTGCATTCTGAATCCTGTTGTTCTAGGGCCAATCAGACTGCTGCATTCTGAATCCTGTTGTTCTAGGGCCAATCAGACAGCTGCCTTTTGGATCCTATTGTTCTAGGGCCAATCAGACTGCTGCATTCTGAATCCTGTTGTTCTAGGGCCAATCAGACTGCTGCATTCTGAATCCTATTGTTCTAGGACCAATCAGTCTGCTGCATTCTGGATCCTATTCAACTCAGTACATAACTCGGGTATTTCTTCAGGAAGCGAAGTCCAACTGGTGTGATGTATTCAGCGGTCTGCGTTTGCCTGAGCTGGAGTCTGGACTAAGAACACTGAGCTCCTGTGTTCTGATTCGATACACGGTGCCCAATCACAGAACATTTCAGGATTCGGGCCTCTGCCATTGGCCCTTGAACTCTGAGTTGCGATTCGCAGCTTGGAAGTTTAGACAGCCAATCACGTTGGGAGTGGGAGTGGCCCGGGCTTTCAGGAATATATGTAAGCAGTTGCTTCACCCCTGTTTCCCAGTTATGTAGCTCAATCAAGGTTCTTGCTGTTATCCCTGTGTCTTGCCTCGTGGAAACCCACCTACACTTCAGCAGCAACCCAAAATAAGAAGCTAATGGAGGGGGAGAGGGAAGAATAGGGGTGACCATATTGAGAGCCAGTGTGGTGTAGTGGTTAAGAGCAGTGGACTCGTAATCTGGTGAACCGGGTTCGCTTCCCCGCTCCTCCACATGCAGCTGCTGGGTGACCTTGGGCTAGTCTCTCTGCCCCACTCACCTCACAGAGTGTTTGTTGTGGGGGAGGAAGGGAAAGGAGAATGTTAGCCGCTTTGAGACTCCTGAAGGGGAGTGAAAGGCGGGATATCAAATCCAAACTCTTCTTCTTCTTCTTGTTCTGACCGTAGCCAACCTCTACGAGTTCCACCTTCCCACTCCAAGGGTGGGTTTGTAGGAGACTGGACAGACCTTGTAGCTCAGGGTGCTTCAGAGCAAGCTCAGGAGTGTCGTCTCCGGTTGGGGTGCATGGGATTTTGCCGTTCCCGTGGCTCCCGATTCGATGGATTAAGCCAGAGGGCGCGATGGGACATGTCTGGAGCAGCACAGGAGGACCGCCCTGAAACCATTTTCACTCCCAAACTGACCAAATGTTTTCTCTGCAAGGAGGGAGGAGGTGGGGGCCCTCCCCATTGTCTTTTTGTTCACAAATCCTGTCTTAAGGGTATGTCTGTGTATGAGTAAGGTGAGCTTGTGACCTGGACTCAGGAACTAGGTACGTGTCATTACAAAAGACTGGCCAGGCTCCCCAGGTAACCCAGTCAAGTGACCGTTAACAGGTAACCTGGCAGACAGGGTAAAAACAACGCACTCAGATTTCTGTTGTAGACCACCTCTTTTGTGATGTAAGTATCTGGGGGTGGTCTTGGACTCCCAAGGCGGGCAATTTAAAATGTCTCTATAAGGGCGGACACACCTTTGTTCTGGGTCCTCCTCTTTCTCCTGCGTGTGAAGGGGACACCCTGTTGCAACAGTTCAATAAAGATCAGGCTTACTAGCTGCTTTGCTTCTCAATATTCTCTGGTTGGTCTCTGTTATTTTCTCCAACCGATGGAGAACCTGCAAAGGACTCTATAAGAGCTCTTGTGTCCCCCATAAGGGAATAAGGCAGATTTACGTTTATTACAGGCACCTCAAAAGACTTGGTAAGTCCCTCAAGGCTTTGTGTCTGATCTCCTAACTTCACACATGCACCCCATACAATTAACCCTTCACATGGATTTGGACCCAAATTCATCCATGAAGGTCACTCTAGGCCTCAGCATCCTCACCAAGAAGAGTTTGTGATCAGCTTGAATGTGCTATAGAGATTCACGTGAAGCCACACAAGATTTGCTCGATATCAACACCTTCCAGAGAAGTAAAGATGAAAGGAAAATATAAAAGCCCTGAGAGCCACAATCAAGCTCGTCGAAGCTGACTGTTGGAAGATTCAGCGCAGATGAAAGAAAACCCTTCTTCATGCAGCACAGAGTTAAACTGTGGAACTTCGTGCCTCAGGAGGCAGCAATTGGTACAGGCTTTTGTTGTTTAGTCGTTTAGTCGTGTCTGACTCTTCGTGACCCCCTGGACCAGAGCACACCAGGCACTCCTGTCTTCCACTGCCTCCCGCAGTTTGGTCAAACTCATGCTGGTAGCTTCGACAACACTGTCCCACCATCTCGTCCTCTGTCGTCCCCTTCTCCTTGTGCCCTCCATCTTTCCCAACATCAGGGTCTTTTCCAGGGAGTCTTCTCTTCTCAGGAGGTGGCCAAAGTATTGCAGCCTCAGCTTCAGGATCTGTCCTTCCAGTGAGCACTCAGGGCTGATTTCCTTGGTTGGATCTTCTTGCAGTCCATGGGACTCTCAAGAGTCTCCTCCAGCACCATAATTCAAAAGCATCCATTCTTTGGCGATCAGCCTTCTTTATGGTCCAGCTCTCACTTCCATACATCACTACTGGGAAAACCATAGCTTTAACTATATGGACCTTTGTCAGCAAGGTGATGTCTCTCCTTTTTAAGATGCTTTTTAAGATGGAGTTTTCCAAGAAAACTCCATGGACAAAGACAACAGGTACCGGCTTAGATGGCTTTAAAAGAGAATTGCATACATTTACAAAGGAGAGAGCTATCGATGGCTCCCAGCCACAGTGGCTCTGCTCTGACTCCACAGCTGGAGTCAACTGAATATCAGTTGCTGGAAACCGCAGCAGGGGGGAGGGCTCTTGGGTTCGAATCCTGCTTGCTGGTTTCTCAAAGGCAACTGTTTGAGCCACTGTGAGAACAGGATGCTGGCCTAGAATCATAGAATCATAGAGTTGGAAGAGACCACAAGGGCCATTGAGTCCAACCCCCTGCCAAGCAGGAAACACCATCAGAGCACTCCTGACATATGGTTGTCAAGCCTCTGCTTAAAGACCTCCAAAGAAGGAGACTCCACCACGCTCCTTGGCAGCAAATTCCACTGTCGAACAGCTCTTACTGTCAGGAAGTTCTTCCTAATGTTTAGGTGGAATCATCTTTCTTGTAGTTTGGATCCATTGCTCCGTGTCCGCTTCTCTGGAGCAGCAGAAAACAACCTTTCTCCCTCCTCTATGTGACATCCTTTTATATCTTTGAACATGGCTATCATATCACCCCTTAACCTCCTCTTCTCCAGGCTAAACATGCCCAGCTCTCTTAGCCGTTCCTCATAAGGCATCGTTTCCAGGCCTTTGACCATTTTGGTTGCCCTCCTCTGGACACGTTCAGTTGGGCCACGCCTAGTTGGGCCACGGGTCTGGGCCATTGACCTACGGGACTGCCTATCCTGGTATGCCCTGCGGAGGACCTTAAGGTCCACAAATGACAACACTTTGGAGCCGCAAGGTGGTTAGATTGGTCTCAACCAGAGCCAGGGCCTTTTCAGCACTGGCCCCGATTTGGTGGAACTGGCCCCGACTTGGTGTCACAAGAGACCAGGGCCCTGCAGGACTTGACATCTTTCCGCAGGGCCTGCAAGACGGAGCTGTTCCGCCTGGCCTTTGGTTTGGACTCAGTCTGACCCTTATGTTTCCCTCCCCTTATGGTCTTGATTTATTGGCTACTTTAAAATGAGGTTGCATTTTAAATTGCATTTTAACCTGTATTTTAAATTGGTCCCCACCCCCGCCAATTATGCTTTTACTGTGATTTTATTGGGTGTTAGCCGCCCTGAGCTCGGCTCTGGCCAGGGAGGGTGGGGTATAAATAAAATCTATCATCATCATCATCATCATCATCATCATCATCATGCTCTTATCAGCTGAGCTGCTCAGCTGATTCCCAGCTCAATTCCACTCTGGCTAACCTAACTGCGCCTCCGATATCTCCCAATCTACTATACAGTGGGGGGGGGGAGGGGAAGTATTTGATCCCCTGCTAAATTTGCCCGTTTGCACTCTGACGAAGAAATGTCCAGTCCATAATTTTAATGGTAGGTTTATTGTAGCTGTGAGAGACAGAATAACAACAGGAAAACCCCCAGAAACCCAGAATATTCTCCACAGGTTGCAGGCTCCCGCAAATATTGTGTAGTTTAATAGTAATCTCTAGAGGGCTTTGCATCCTTCCCTGCTGCTGTGATCCTTCTCAAAGATCCCTTATTAACAGCTCTCCATCTTTTCCCAGCATTTTACAGGGGAAATGTCTTTGGCGTTTCAGACTGACATGGACGTTCCTTGGAGCCAAGACTGGTTGTGGGGTGCCACCTGCTGGACAAGTGTCACATGGCAGATTTCATGCAGGCTCAATATTTGGGGGGCGTGGGGGGAAATGACATTTTCCAGATGTTGGATTCCAGCCCCGCCCCCAGCCAGCATGCCCAATGGTCAGGGAGGGTGAGAGTTGCAGTCCAACATCAGCTAGGGAATAACAGCCTCTCCAACAATCACGGAGGGCCAGACCAGTTTCAATAGCTCACTTGGAAGAGCGTGAGATTCTTTATCTCAAGGTTGTGGGTTCGAGCCCCACGTTGGGCAAAAGATTCCTGCATTGCAGGGGGTTGGACTAGATGACCCTCGTGGTCACCTTCAATCCTATGAAATACATTTTTCATTGACTGTACAATTTATCATGTATATATATATATATATGAATGAAAGACAAGAGTGCCTGGCGTGCTCTGGTCCATGGGGTCACGAAGAGTTGGACATGACTAAAGGACTAAACAACAACAATGGAAAGAGATTGACCCTGCCAAGGAAACTGAAGAACATTTTCAAGTATGCGACAATGGCAGTACGATTCTTAATAGCACAAGGATGGAAGAACGAGGAAATCCCAACAAAAGAACAGTGGCAAGAGAAACTGATGGACTATGCGGAATTGGCGGAATTGACACACAAACTGCGTGACAAGGACAACTGTGACTTCAAAGAAGAATGGGAACCTTTTACAAAGTACCTAAAGAAATAACAAAATGAATTGGACTCCTTGGCAGGTTTTGAATAAACATACACAATTTTATTATTGGTAACATGTAGATAGATAAATTAAGGATCTTTACAACTTTATAATATGCAGAGAATAATGTGTACTGAAAAAAAACAGAGAGGAGCTGAGGGAAGTCTGGGGGGGTGGGGTTTTCTTTTCTTTTTTGGGGGAGGGGGGAGGGGAAATTAGGGGGGAAATGAGGGGACATGTTTTTGATAAATTGTTATGTTGAAATTCTTAATAAAAAATATTTTTTTAAAAAAGAGAGATGAAACCATTTCACCCCCTGCAATTTTTCTAAGGACTGAGGGCTGTCGGAAGGGAGGAGGGGCAAAGAGCTCTCCCACTCCGCAAAATCTCTTTAAAAAAAAAAAAAAAGTTTTCTGTTTGTTTGTTTTTAATTTTTATTTCTACTTTTCAGGTTTATACATTTCCTGAATTTTACAATCATTTCGACATTCCAAAAACTTGACTTCCTTCCCCCTCTTTCTGTGGTTCTTTTTTCATATGTATCTTCTGCATATCCAGATTCATTTAATTTGCTCACTCGATTATCTACTTTAAATACATACTCTTGTTAAACAGCAGGTTGTTACAATAATCCTGCTAATGTTTTTATCTGTTTGCAATTGATCTGTAAATATTCAATAAACCATTTCCAATTTTTTGTAAAAAGTTTGTTATCTTGATTTCTTATTCTTCTGGTAAAGGTAAAGGGATCCCTGACCGTTAGGTCCAGTCGTGGATGACTCTGGGGTTGTGGCACTCATCTCGCTTTACTGGCCGAGGGAGCCGGCGTACAGCTTCTGGTTCATGTGGCCAGCATGACTAAGCCGCTTCTGGTGAACCAGAGCAGCGCACGGAAACGCCGTTTACCTTCCCGCTGGAGCGGTACCTATTTATCTACTTGCACTTTTGACGTGCTTTCGAACTGCTAGGTTGGCAGGAGCAGGGTCCGAGCAACGGGAGCTCACCCCGTCACGGGGATTCGAACCGGCGACCTTCTGATCGGCAAGCCCTAGGCTCTGTGGTTTAACCCACAGCGCCACCCACGTCCCAATTCTTCTGGCAAGTTTCACCATTTCTGCATATATTCCATACATTTTTGTATCCATTCTTCCTTTGCTGAAACTTCTGCTTCTTTCCATTTGGGGGCAGGTAACATTCTTGCTGCTGTATTAGCATACATGAATAAGTTCCTATACCGGGGGTCAGCAAGGTTTACCTCGCCTGGGCCGGTTCACTCCAGCGGAGATCCTGCCATGTGCTGGATCGTGTGTGTGTGTGTGAGTGAGTGAGTGCGCCCGCGATTTCCGGCATCTGCATCTGCAGATGTGTTTTTCGGCGCTGTGGAAGCGAGTCCCCACGCCGCTTTTATTAAGTTGTGGGTGGACATATCAGACCACACAGCGATTCTTCAAACAGCTCTTGTTTATTCACAGGCCAGAACAGAACTGAACTGAAGGGTTCAGTCAGCCTGCTTATATAGAGCTCCACTAGAACGCAACAGTAACAACTTTCTGTAACTATCCAATCACTGAACGTCACTTTCAATCCCTTATTTGCATATGTGGACCTGAGTGAAAACTATCTACAGTATCCCCCTGCTGGCCCAGGGTGAGAACTTCAATACATAACAGGTTTAGCGCTGCGCGTGGGAACTCTGTGAGTGGGCGGCTCAGTTCGGGGGCAGCTTGGGAGCCAGTTAAATGACCCCCATGGACTGCTTGTGGCTCATGGGCCTTAGGTTGCCAACCCCTGTTCTATACAATTTAGATAGTTCTGTCCCTATACAGTGGACACTTGGGTTGCGAACGTGATCCGTGCGGGAGGCACGTTCGCAGCCTGCAGCGTTCGCAACCAGCACCAGCGCGTCTGTGTACGTGTGAGTTGTGATTCGGCACTTCTTTTCTATTTTAAAAAACTTTTTAAATTCAAAATTAGAACAAAACATTATCCAGAAACATATCATCCTTATATTCCCCCCCCATTTTTTCTCCCTCCCCCCACCCTCAAACAAAAGCCACCCGCCCCCACCCACAGACTTCCCTCAGTTCCAGTCTTTGGTTTCTCTAAGAATGCTGTTTTCTGCATGCTACAAAGCTGTATAGATCCTCAAAACTATTTAGCTGATTATTATCAATAAAAAGTTTGTGAATGTTTATTCAAAACCTGCCAAGGAGTCCAATTCGCTTTGTTGTGTCTTCAAATACTTTGTAAAGGGTTCCCATTCATCTTTAAAGTCACAGTTATCCTTGTCCAGTGGCTTATATGTCAGTTTTGCCAGTTCTGCATAGTCCATCAATTTTGGTTGCCATGATTCTTTAGTTGGGGTTTCTTCAGTCTTCCATCCTTGTGCAATTAAAACTCTCGCGGCCGTTGTCGCATGCATGAAGATGTTTTTCAGCTTTTTTGGCAGATCTTTCCCTACAATCCCTAACAAAAATGCTTCAGGTTTTTAAAGAAATGTTAAATGGAACATTTTCTTCAATTCGTTGTATATCATTTCCCAAAATTTTTTAATTACATTACAATCCCACCTCATACGATAAAATGTCCCCTCCTTTTCCTTATACTTCCAACATTTATTTGAACAATTTAGCGCTCGACCTTTTATTTGCACGACCTATGAAACCCAGAAGTAACCCCGAGCGTCCGTAACCTGAAAAAACGCAACCTGAAGCATCTGTAACCTGAGATATGACTGTAATTCCTCAAAGGAAAGCTTCTGGTTTCTTTACAAAGGTTATTTAAACACCCTCCACAAAATCTTCCACACTTACCGTGGCAGGGAAATAGTCCTTCATGTATCTCCAGGCTGCCCAGTTCCGAATGAAGTGGATTCTCCTCCCGCTTTTGGTTGGCGTGTGCCAATCGCAGGCCCACCAGGCCGCGTACAGAGCGCTGATCAGCCAGAAGCGGGTGAAGAGGAGGCCGACGAAGATCGCGATGCAGCATTGCGCTACGAAAGGAAAGCACGTTGGTCAGGAGGAGGAAAGGGTGTCCTCAGAACAGGGCCCAGGCAGGAGGGCGTTTACCCCAGGAAGATGAAGGTAGTTATATTCAGCAGGGATTTTATATACATAATAATAATAATAATAATAATAATAATAATAATAATTTATTTATACCCCGCCCATGTGGCTGGGTTTCCCCAGTCACTCCAGGTGGCTCCCAACAAAATTAAAAACACAATCAAACATCAAACATTAAAAACTTCCCTAAAGAGGGTTGCCTTCAGATGTCTTCTAAAAGTTAGATACAGTGGTACCTCAGGTTAAGTACTTAATTCGCTCCGGAGGTCCGTACTTAACCTGAAACTGTTCTTAACCTGAAGCACCACTTTAGCTAATGGGGCCTCCTGCTGCTGCTGTGCCGCCGGAGCACGATTTCTGTTCTCATCCTGAAGCAAAGTTCTTATCCTGAAGCACTATTTCTGGGTTAGCGGAGTCTGTAACCTGAAGCGTATGTAACCTGAGGTACCACTGTAGTTGCTTATTTCCTTGACATCTGATGGGAGGGCATTCCACAGGGTGGGTGCCACCACCAAGAAGGCCCTCTGCCTGGTTCCCTGTAGCTTTGCTTCTTGCAGTGAGGGAACCACCAGAAGGCCCTCAGAGCTGGACCTCAGTGTCCGGGCTGAACGATGGGGGTGGAGACACTCCTTCAGGTATACTGGTCTGAGGCCGTTTAGGGCTTTTAAGGTCAGCACCAACACCAAAAACATGGGGAGTCAAAGTGGGAAACTCCTTGCAAGCAAAGGAACTAGCTTTGAACAGGAAAGTTTGGTTCTCCTTCCCAGTTGGCAAATGCAGATGGTCATTGTCCAAGAAATAAAGTTGTCTTTTTGTGGTAATTGGTTTGTTTCCCATCCTGTTTTTGAACAGGTATAGTATAGTCCTGGAACCTAGTTGCCCCTGGTGGTTGGGGAAAAGATAATGGCATATTTCTGAACTTTTCAACAAGCATATTGACTTGATGTTGTTGTAGTAGCTGTTTTTGTTGTAACTGATAACTTGCAAGGTGCAATGCTTGTTGCAGATTTGTTCTATGGCTTGGAAGTAAATTCTTGCTATACCATAATATTTCCTGCATTGCAGCCTCCAAAGCAAATCTGTTTGAATTTGTATGAAGGTAAGCAGAACTTTAAAAGCAGAGACATCACGTTGCCAACAAAGGTCCGTATAGTTAAAGCTATGGTTTTCCCAGTAGTGATGTATGGAAGTGAGAGCTGGACCATAAAGAAGGCTGATCGCCGAAGAATTGATGCTTTTGAATTCTGGTGCTGGAGGAGACTCTTGAGAGTCCCATGGACTGCAAGAAGATCAAACGTATCCATTCTGAAGGAAATCAGCCCGGAGTGCTCACTGGAAGGACAGATCCTGAAGCTGAGGCTCCAAGACTTTGGCCACCTCATGAGAAGAGAAGACTCCCTGGAAAAGACCCTGATGTTGGGAAAGATTGAGGGCACAAGGAGAAGGGGACAACAGAGGATGAGATGGTTGGACAGTGTTCTCGAAGCTACCAGCATGAGTTTGACTAAACTGTGGGAGGCAGTGGTAGACAGGAGTGCCTGGCGTGCTCTGGTCCATGGGGTCACGAAGAGTCGGACACGACTAAACGACTAAACAACAACAACAAAAATAGAACTATCAAACTGTGATAAGATAAGATAAGATAAGATAAGATGATAAGATAAGATAAGATAAGATAAGATAAGATTGCTGATCTGTGAAAAGGAAACATGAAAACCTATGCTTTGTATGAATTTGTTCTGAGAACCTAATTGTACTGGAACAGCAGTTAAAATATATGATACCTGAACCAACAAAAAGAAGAAGAAGAAGAAGAAGAAGAAGAAGAAGAAGAAGAAGAAGAAGAAGAGAAATAAAGTTGTCTGAGCTCCTGCAAACAATCTGCAACATCCTGGGGGAAGGAGCTTCGCCACCTTGCAAAACCTGGGTACATCCTTTCAAATCTCCTGATTCTGCTGTTGGAAATGCTGTTGGTGCTGATGATTTGTTAAATTTGTACACTGGCCTATACACCTAGATCTCAGGTTGGCTCGTAACATTAAAATTACGATATACAACTATGGGTCCTCCTATCTACTCTTTCCTGGATCCTGCAATATATTAGGGGAAACTCCTGCAAAAGTGTGTACATTAGAAAAAACTGCACACAAAAGACATGCACCGAAACGCCGGCACCTTTTCATGGAGTTTTTTCTTTAAAGAATGAAATCACAAACTGCTGCATAAATGTGGAAAACTCAATTTAAGACAGGAGAAACGGGTGACTGACGTTGACACACTTCAGCCATCCCTACTTAATGTTGGGGTGAGCATTACCTTTTGAATTTTAGTTGAGATTCCCGCATTGCAGGGGGTTGGACTAGATGACCCCTGGGTCCCTTCCAACCCTACAATTTTTGATTTTATGAATTTGCTGCCTGTTGTGTTCATGACACAGGAGCTGACCAGCTGCAGGACAATTTATTTATTTTTATTTTTTAAAAGATCAGTCTGTTGCAAAACGCCGCCTTCTGTAAGCTGCCTCGTTTTATGATTGTTCGGAGCCCAAAGTACAAGTCGGGAGGAGATACCATGTCCTTGCCCTTGTCCCAGCTGACTGATGATTAATCGGGATCCGTTGATTCTTGCCAGCCCTTCTGATGCTTGCGAGAATTGTTAGGCAAGACTGGGGGTGAGATTTCCTCCATGGGGCAAGAAGCAGCCGTGCCTTCCAGCTTGCAAAGTTCAGCCCTAACTTGACCCGCTGTTTCCCAGATGTTTTGAGGACAGAGCCCCCTCTAAGTACGCGAGGAGAGCTCTCCGCTGGGTCAGATCATCAAGTGAAGAAGACATGAGTGAAACCACTCTCCCGTTCTTGTTCTCCACTCCTCAGACCTTTGGTCTCCTCCAGATTCCTTGAGCTGGCACCCAACAGATGTTTTGTACTACAGCTCCCTGGCTGGGGCTGATGGGAACTTTGGCCCAAAACATCTGGAGGGCTTTTTCAGACTACTTAAATAATAATAATAATTTATTATTTATACCCCACCCATCTGGCTGGGTTTCCCCAGCCACTCTGGGCGGCTTCCAAAAATACACTAAAATGTCACACATTAAAAACTTCCCTGAACAGGGCTGCCTTCAGATGCCTTCTGAATGTCAGGTAGTTGCTTATCGCTTTGACATCTGGTGGGAGGGCGTTCCACAGGGCGGGTGCCACTACCGAGAAGGCCCTCTGACTGGTTCCCTGTAGCTTTGCTTCTCACAATGAGGGAACCGCCAGAAGGCCCTCAGCGCTGGACCTCAGCGTCTGGGCAGAACGATGGGGGTGGAGACGCTCCTTCAGGTATAACGCTCCTTCAGGTATACTTAAAGAAATACTCTAGTGCAGGCTTCCTCAAACTCAGCCCTCCAGATGTTTTGAGACTACAATTCCCATCATCCCTGACCACTGGTCCTGCTAGCTAGGGATCATGGGAGTTGTAGGCCGAAAACATCTGGAGGGCCGAGTTTGAAGAAGCCTACAATAGTGCAATGACCTCGCAAGCAGGATTTGACCTTATGAGCAACAGAAGCAATCAGATTATAATATTGTGGTTATGATTGGATAGAAAACAGGGTGCAGGAGAAGGGGAGAAACAACAATGTTATGAAAAACAGGGTGCGAAGGAGACAAAAATTAATCCGTGGCCTTTCTAAACCGCGGGGGATATTGTTTTGTTTGCAATTATGGTGCGTATTTTGGTGTTTTCGTTTTGTAAACCACCCAGTGCACCCTGGATGAAACTGAATGAATAAAAACAAAATGCTTCCTTTGTCCTTTCAACAAAAGGGACACGCATCCTCCCTTTTCCATTTCGTTTCATTTTGCACTGACGGCGGTCCCTTTCGTGAACGTGCTGTTTTGGAATCGCTGTCCTCCTTCGAAAGGGACCACACAGGAGAGGCTGAGGGCAGCGGCCGCCGGTTTTCATGCCAGCGAGGGGCACCCGTGCTTGCCTCACACAGCGAGGCCTCATGAGCTTCCCTCGTGTAACCACAGCAACGGCTGAGAGCGGCAGAGCCGAGCGGCTGCCACCGAGCCCATCTGCTAACGGGCAGAATGGCTGGCATCAGTCGTGCCGTGGAGAGAGAGAGAAAGAGAGAGATATAGAGGCTGAAGCATCCAGACAAACAGATCAATTTTCCCAAAGCAGGCGGACAAAGAGGATGTCCCAAGGGAACGAGGCCACATTCACACACACACTCCGCACTCACTTCCATTTAACACAGGGCTGGGGAACATTTTCGGAGGTCCGCATTCCTTTCAGAACAACATCCCAAGAGCCATATGCCATTGGAGGGCGGAGACTCAAATGTAATTTTATTATTACAATCGTACCTTGGATCTGCATAATCCAGCGCATTTTTCCAATTTGGTCTCTGGTTCCTCTGCCCCTTTGAAATCCAGCTTGCACTTCTGGGAGTTCTTGGTCCACATACTGCTTAAGCCTGCCTTGTAGAATTTTAAGCATCACCTTGCCAGCGTGTGAAATGAGTGCAATTGTGCGGTAGTTGGAGCATTCTTTGGCAGTGATGTATGGAAGTGAGAGCTGGACCATAAAGAAGGCTGATAGCCGAAGAATTGATGCTTTTGAATTATGGTGCTGGAGGAGACTCTTGAGAGTCCCATGGACTGCAAGAAGATCGAACCGATCCATTCTGAAGGAAATCAGCCCTGAGTGCTCACTGGAAGGACAGATCCTGAAGCTGAGGCTCCAAGACTTTGGCCACCTCATAAGAAGCGAAGACTCCCTGGGAAAGACCCTGATGTTGGGAAAGATGGAGGGCACAAGGAGAAGGGGACGACAGAGGACGAGATGGTTGGACAGTGTTCTCGAAGCTACCAGCGTGAGTTTGACCAAACTGCGGGAGGCAGTGGAAGACAGGAGTGCCTGGCGTGCTCTGGTCCAGGGGGTCACGAAGAGTCGGACATGACTAAAGGACTAAACAACAACAACAACAGCAACCTTGGATCTCAAACGCCTTGGCTCCTGAACAAATCGGCTCCCAAACGTGGAAACCCGGAAGTGAGTGTCCCAGTTCTCGAACGTTCTTTTGGAAGCCGAAAGTTTGACGGGGCTTCCATGACTTCCGATTGGCTGCAGGAGCTTTCTGCAGCCAATCAGAAGCCACGCTTTGGTTTCCGAACGTTTTGGAAGTTGAACGGACTTCCGGAATGGATTCCGTTCGACTTCCACTGCATTATTATTTTACTTGGGTAGAATAGGCAAGTCTGCAGAGACATTTGTCAAACCCCCTCTCTATCCAGGCAAGCAAGAATCATTTCCAGATTTCGAGGACACAGTCCAGACATGTGAAATTCATGGAGGAGAGAGCTAGCAATGGTGGCCAGCCACGATGGTTAGAGATGGTGCCTGAGGGACGCGGGTGGCGCTGTGGTCTAAACCACTAGCCTCTTGGGCCGATCGGAAGGCTGGCGGTTCAAATCCCCACAATGGAGTGAGCTCCCGTTGCTCTGTCCTAGCTCCTGCCAACCTAGCAGTTCGAAAGCACGCCAGTGCAAGTAGATAAATAGGTACCGCTGCGGCAGGAAGGTTAAACAGTGTTTCCGTACGCTCTGGTTTCCATCACTGTGTTCAATTGCGTCAGAAACGGTTTAGTCCTGCTGGCCACATGACCCGGAAAGCCGACTGTGGACAAACGCTGGCTCCCTCGGCCTGAAAGCAAGATGAGTGCCGCAACCACATAGTCGCCTTTGACTGGACTTAAACCATTCTGGGGTCCTTTACCTTTTACCTAGATGGCACCTGTCTAATATTCAAGGGGAGGGGAGTTCCAAAGGGCAGGCCACCACACTAAAACCTGATTCCTACATTGTGTGGAACGGACCTCCTGATAGGCTGGTATCCGCAGGAGGTCCTCACCTGCAGAGCGCTTGGTTTGGGCATATAGGGGGTGAGACAATCTTCTAAGCATCCTGACCCCATGCTGTTTGGGGCAGGTAAAGGCGCAGCTGGGCTGAATGGGGTTTGCAAGTCCCAATGGTCAGCCGATCGCACCAGGAAAAAATGTGTTGCCCGGTGTCATTGTGACATCCAGGGATGGACAGGGGGTGGGACGACGACGACAACAACAACAACAACAACAACAACAACAACAACACATTTTATTTATACCCCACCCTCCCCAGCCAGAGCCGGGCTCAGGGCAGCTAACACCAATAAAATTTCAGTAAAAAATAATAAGAAAAAAACAATTTAAAATACAGGTTAAAATGCAATTTAAAATGCAGCCTCATTTTAAAAGTAAAAAACCATAAGGGGAGGGAAACATTATAGTCAGACCAAGTCCAAACCAAAGGCCAGGTGGAACAGCTCTGTCTTGCAGGCCCTGCAGAAAAATGTCAAGTCCCACAGGGCCCTGGTCTCTTGTTACAGAGCATTCCACCACGTCGGGGCCAGTACTGAAAAGGCCCTGGCCCTAGTTGAGACCAACCTAACCACCTTGTGACTTGGGACCTCCAAAATGTTGTCATTTGTGGACCTTAAGGTCCTCCGTGGGGCATACCAGGAGGGGCAGTCCCGTAGATACGTGGGTCCTAGACCGCATAGGGTCTAGTTTTGATTAAAAATCAAAACCAGCACCTTAAACCTGACCCTGTCCTCCACCAGGAGCCAGTGTAGTTGGTAATGCACTGGATGAATGTGATCCCGCGGCAAGGACCCCGTAAGGAGTCTCGCCGCAGCATTCAGCACCCGCTGGAGTTTCTGGGTCAGTTTCAAGGGCAGCCCCACGTAGAGCGAGTTACAATAATCAAGCCTGGAGGTGACCGTTGCGTGGATCACTGTGGCCAGATCAGGGCCTGCAAAGGGAAGAGAAGGAATGATCTGGTCCACAGCTGGTTCCGCATCCCTAGACATGAACTGTATCACTTTCTTGGGTGGAATATTGCATGGGAGGGGTAATGCCATCATTGGGACCCTAGCAGACCCATGCTTGGGATCACATCGCTGGGCTAGATCCACCTGACCCCATCCATTGTTTGCTTTGTTTTCTCCCCTGCTGCTTCATTCTGTTTCCTCCGGAAAACACTCCGTACTCCTACGAGATTCCTAAACCATTACTTTCCTCTCCCTAACTTGTCGCCTTGGAAACTGCAAGCATCTCCTCTCCCCACCGCTCAATATTGGCCAGCGTGAAACATTGCTCTGTTGCACCACAACTAATGATCTTCCTCTACAACGAGGCATGAGATTCTTAACTTCCAACTGTCTGAGCTCACAGTCAAAAAGTGGTCTGCTGGCCACATAGGACTCTCATTTTTCAGGTGTTCACCTTTAGCAGGTGCACAGTGTGTAAAATTTATTCAATCATTCTTTATTATGGTCCAGAGACCCAACAAATCGTTACAAAGCAATCCACAATTCAGACAGCCTACCTCCAGGTTAAACAAGCATGTTGTTCAGAATTTAGGGATCATTGGTTCTTGCAACACCGATAAAAACTTTGCCAGTGCTAATGTTCTAGCATTTGTCCGGTCTTCCAATAGGAACCTGACATAGTGAGCCTCTGATTTTCCCGGGAAAGGTACCAGCAAGGGTAATATCAGTTCAGCCCTGGCTTGCTCATATTTCGCACAGTGCAACAAAATATGTTTTATAGAATCGATACCTTGAGCACGTAAGCAAAGTCTGTCTTGGTAGGGAACTCCTCTCAACCTGCCATCCAACACTGCAGAAGGAAAGGCGTTTAGTCTGGCTTTGGTGAAAAGCCTTCGATAATTGGGTACTGTCAGGTTTTTAATGTAAGGTGTTAACTTAAAGACATGCCCATATTGTACTCCTACTGCCAGCGGACTACAGACTGTGTGTGTCTCAGTGGTCCGAATGGACCGGCATCCCCCGAGTGAGGGCTGGTTTCGTGTGCTTAAATCCTACACTAGATACTACTCGATCTTATCACTTCTCAGCCTTTTGGCTAAGATCAAGTGTAGTATCAATTTAAAGAATGTTAGAGTGATGTTGGACTGAAAATAAGCGGTTTCCAGCTGTACAGGTTAAAGTTAATGACAGACTAAGATTAAAAATTAGGATTAAAGATGTTTAAAGAAATGGAAATTTGACATTAAGAGGGAAAATTTTAACGTTATATGATACTAAGACCAAAGATCAGGTTTAAAGAAGTTGAAGTTATATATTTCAATATCTTATTAAAGCTAAAGATTGGGATTAAAAAAGTGGAAAAGAAATTGCTGGACAAATAATTTGGATTGGAATACAAAAGAGGGAGGTATGAGGAAGTCCAGAAAATAAGTAACTAAAAAACGGAAATGGAAAAGAGATATTGTTTTTAATTGTTATGTTTTTCTGTTCTTTTATTGTTGAATCTTGGGTTTTTTGTGTGTGTGTTTTTGTTATATGTACTGTGTATGCTTTTCTTTTCTTTCTTTGTTGTTTAAAACTTTAATAAAAATTATTTTTTAAAAAAAATCAAGTGTAGTATCAAATGTAGAATTTAAGTAAACGAAACCAGCCCTCACTTGGGGGATGCCAGTCCATTCGGACCACAAGACACAGCCCTATGAACCTCAGTCTGCTTCTACCCGCTTACTTAGTTTTAACCTGCACAGGAGATGCCCTCCTCCATCATCTCCTCCTCCATCTCTGTCATAATGCCATGGTAGAGAAGAACATCAGAGAGAGTTGCTCAATCAGACTGGCTCGCCAGAGTGGTGCATGCCCTGGTTATTTCCCGCTTGGACTACTGCCATGCGCTCTACGTGGGGCTACCTTTGAAGGTGACCTGGAAACTACAACTAATCCAGAATGCGGCAGCTAGACTGGTGACTGGGAGCGGCCGCCGAGACCATATAACACCCGTCCTGAAAGATCTTCCTTGGCTCCCAGTACGTTTCCGAGCACAATTCAAAGTGTTGGTGCTGAACTTGAAAGCCCTAAAGGGCCTCGGTCCAGTATATCTGAAGGAGCGTCTCCCCCCCCCCCATCGTTCAGCCCAGACACTGAGGAAAAGGGATAGCAGTAGGGAAGGACAAAGGGGTAGCTGGAGTTGGAGACCGGCCCCTAGTTCAGAGTTTCTGTGTGTCACAACACGTTAGTGTGTTGGTGTGTTGTACAAACGATCCTCACGGGGCTAGATAGGAGTCTGGTCGTGTTGTGCGGATGGCTGATTATCGTCTTCCAAAGCAACTACTCTATTCCGAACTTAAAAATGGAAAGCGTAATGCTGGTGGTTAACAAAAGAGGTTTAAAGACTCTCTCAAGGCAAATCTTTAAAAATGTGACATAAACACCGACAACTCGGAAACACTGGCCTGCGAGTGCTGCAATTGGAGAACAGCCTTTACCAAAGGTGTCATGGGCTTTGAAGACACTCGAACTCAGGACGAAAGGGAGAAACGTGCTAAGAGGAAGGCACGCTTGGTAAATCCACACCATGATCAACTCCCGCCTGGAAACCTATGTCCCCACTGTGGAAGGACGTGTGGATCCAGAATTGGCCTCCACAGGCACTTACGGACTCACTGTTAAAACTGTGTTTATGGAAGACAATCTTACTTGGCTACGAGAGATCGCCAAAGAAGAAGTAGTTTAACCTCCGGTTTGCTACTACTGTGTTGCAAAATGATGCGTGTCTAAAAAAGTGTCACTGACATGAGAAGTTTGGAAATCTCTGTCCTAGTTAGAGAAGAAAACCACCTTAGCTTAGGGTGTCTTAGTGCACTGCAAAATACGGTGCTAATCCTGCCAGGAGCAAAGGCGGGGTGTAAGTAAATATATATTAAGAACAGTGCTACTGCAGGCACCACTCTGATCTTCCTGAGGCATCTGTAAATACAGATTAGCACCTAGAAATGCGATACAAATATGTGCCCTGCCTACTAATTCTCTTCGTGTTGGGGGATTTCTCAAGGAGTCAGACCAGTAAGAAACCTACAGAGCTTGCTGTTTGCGCACGGTAGCACAGAAAGGCTGCCATGCAAACCGTTGTTGCTAAGTCAGGAATATGAACCTCTCCATCTCCTATGGGTGAAAAGAAGTTCATTTAGAGAACTTCATGGGACTCTTTCCAGCAAGATCACTGTCCTGTTCCCACCTGCTGTTGTGATCTAGTCAAGCAAAACGGCTACGGCTGCAGTCCTAACCCCACTTCCCTAGGCAAAACCCACTGAATTCAAGTAGGACTGACTTCTGAATAGATGTGGTTAGGATCAAACTGGCAGTGTCTCAGAAATATTTAGTAGTCGAAATAAATTAAAGGAATTCTTTAAGAAGATAGTTAAAAAGACTCTTCTTAAAAACCTAAGAACTCCCTTAAAAGAATCAAGTCTTCCAAAAAGTTATATGATCTAAGAAAGTCTTTAAAAGAAGACTTTCCAAAAGAATTTAAAAATTACCATATTTTTCGCCCTATAGGACGCACTTTTCCCCCTCCAAAAATGAAGGGGGAAAGTGTGTGCATCCTAGGGCCGAATGCAGGCTTTCGCTGAAGCCTGGAGAGCGAGAGGGGTGGGTGTGGACCGACCCCTCTTGCTCTCCAGGCTTCAGGAAGCTATCCGCAAGCCTTGGGAACCCGCGGGAGTTCCTGCTGGGCTCAGAAGGCCTGGGGGTAGCAGGCTGTTCTGGGGGCTGGGGTCGGGGGAAGCACGGGCTTCTCCCACCCCAGCCCCATGGCTGGGGGGAGGAATAATTTTTTTTCTTTATTTCCCCCCCAAAAAACTAGGTGCACCCTATGGGCCGGTGCGCCCTATAGGGCGAAAAATACGGTATAATGTAGCACCAACTGAGTACAGTAGTTTTAGGTATAAGCTTTCGTGTACATGCAGATACCGTCAGATGAGGCTATCTGATGAGAAACAAAACTATAAAGTAGAATGAGTACAGTTGCATGTGGGTTAGAATAACAAAGTCCAAGTAAAGACTGTCTGTGTTATCTACATAAATTAAAAAATTGTCCAGTAGCTCCTTAGAGACCAATTAAGTTTGTTCTGTGTATAAGCTTCTGTGTGCTTGCAGACTTCTTCAAATACCTCAGATACGTGTCTAAAAAGTGTGCATGCACACAAAAGCTTATATATAAAACTACTCAGTTGGTCTCTAAGGTGCTATCTTATAATTTTTAAATTCTTTTGGAAGGATTCTTTTAAAGACTTTCTTAGATCATATAACTTTTTTGAAGACTTGATTCTTTTAAGGGAGTTTTTAAGAAGAGTCTTTTTAACTATCTTCTTAAAGAATTATTTTAATTTATTTCAACTACAGCAGACCAACACAGCTACCTGCTTGAATCAAATATTTAGTAGGGTTTTGTTTTGTTTTACCTAGACCCAGGAAACTGAAGACCCACTGGAGAACGGAAGCCGTCTGGAGCCTCCTTTCTAAAGGGATGGAGCGGGGAGCAAATTCGACCTTCATTGCGGCGCGTGGCTTCAGACTGGATGGCAAAGGACTCTCCACGGACGAGCGAAGGAAATGGGAAAGAGCAAAGTCTCTGCTGATGCAGAATTAAAGGAGTGGTTTGCAGGGAGCAATTAACGTGGGAGTGGATTACGCCTATCCCATGGAACGGATAAAGTGTTCCTGTGTGCATTAGGAAACTTTGATTTAAGAAATGTAGCGAAGCCCAATGCGCAGAGAGAGTCTTGCAGAGGCCTGTCTTTTCCAGCTAAACCACTGAGCGTCTTGGGCAGGGGTCAGCAAACTTTTTCAGCAGGGGGTCAGTCCACTGTCCCTCAGAGCTTGTGGGGGGCAGGACTAAATTTTTTGGGGGGAAATGAATGCATTCCTATGCCCCACAAATAACCCAGAGATGCATTTTAAATAAAAGCACACATTCTACTCATGTAAAAACATGCTGATTCCCAGACTGTCCATGGGCCATGTTTAGAAGGCGATTGGTCCAGATCCGCCCCCCAGGCCTTAGTTTGCCTACCCATGCTCTTGGGCTTGCCGATCAGAAGGCCAACCAACCGCCTTAGGGACTTAGCTCTGGATCTGTGTAGGGTTGACTTCTTTGCCTTGTCTTCTCTTGAAGATATCCCTTGAGGCAGCAGGTATATTTAGAAGCAGAGCGGGACACGGGTGGCGCTGTGGGTTAAACCACAGAGCCTAGGGCTTGCCGATCAGAAGGTCGGCGGTTCGAGGGGCCACCAGGTGGCGCGTTAGAAGATGGCCGACAATAACATCTCTCTGACCCATACGAGGTAATTAAGGGGCTGCTATGGGAAGTATGCAGTCTTCCCCCCCCCCAGGAGATGGGGGGGCGCTGCCTTGCCAGCGGTGTTCACAATGCACCCCCTGATCTGAGAGATGGGGGTGCCAAACACTTGGCACAAGCCCTCGGTGAAGTCAGATCTTCCTGACGCCGATTCCAATTAGCTCGTGCTGGTTAGCTTCAGCTCGGAATTATAATTGGAAACATATGATTGGAATGAAGCTGAAGCACATACATCAAGTAATGTTTGAGGACAAGACTGCTGATTTATGGATCTCTGTAACCGGGAGTGACGGATGGATAAGTAAATCTTCTGATGAATCACCACTAGGAGACTGTATGTTTGGAATGAAGGGGGGGGGGGAGAAATTTTTTTTTCTTCTTTGCACGATGTGATATTAATAACCCTTCACCCCAGATAGAAATAAGATCGTTGCGTTTTTATTAATCACAAGCAGGAATTCAAGAACTGTGTGGGATGGATTATAACAGGAGAGAGGATTGGTGAACTGTGAGAAAGAGGAAATTTTTTATGACGCAGTTAAAAAATGGCGTCTCGCCAAGACAGGCTTGCCGGAGAAAGAAGGACAGGGGGAGGAGAATCAGGATCGTTCGAAAGAGAAGGACTGCTGGAACGCAAGCTTGACCTGACAGAGCCTCTTGACTCATTTGATTTATTTGGCAAGCCTGAGAAAAGTAAAGGACAGACCGAAGATTAATTTTTTATGGAAGCGTTGAACAGAGGCTGTCCCTGAGTGATACGATCTTTGAAGAGTACAAAACCCACACAGAGGATGCCTGTTTTCAATCTGCTTGTGAAAATTATCAGAGATCGCAAAGAAAGGAATATACGATAACAACAAGAAGAGAAAGAAAGTAATAAAGGACTATCTAGACTGAAGTGGATAGAACTGTCTAAGTAAAGCAGTAATATAAGTGATGTTTGGACTCGTTCGGAGTTTTGGACTCGTGCAGAGCTTGATGTACGGGTACCCCCCCAAAAATTTAAAATTTGGCTGTATAATTTGGAACTAATGTGATTTGGATAATGTGATGTGATTGGCCTGTTAATAAAAATTATTTATTTATTTTTTTTAAAAAGAAGGTCGGCGGTTCGAATCCCCGCGACGGGGTGAGCTCCCGTAAATAGGTACCACTCCGGCGGGAAGGTAAATGGCGTTTCCGTGCATTGCTCTGGTTCGTCAGAAGCGGCTTAGTCATGCTGGCCACATGACCCGGAAGCTGTATGCCGGCTCCCTCGGCCAATAAAGCAAGATGAGCGCCGCAACCCCAAATTCAGCCATGACTGGACCTAATGGTCAGGGGTCCCTTTACCTTTACCTTTAAACTTCCCTAAACATGTTGCAAGAGTTGCCGTGTCTTCCATCCATTAATGAAAGGAGGGACATAGATTTTCTTTCCAGTGGATCAATATCAGTGGTATTAGATAAGCATGTATAGAATTATGGTGTGGTGTGATGTGTGTGTGTGTGTGTGTATTTATACACTTTTATTTATTTTTCCGTTTGTTTTTCACTTTCTTTTGTTTGAAATGTTTTCAATTAAAAAAAATGTCATTGGAAAGATTTTGCATCTGAATCCTCTAGGTTTTGCCCTGGTGAATTGCTCATATTTTCTCGAACGTAAAGTCCACTGGGCTCTGTGGGACTCGCTTCAGAGGAGGCATAACGCAGAACAGGAGGGATGCCTCCATTTAATCTTCCAGCTCCACATTGCTCCATCCTCCCCACCAGTCTGTTCAGGGAGTTGTTTGTGGCCCTAACAATCGTCTGAGGCATCTGCAAGGCTTCTATGTTCCCTTAATACAGAAGCAACAAGTACCAACAGGCCTTTTGTTTGTCAGTCCAACAGAAGAGCCTCTTGTATCCGCAGACGGCAGGAGGGTAAAAAAGACTCGTGCAAGACGCATCTCCCGGCAAACGGGGCTTTGTCCGGCTGAAACTCCATCTCTATCAAGGAACAGGAGGAGAAAGTAATGCAGTGCTGTGACCCGTGGCTGCTGGAGGGTGTCTTCTCCCATGTGTGCAGGGTTGCCAACTTCTCAGCTGGCCCTTGCAGCTCTGCACAATTGCAGCACAATTGCTGACAGGTGTGAGGCATTGTCTGCATACAACACCTGTGCTCAGAGACCTGCACTGGTTGCCGATTTTCTTCCATGCCAAGTTCAAGGTGTTACCACCAATTTGATGTGGGTGGCGCTATGGTCTAAACCACTGAGCTTCTTGGGCTTGCCGATCAGAAGGTCGGTGGTTCGAATCCGCACAACGGAGTGAGCTCCCATTGCTCTGTCCCAGCTTCTGCCAACCTAGCAGTTTGAAAGCATGCCAGTACAAGTAGATAAATAGGTACCACTGCAGCGGGAAGGTAAACTGTGTTTCTGTGCATTTTGGTTTCTGTCACAGTGTCCTGTTGTGCCAGAAGTGGTTTAGTCCTACTGGCCGCATGACCCTGAATGCTGTCTGTGGACGAACGCCGGCTCCCTTGGCCTGAAAGCGAGATGAGCGCCACAGTGGCTATATGCTGCCTTCAGGATCAGCCATAGCTTGCTTCTAAATACAGTGGTACCTTGGTTCTGAAACGCCTTGGTACTCAAATGACTTGGAACCCAAACACTGCAAACCCAGAAGGAAGTGTTCCGGTTTGCAAACTCTTTTCGGAAGCCAAACGTGCTCCGTTCTGAGTGCCACGCTTCCGTTTTGAGTGTTGCGCTGAGGTGTGTCTGTTTCTGCTATTTATTTTGCATTTT
Source organism: Podarcis pityusensis (assembly GCF_964106645.2). Lineage (NCBI taxonomy): Eukaryota > Metazoa > Chordata > Lepidosauria > Squamata > Lacertidae > Podarcis > Podarcis pityusensis. The sequence goes on along the minus strand of NC_138027.1, from coordinate 8,476,307 downwards.
TGTTTTCGTGGCTTTTTTGTTTTGTTTTTGTGACTCTGCGGAACCCAGTTCAGCTACTGGTAGATTGAGTGATTGTGTGACTGCAGTACTTTCTTTACTGGTTTCATTTTATGGATCAATGGTCTCGTTAGATAGTAAAAATCATGTCAAATTGCCATTTTAGGGGTTGTTTTTAAAACTCTGGAACAGATTACAGTGGTACCTCAGGTTACATACGCTTCAGGTTACATACGCTTCAGGTTACACATGCTTCAGATAACAGACTCCGCTAACCCAGAAATAGTGCTTCAGGTTAAGAACTTTGCTTCAGGATGAGAACAGAAATCGTGCTCCGGTGGCGTGGCAGCAGTGGGAGGCCCCATTAGCTAAAGTGGTGCTTCAGGTTAAGAACAGTTTCAGTTAAGAACGGACCTCCAGAATGAATTAAGTACGTAACCAGAGGTACCACTGTAATCCATTTTGCATTACTTTCTATTGGAAAGCGCGCCTTGGTTTCGGAATGCTTTGGTTTTGGAACAGACTTCTAGAACAGACTAAGTTTGAGAACCAAGGGACCACTGTACCCCTTGCCTGGGAGCAACAGTGGGCAGGGCTGTGTCTGCTGCTGCTTGGACAGCAGCCTTCCTACAGACATCAATGGGTCAAAGGGCCATAGCTCAGTGGAAGAGCATCCGCCCTGGAAGCAGAAGGTCTCAGGTTCAATCCCCGGGATCTCCAAGGAGAGCTAGGAGAGACCCCCTGCCAGAAACCATGGAGAGCTGCTGTCAGTAGCTGCCAATGTGCTAGATGGAGCAAGGGTTTGACTCTGTATAATGCAGTTTCTAGGTGGGAGCGGTAAAGGTAAAGGTAAAGGACCCCTGGACAGTGAAGTCAAGTCAAAGGCAACTATGGGGTTCCAGCGCTCTTCTCGCTTTCAGGCCGAGGGATCCGGCGTTTGTCCGCAGACATTTTTCCCAGTCATGTGGCCAGCATGACTAAACCGCTTCTGGCGCAACGGAAACCCGTGGTGGAAATCTGAGTGCACAGAGATGCTGTTTACCTTCCTGCTGCAGTGATACCTATTTATCTACTTGCACTGGCATGTAGTTTAGACCACAGCACCACCCGCACTTAGGGAAATTTTTAATGTTTGATGTTTTATCGTGTTTTTAATATTCTGTTGGGGACCGCCCAGAGTGGCTGGGGAAACCCAGCCAGATGGGTGATGAATAAATCTCATTATCATTATTATCAATGGATTTAATTATTTGACCTGTACCAGAACCAGGGGCAACTCTCAGACCAGCTAGGGAGACAGTTTGCTGTAGTTTTTAGCACTTCCGCAGGTGGTGAAAGCAGCCTGGTGACTTACTGTAACAATTGCATGATGAGTTCTGGCACCTATTTCCCCGGGGGGGGGGGAGCCCTGGGGGTGCAGCGCAACAGCAGGAGTGGGGGGCCAAGAGGCAGCAACCTCCTATTTCACCTCTGCTCCCTGCCTTGCACACACACACACACACACACATGAAGAAGAAGAAGAAGAAGAAGAAGAAGAAGAAGAAGAAGAAGAAGAAGAGTTTGGATTTGATATCCCGCCTTTCACTCCCCTTCAGGAGTCTCAAAGCGGCTAACATTCTCCTTTCCCTTCCTCCCCCACAACAAACACTCTGTGAGGTGAGTGGGGCTGAGAGACTTCAAAGAAGTGTGACCGGCCCAAGGTCACCCAGCAGCTGCATGTGGAGGAGCGGAGACGCGAACCCGGTTCCCCAGATTACGAGACTACTGCTCTTAACCACTACACCACACTGGCTCTCCATGGCACATCCATGGCAAAGCCTCGCTGTTGCAAGGGCAAGGCCACATGATATAAGGGCAGCTCTTATCTGCTTGGTGGCGCACACAGCTCACACACTCATGTGCCGTTTAGCCACCTAATGCCTTTGCCACCTTTGATGGTCAAAGGCTGATGGCACCTGATCTGGAGCTAAGTCCCTGCTGCCGGGCTTCCTGATAAGATTACGCCTTATCGCAAAGTCTGAAGGTTTGCCGATCCATTGGGTGCCATTCTGCAATGTTCCCTTGGCGCCACGCCCATCACGGGGGCAGGGGAGGTTTTATTTTCCAGCCGAAGGGCCGCATCCTATTGCAGGGAGCATTGTGGGGGCCGCATGCAAGTGGCAGTCAGGGCCAGAGGCAAAATTGGGGGCATCCCCCCCATCCAAGAACGAAGAGGCGTTGTTCAAGGGCACATTTCAGCTAGGCAAAAACACCCAAGGAGAGTTCAGAGGAGGGCTTTGGAGGAGGGTGGTGTTGGGTGTGGCCTAAGGAAAGGCCCAAGGGCCGCAGAGACGGGCCTCAAGGGCCGCATTTAGATCCCAGGGGTGTGATTCCCCACCCCTGAGCTAAAGAAACATGGGATCATAAGACAAAGAATCAACCCAGGTTGTCTCATCATTTGAACCCAGCACAACCTTAATTATTTACACACACATGGTTGCTTGGCATCCAAACCACTGAGCCTCTTGGGCTAGCTGATCAGAAGGTCGGCGGTTCAAATCCCCGCGACGGGGTGAGCTCCCGTTGCTCGGTCCCTGCTCCTGCCAACCTAGCAGTTTGAAAGCACGCCAGTGTAAGCAGATAAATAGGTACCACTGTGGCGGGAAGGATTTTGGCCAGATACCATGTGCCTTGTGACTAGGAGTCTGCCTGCCACCCTACAGCTGAGGGGCAGTCAGCGGGCGGACCATTTTGACAGCAGGAAGCCTGCACACGCAAAACCAACAGTGTCTCTCACAGACGTTGGGTACCACACAGCATGTTGTCACACACCCCTTGGAGGTGACACCCGGGGCAGACCACACCCACCACACCCACCTTGCTCCGCCACTGCTGACATAGCACACATGGGCTCTAGGAATTCAGCACACATTTTGTCTCTCTTTTGGGATCTGAGTAGGGGGCTGAGATTTGAAGAATGGCAATTTTCGCGGTCTCCGAGTGATAACGCACAGGCAGGTTCAACTAGGGACTTGAGTCAGAAAACAGAGTCTCTCTCTCTCTCCCTGGTAAATTGGGAGAGCCGGAACATATGGCGTGCGCGTGTGGCTTCCTTTAATCTGAAAAGCAGCGAAAGTTGTGTTGGCTGTGGCTGGTGGAAGTTGTAAGCTGCGTACAAACCCTGCGTTTAAAGCCCGTTCTGTACCTCTGCAAAGAATCTCAGCAACTGAATTTTGTTAAGGGGGCTGGGAATTATATTTAAATGACAGTTCTCAGGATTCTTGGGGGGGGGCATATGATTTATACGTGTGTGGTTTTTAAAGCTTTGATTAAAGTGGTCAATCAAACAACACAAATCAATTCAATAAAAATAATAGCAGCAGAGCTGCCTATTTGGAAAAGACTCAGTATTGGGTGGCTTAAGACTATGACACCTTCGGGTATAGGGTGGTATAGAAATTAAATAAAATAATAATTGTTATATACTGAAGTTCTCACCCTGGGCCAGCAGGGGGATACTGTAGATAGTTATGCAAATGAAGGATCGAAAGTGACATTCAGTGATTGGATCGTTTTAGAAAGTTGCAACAGTTACGATTGTTCTGGAGCTCTATATAAGCAGGCTGACTGAGCTCCTCAGTTCAGTTCTGTTCCAGCTTACAAATAAAGAGCTGCTTTGGAGAAATCGCTGTGTCGTTTGATATGTTCGCCCACAACTTAATAATAATAATAATAATAATAATAATAATAATAATAGGAAACCATTGCATTGTGAAAAGGGAATCATTGGTGTCTGTATTTGCTGTACATATGATAAAATCCCACCAAACAGCACAGAATTTTTCAGGGCCCTCCGAGCCTTTGGCAACACGTAATTTTTTGTCAGCTACATGTCGACTCCACGTATTTTTATACCAAAGCAAAACTATCAAGTCTTGTCAGGTTTTCCGTTTGGGGGCAGTTGAGGTTGCGGCAGCTGCCAGCATCAGTGTCAAGAGCTCCTGAGAGCTGAAACCTTTGCCTTGACCATCCCATAGATTTAGTAGACAAATTTGCGGTGTTGCTGAAGTATTGTGGTCATTTCCTGACCAAACCATTGTCCAGAATTTTCATTTATTTATTCTTAAAACACATGTATTCAAAAGTTACAACACAGCTTTGCCCACTGCCATAATACCACAGAATGATCACTCCATTCCTCAATCACTGTCATGTTGGAACTCAACTAACAATCTGATTTACTAGAAGGAAACTTCTAATATACCAATAGAGAATGGGGTTAATAAAATCTGGAGCGTTGCTCTATCAGAACACCTCACATACCTTTCTTCTTCTTCTTCTTCTGCTGCTGCTGCTGCTGCGATCACTCATAGCCAAGCAAGATTGTCTTCCATAAACACGGTTTTAACAGTGAGTCCATAAGTGACTGTGAAGGCCAATTCTGGATCCACACGTCCTTCCACAGTGGGGACATTGGTTTCCAGGCGGGAGTTGATCATGGTGAGGCTTTGCCAAGCCTGCCTTCCTCTTGGCACGTTTCTCCCTTGCGTCCTGAGTTCTAGTGTCTTCAAAGCCCATGACACCTTTGGTAAAGGCTGTTCTCCAATTAGAGCACTCGCAGGCCAGTGTTCCCCAGTTGTCAGTGTTTATACTACAATTTTTTTAGATTTGCCTTGAGGCAGTCTTTAAACCTCTTTTGTTGACCACCAGCATTATGAGAAATTACCATATTTTTCGCCCTATAGGGCGCACCGGCCCATAGGGCGCACCTAGTTTTTTTTTTGGGGGGGGGAATAAAGAAAAAAAAATTATTTCCCTCCCCCCCCAGGCGCGGGGCTGGGGCAGAGGAAGCCCGAGCTTCCCCCGACCCCAGCCCCCAGAACAGGCTGCTATCCGCAAGCCTTCCCCCACCAGCCCCAACAAGCTCTGGGAGTATTCCCCACCTCCCGCAGAAGCTGCGCGCTCTTTAAAGGGGCTGCGCGGCTTCTACTGGCTTTTCTAGGAGATGGGGGAATTCCCCCACCTCCCTGAAAAGCCCGCTGGCTGCCATCCGCAAGCCTTGGGTGCCTGGGGGAAGTCGTGGCAGGCTCCCGAGGCTTGCGGAGAGCTGTCTGAAGCCCGGAGTGCACTCCGCTGCGCTCCCCGGGTTTCGGGCTGCAAGCTGCTGTCCGCAAGGCTTGGGAGCCTGGCGGGAAGTCGCGCCGGGCTCCCAAGGCTTGCGGATAGCTTCCTGAAGCCTGGAGAGCGAGAGGAGTCGGTGCGCACCAACCCCTCTCGCTCTCCAGGCTTCAGCGAAAGCCTGCATTCGCCCCATAGGACGCACACACATTTCCCCTTCATTTTTGGAGGGGAAAAAGTGCGTCCTATAGGGTGAAAAATACGGTAGGAACCGCATAGATGTAGAAGGAAGTCATCAAATAAATCAGGGAATAAAACCGGAGATTAGGTACAGATAAGAAAGTGAGAGTTGCGGGCAGAAAAAAGATACAGACAAGATAAAAGGCTCTTTTACTGGAATTATGTGTTTAGGATATCATCAATGATGGTTTGTATTTCTTGGGTAGCTGTGTTTTTGACAATATTTTTCGTTTGTATTTTCGTTTGTCTTTTCTTTCTTTTTCCTTTTCCTTTTCCTTTTTGTGTAGATCTTCTTCTTTTATGTAATAGAATAACATGTTTCATTATGTGCAACATTTAATAAAGTTTAATAACAATTTAAAAAATAAAATAAATTCAAAGATAAATAAATAAAAACTCAGTCAATCAATCCACTCATATTCCCTTAACACAGACAGCGCAAAGAGAAGAGTGTGGCTGCTTTAAATCTTTGGCAGATGATGGTAAAAGATCTGGTGATCTGCCTTCCTTCTCCACTAGGCTAACAAGGGCTTAAAACAGAAAGGAAACAGCGACTCTCTCTTTCTAATGACTGCTGTGTCTCAGCAGGGGAGAAGGGGCCTAGCTGAGTGAAACTGATGACGTCTTCTCAGAATAAGGTGCTTCCCAGCTGTCAGTATTTTGCAAAAGCGAGTCAGCTGCATATCTCCGCTTTTGGTCTACTTGCTTAAAATAGGTTAAAGGGCTCAAATGTCCTAGTAAGGCAAATTCCATTAATAAATAAAATAAAATATGGGACTTCTTCTGGTTTGGAAAGCGATGAGGAAAGGCATTGGACAGTGTAGGATGAACGAATGATTACCGTACTTCTCTGTTATAAGACTATCCCCCCCCCCTTTAAAAATCATCCTAAAAAGTGGAGGTCATCTTATACATGGGGAGTGCAAATGGTGGACGTTTGATTGGTTGCTGCCACGGCTGTCAGCGGCTATTGTGCATGTTGAACACAGCAAAACCTTGAGACTTTGTGATCTGAAAAATAAATATGAGGTATGTACTTTTGTAGCCCAAGAAAATCTTTAAGAAAAAGAAAAGAAAAAAATGGTGTGTTTTTTTTAAAAAACCCCAATGTTAATCACCACCCCAAACACCCACAAACCTTAAACATTTAATCCACATATGCAATTTCAACCCATTGGTTGTTTCTTCTGTATCTTTTCAAATTCTGCAATTTGGGGAAGGATCATAGCACAGGGGTGGGGTGTTTGCCTTGCAAGCAAAAGTTCCCGTGATCAGACTCAGTATAGGGCAGCCTCCTATGTCCTTAATATCATTCTTAAGATGCCATTATAAATGTGGCTGCTCTTAATGGCGATGCTGTGGCCTATTTCTGCCATCAGTTAAGAGACACTGGCTCATAACAAAAGGACACTGGTAGCCTTTTGCATTTCCCCCAGACAGATCTCCCCAATTTCTGGTTGGTTCTCCATTCCCTATGAGCGGGTGTAAGATTTGGCAGTTGAGGGAGCACGTACTAAAGGTATAGCTGCCGCATTCTGCATTAGTTGCAGTTCCAGGTCACCTTCAAAGGTAGCCCAAGCAGTCCAAAAGGTAGCCCAAAAGTAGTCCAAGCAGGAGATAACCAGAGCATGCACCACTCTAGTGAGACAGTCTGCGGGCAGATAGGGTCTCAGCCTGTGTACCAGATGGAGCTGGTAAACAGCTGCCCTGGACACAGAATTGACTTAGCGTAGTACGTGCTCCCTCAATTGCCAAGTCTTACACCCGTGCTGTGGGTTAAACCACAGAGCCTAGGACTTGCTGATCAGAAGGTCGGCGGTTTGAATCCCCGCGACGGGGTGAGCTCCCGTTGCTCGGTCCCTGCTCCTGCCAACCTAGCAGTTCGAAAGCACGCCAGCACAAGTAGATAAATAGGTACTGCTCTGGCGGGAAGGTAAACGGTGTTTCCGTGCGCTGCTCTGGTTCCCCAGAAGCGGCTTAGTCATGTTGCCACATGACCCGGAAGCTGTACGCCGGCTCCCTCGGCCAGTAAAGTGAGGTGAGCGCCGCAACCCCAGAGTCAGTCACGACTGGACCTTTACCTTTACTAATATTTTGTTGGGGGCGACCCAGAGTGGCTGGGGAAGCCCAGCCAGATGGGCAGGGTATAAATAATAATAATAAATAATAATAATAATAATAATAATAATAATAATAATAATAATAATTTAGGCAGCAATAAGTAGTTAAGGCAGTGCTGGATCCTTGATATCTTTCCTTCCTTCCCCTGTTGTGGGAAAAGCCTGCAAAGGTTTAAAATCCCACGTCCAGGAATAGAATTCCACCCTCCCTCCACAAACACACAGCTCTAGAGACTTTGGGATTCTATTTATTTTAAATGCCCCCTGGCACTCCCATAGCCTATGATCCGCCTTTCAGATTTCTAAATGGGCACGCCATGGTAGATTAAAGAGGGGGATTAATTCATTATTCGCCGCTCCTTCGCTCCCTCTGGACTTTCCCTCGCTCTTTCATTTGAGATCTTTTTAAAGGGTGGGTTGCCTGGGGATCTGTCCAAAGATTTTTAGTACTGAAAATTCCTGTCTGGAAAAGAGAATGGCAAGGATTCTGGGGTGCTGTCCAGCACCTTTGCAAGAGAGAGAGAGAGAGAGAGAGAGAGAGAGAGGGAGGGATTCTTGTGTGTTTGTGTGCTTGTGTGTTTTCAGTTGCCTCTGAAAATGAGAAACCGTGTGCTTCCAAGAGACACTTTGGCAAGTGTGTGTGAAGTCTGAGAGTACACAAGTGGGAACAAACACTGGATGGAAAGCGTAATGCTAGTGGTCAACAAAAGAGGTTTCAAGACTCTCTCAAGGCAAATCTAAAAAAATGTAGAATAAACACTGACAATTGGGAAACACTGGTCTGCGAGCACTCCGGTTAGAGAACAGCCTTTACCAAAGGTGTCATGGGCTTTGAAGACACTCGAACTCAGGACGCAAGGGAGAAGCGTGCTAAGAGGAAGGCACACTTGGCAAATGCACACTGTGATCAACTCCCGCCCGGAAACCTATGTCCCCACTGTGGAAGGACGTGTGGATCCAGAATTGGCCTCCACTTCACTTACGGACTCACTGTTAAACCTGTGTTTGTGGAAGACAATCTTACTCGGCTACAAGTGATCGCCAAAGAGAGAAAGAGAAAAGATTCTGAATGTAGTCTGCAGGTTCAATCCCCAGCATGCCCCTCCAATAATAATAATGGTAATAATAATAGTAATAGCAATGATTTTATTATTTATACCCCGCCCATCTGACAGGGTTGCCTGATCTGGGCAGCTTCCAACATATATAAAAACATAATCAAACATGGAAAACCCTGAGTCTCATTGCGCTCAGGTCCCTCATGCGGGTTTTCCGTTGAAGCATCTGCGGAGGCCATTGAGAATGAATAGGACGAGGAGGGCCAGGGGCCTGATCCACCAGGAGCCTCTTTCTAGGCTCCTAACGCTGAAGCGTTTTCTTGGCAGGGATACTGGAGTGGCTTGCCGGTTCCTGCTCCAGGCTCAACATCAAAACAACGAAGATCATGGCCACTGGGCCCATCACCTCCTGGCAAACAGAAGGGGAAGAAATGGAGGCAGTGAGAGATTTTACTCTCTTGGGCTCCATGATCACTGCAGATGGTGACAGCAGTCACGAAATTAAAAGACGCCTGCTCCTTGGGAGAAAAGCAATGACAAACCTAGACAGCATCTTAAAAAGCAGAGACATCACCTTGCCAACAAAGGTCTGTATAGTTAAAGCTATGGTTTTCCCAGTAGTGATGTATGGAAGTGAGAGCTGGACCATAAAGAAGGCTCATCGCCAAAGAATTGATGCTTTTGAATTCTGGTGCTGGAGGAGACTCTTGAGAGTCCCATGGACTGCAAGAAGATCAAACGCATCCATTCTTAAGGAAATTAGCCCTGAGAGCTCACTGGAAGGACAGATCCTGAAGCTGAGGCTCCAATACTTTGGCCAACTCATGAGAAGAGAAGACTCCCTGGAAAAGACCCTGATGTTGGGAAATATGGAGGGCACAAGGAGACAGAGGACGAGATGGTTGGATAGTGTTCTCGAAGCTACCAGCATGAGTTTGACCAAACTGCGGGAGGCAGTGGAAGACAGGAGTGCCTGGCGTGCTCTGGTCCAGGGGGTCACGAAGAGTCGGACACGACTAAACGACAACAACAACGCTGAAGAACCCAAGGGCCAGCCTTGCTCCGGACCATCCCGAGCCGGCCATTGCCTGGCGCAGCGCTTTGGAGACGTGGAGCGCTTTTTACGCATTTTGCCAATCGCCTTTCTTCCTTGGGAAGAACGCACGCCTCCCACCCTTGGGGAAAGCCTCCCTCTACTGTCCAGGCCGGGAAGGGTTAAGGGCTGCTTCCTCCCTCCTCCTCCTCCTCCTCCCCCATCTCCCCCTCCCTCCCCGGCGTGCAGTGCGTGCTGACGGAGGCAGGTGATCCGACCGCATCGCCTCCCTCCAGCATCCTTCTCCGCCGGGCGCGCGACTGGGTGCGGTCCGCTCTCCTCTCTGCCGCAGCCGCAACCAGCGCGGCCGTCCTTGCGCCGCTGCCGTCGGATGGCGATGGCCGGAGCCCCGAGGCGCGCGGCTCTTTCTGAAGCCTGACTCGGTGTCTGCAAGCAGTTGAGCCGGAGAGAGAGAGAAAGACAGGCAGACAGACAGAGCGAAAGAAAAGAGGTGGGGCTAAAGGCCGGGTCTCTCCCCCCGCCATCCATCACCCCACCGTCCCCTCTCTCAGCCATGAGGCTCCGAAGGACCCCCCTTTCTCCTCCTCGGGTGGGCGATGCCCTTTGAAAGCAAGCGGGTCTCCAGTCTCCCTTTTGGGGCTTGCCGGCGCCCTCTGCTTTGGATATTGGCAAATCGGATATAGGACAATTTCCTCCCCATCCCTGATCATCATTCTCTTGGCGTCTCCGGACACTTCAACCCCCTGCCAAAGGGAGAGGCTCCGAATTTGTTTGACCCTCTTTTCTGAATGACTCTAGATTTTTATTATTATTAATTGCTGGGTGTTTGTTTGTCTTACTTAAGTGGGGTTCCACCTCTGATCAAGCTTGGGCGCTTTTGCCAACCTAACTTTGATTTTTTTGTGCAAAATCACGCCTGTAACGTAAGGGGGAGAGAGAGAGAGTTGGGTCGCCACTGAGCTGGTGGCTCCCATTGTCTCTCTCTGTGTGTGTGTATCTATCTATATCTGGGGAGGGGGAGGGAGGTGAGCAGGTGCTCCCCAAACGTGGAGGGAGGGGTGGAACTGGACCAGGCTGCCAAGATGGCCTGGCCTTGCATCAGCCGGGCCTGCTGCATCGCCCGCTTCTGGAACCAGCTGGACAAAGCCGACATCGCCGTGCCTTTGGTCTTCACCAAATACTCGGAAGCCACCGAGATCCCGGGGACCCATGTTGTGGTGCAGCAGCAGCAGCACCACCTGCCACGCCCATCCTCGGCCATCGAGACCCAGCCCTCTGCCCTTGGCGGGGGTGACCTGGATGCGGTTGCCAGGGCGACCTCTGCAGCTGTGGACCACGCGGCCCCGGGAGGCCATCACAAGCCTGGGCAGCAGCCGAAAGACCCGTCGGCCGACTCGGTGATGCGCCAGGACTACAAGGCTTGGAAGGTGCAGAGACCCGAGCCCAGCTGCAAGCCGAAGAGCGAGTACCAGCCGTCGGACACGCCCTTTGAGAAGGAGAGCCAGTACCAGAAGGATTTCCGCGCCTGGCCCATCCCCAAGAGAGGCGACCATCCCTGGATCCCCAAACCTATGCCCATTCCTGCGGTGGATCTGGACAAAGGCTCGAAGGAGAGGCCTGGGAGCCTGGAGAGGAGGAGGAAGACCCACGTGGCTCCAGAGAAGGAGGAGAGAGGGAAGGAAGAGGAGGCCAACCCCACCAGGCCTGAAGAAGGGAGGGTCAAGAAGACCAAGAAGAAGGTTCTTGTATCTGAGGGCGACCCGATACAGCAGCAACAGCAGGTGGCGGCCGGGTACTCCACGTCGCTTGACACCAGCAAAGGACGGGCGGCCGTGGATGCTCTCAACCGGCAGATCAAGGAGGAAGTCACAGCCCGGGTGAGCACCTCCTCCTACAGGTAAGAAGCCCAGCAGGTTGACCCATACCTGGTAGGACTTCCTGCTTGGTCCAGTCACGCGGTTGGAGGTGGGCCTGACCGCCAGGCGGAGGGAGGGGGCTGGCCGAATTTGTGGGAGATGCTTGGATCTTTGTCGCCAGGAATAATAATAACAATAATTATTATTATTATTTATTTGTACCCCGCCCATCTGGCTGGGTTTCCCCAGCCACCCTGGGCGGCTTCCAACAAGGATTAAAAATACAGTGGTACCTCAGGTTACATACGCTTCAGGTTACAGACTCTGCTAACCCAGAAATAGTGCTTCAGGTTAAGAACTTTGCTTCAGGATGAGAACAGAAATCGTGCTCAGGCGGCGCGGCAGCAGCAGGAGGCCCCATTAGCTAAAGTGGTGCTTCAGGTTAAGAACAGACCACCGGAACGAATCAAGTACTTAACCTGAGGTACCACTGTACATCCAAATGTCACACATTAAAAACTTCCCTGAACAGGGCTGCCTTCAGATGTCTTCTAAATGTCAGGTAGTTGTTTATCTCTTTGACATCTGACAGGAGGGCGTTCCACAGGGCGGGCACCACCACCGAGAAGGCCCTCTGCCTGATTCCTTGTAGCTTTGCTTCTCGCAATGTGGGAAGTGCCAAAAGGCCCTCAGAGCTGGACCTCAGCATCCGGGCAGAACGATGGGGGTGGAGATGCTCCTTCAGGTCTACTGGGCACAAACCACAAGGCGGTTCTCCTCCATAAACCACATTGACATGAGGAAAATCAGAAGCTGCCTTATATACCACTGCTCCATCTAGCTCCCTATTGCCTACACTGACCGGCATCAGGCAAGGGAGAATCTCCCAACCCTACCTGGAGGCCCCAAGAATTGAAGCTGGGCCCTTCTGAAAGCAAAGCAGATGTTCTGCACCCCAGCTGCTGGCATCACCAAAGGAGGTCGTTGGTAGGACCTGTGCACGCAGAATCTCCCAGGATCCATCCCTGACATTTCCCATTGAGAAGATGCTTGACTACAGGGCTAGGAATGTTCTCCTGGGTATCTCAAAAGCCTCTGCCATTCAGAGTAGACAATATGGAGGCAGGTGGGTCAGTGGTCAGCATATACATGCTTTTGTGAATGGTTCTTTCCTTTTACAGCTTGCATTCAGATTAGTGAAAACCACAGAGGAGAAGCCCCTATTGGATTGTTTCCCAGATAAATAACTGCAGGGGCACATTATATATATATATTTCTCCCTGGGAGTCAAAATGTTTTTGGCCAATTTTGCGTGCTGTGGGAGATAAACTTCTTTCCTTTTTTCTTCCTCTAACATCAAATGCAACAGATTTCATGGCTTTAGAAATAACAAGTGTCGACTCTAGTTCTGCCTCCAGAGCTGACGACGAAATTCTGTAAGAGGCTCTGAAATTTTGCCGTCCTTGAATTCTCACACGGACGGTACAAAATTTCACACCCGGGACTGAATTTTTGCACCCGGAACCAAGACTTTGACATTTGCTAAGAGAATTCTCTTGGGTGTTCCTAATTCTGCCATCTATAAATCTCTCCCCCCCCAAAATTATATGAGGGTACATATATGAACTTTCAGAATTTCATATTTCAAGTTTATTCTGTGCCTTTTAAAACTTCTTATTGCTGTCATCCGTTCAGTTCCTTTCACAGGATTCATATATATTTTAAATCATCATAACCTCCAAGTGGTTTACATGAAATAGAAAACATACTTTGAAATGACTGATGAGCTCAGATGTTAAAAACAAAATGAAAACAGCAAATTTTTTAAAATTAAAAATAGAAACTAAAATTACACATGAAAATACATGTTGAATTGACATGTCTGAGTAGGCATGCTTCAACAAAAAAACCCCAGTATTAGCAGATCCTGAAAGACACACTGGCCTATTATCACTGGGCAGGGAGTTCCAAAGTATATGCCGTAATACAGAAGGCTTGATTCCTTGCAAGGCCAGAAAGAAGATTATGTAGCCTTTGTGAAACTACATGTGGTTGGAGAGAGAAAGGGCTGGCAGGCTCAGAAGAACTGAGGCTCAGAAGGCTTTAGGATTATATCTTTAGCCAAGGGTAGCAGGGTAGCTCTCTGAATCTTGTTGTATTACAGTTCCCATCACTCCTGACCATTGGCCAAGGCTGATGGGAGTTGTAGTCCAGCCTCTTCTGGACTTAAGACACTTGACTAAGACGGCAGCCCCACCATATGCTTACCTGGGAGCAACTTGCCTTGAACTGAAGGACGGTTCCTGGGGAGGAGACCTGCGTACGGTTGCAAATCAGCAATCAACAGCTGGCTGTTTTCGGTTATGACCATAGCTGTCAACCTTCCCGTTTTTTGCGGGAAATTCCCTTATTCCAGCGCTGCTTCCTGCTGCTATCCTGGATTGTTAGATATCCCGTAGACTGTCCCCGGGACAGGTGAGGCTGCTGATCCCTTATTTTCAAATCTGAAAGTTGACAGCTATGGTTGTGACCCACCCTTGTCTTAATCTTTGAATGCTAGTGGAATAGTAAGGCTCGGGCGTGGCACCCTCAGTTCCTGGGGGCTGAGCAGGGAATGAATGGGTTGCAAACAGCAGATCAAGGAAACTTATTTCTTGTGTACGATGCTGTTATACAGACAACTTCCTATTTACAGAGGAGTTATATTCCAAGGCGTTGTGCATTTAAATGAAATTATGTGTGTGTCCATCTATATCGATATCTAATTTTTCTATTGATCTATACGTTGTTGTTGTTTTATTAAAGGATCGTTTTTTATTAAAGGATCCTTTATTAAAGGATTTATTAAAGGGTACATGCAACATCTCTGTTTTTAATAATAATAATAATAATAATAATAATAATAATAATAATAATAATTTGTTATTTATACCCCGCCCATCTGGCTAGGTTTCCCCAGCAGCTCTGGGCAGCTTCCAGCAAAATATTAAAATACAATAATTCATCAAATATTAAAAGCTTCCCTAAACAGGGCTGCCTTCAGATGTCTTCTAAAAGTCAGACAGTTGTTTGCAGTGGACACTCAGGTTGCAAACGTGATCTGTGCGGGATTTACATTCGCAACTCGCAGCATTCACAACCCGCAGCGATACATCTGCATACGCGTGGGTTGCGATTCAGCGCTTCTGTGCATGTGTGACCACCGAAACCTAGAAGTAACCCATTCCAGTACTTCTGGTTTTCGGTGGTCGGTAACCCGAAAAAACGCAACCTGAAGCGGCTATAATCCGAGGTATGACTGTATTTTCTTGACATCTGATGGGAGGGCATTCCACAGGGTGGGTGCCACCACCGAGAAGGCCCTCTGCCTGGTTCCCTGTATGCACAGAGTCCTTTCTCCAGTTACATTCACTGTGTGTCACTGCTTTCATGGACATTGTGAGGTTGGGGGGCAGTGTTAGATTTCTCGGGGGTGGGGGGGACTCGGTGCAAAATGGCTCCTTAAACTAAGGTTAAAAGGTAAAGGTAAAGGGACCCCTGACGATTAGTTCCAGTCGTGGCCGACTGGGGTTTTGGCGCTCATCTCGCTTTATTGGTCGAGGGAGCCGGCATACAGTCATGTGGCCAGCATGACTAAGCCGCTTCTGGCAAACCAGAGCAGCGCACGGAAATGCCGTTTACCTTCCCGCCAGAGCGATAGCTATTTATCTACTTGCACTTTGATGTGCTTTTGAACGGCTAGGTTGGCAGGAGCAGGGACCGAGCAACGGGAGCTCACCCCATCGCGGGGATTCGAACCGCCGACCTTCTGATTGGCAAGTCCTAGGCTCTGTGGATTAACCCACAGCACCACCTGCGTCCAGTCTGGTTGCCATTTTGGAGGCAAGATGGCTCTAAAGCCTCATTTTTCAAACGATGAACTGACTGTGATCAGGACCTGATTTAGCTTTGATGAGGCCCTAAGTTACTGAAGCTAATGGGGCCCTTTATATGTCCAGCTGTCCTTTGTCAGCAACAAATTGTTGCAGTTTTTGTTGTTGAATATATGCTCTATGGTAATTTATGGACCTAATAGGTATCTCAAGCCATTTGCACATGTTGCCGTGCAACCAGTCCATGCAGAATATAGGCACCCTGTATATAGAAAGGAGCAAACCAGTGATATTTTAGGGAGCAGGCTAGCAGGAGGGGCCCATGACTTACATCCTAGGAGCCTACACAACACAAAACACTGTTGCTGCATGTAGGTTCTATTTCATTTGTTTTTTATCTTATATTTTGGAAATGTACATCCAGGTTTTTTTCCTTTAATTTTTTTGGGGGGCCCCAAGAGAGTGGGGCCCTGAGCTGTAGCTTGTTTAGCTTATATGCAAATTCGGCACCGACTGTGTTTGATTCTCAGATGAACATGCCCCCAAAATTTGTTCATAATACCAAAAAAAGGGGTTGTAATCCAAAAATAGTTTGCAAACCGGGACATGCACTTCTGGGTTTGACGTGTTTGTAATCCAAAACGTATGCAAACCAGACTGTTTGTAAACCAAGGTACCACTGTAATATTAGATACATATAGAGGCAGATAGTTGTGAAATGATTGTGAGGTTTCGTAAGTTAACTGTTTATATTTGGACAACTTTTCTGCTGTACTTTATTGGAAGGAGAAAAATAAGCATTTTCTTAATAACAATTTAAACAATTTGTTTAACTAAAACAATAATGTTATAGCCTACGTATCCATGTTTGTTAACTGATGTGGTTAAGCAATTCAAAAAACACACACCTTAGACTGAGTTGTAGCACACAGGAAAAACTTAAAACTTCTGTAGCTTACTCTTCTTCTTCAAAAAAAGCATCTGTGATAATATCTTGTCGTTAGAAAAAACTCCCCCAAATAATCTTACAGAAACGTCTGGAAGAGCATGACATTGCAAATGTATTAATGGAAAATTTTAAACATTGCATATAAAGCCTCATGCTACGTAATTAAAAACAAATCCATATTTCTTTGTGAATAGCCTTTGGACTATAATGTAACTTAAATAGAAAACTATCTTTAGAAAGATTCCCCCCCCCCCAAAGCATTTTATTTTTTAAAAAACTGGTTTAAATTTTTAAAAATCCAATTTAAATTTTTTAAAAATAAATCTGATTTTTATTATATATATTTTTAAAAAAATAATTGATTGATGGATTGTTTTTTTTTAAAAAAAGTCATTGATTTTTATCCACCCTGACCAGCTTCCAGGCATACCTGCTGCTTTCCAAGAGAGAGAGATGCAAAGTGGGGGTGGTCGTGGCTGTGTAGACCAGGGGTCAGCAAACTTTTTCAGCAGGGGGCCAGTCCACTGTCCCTCAGACCTTGTGGGGGGCCAGACTATATTTTTTGGGGGGGAGTGAACAAATTCCTATGCCCCACAAATAACCCAGGGATGCATTTTAAATAAAAGCACACATCCTACTCATGTAGAAACACCAGGCAGGCCCCACAAATAACCCAGAGATGCATTTTAAACAAAAGGACACATTCTTCTCATGTAGAAACACGCTGATTCCCGGACCGTCCGCGGGCCAGATTTAGAAGGCGATTGGGCCGGATCTGGCCCCCAGGCCTTAGTTTGCCTACCCATGGTGTAGACGCACCAGCGAAGCCAATCCGGTACTCCCACCGCCCAAACGTAGTTGCTCCTCTCCGCTTCCTTTCGCCTTTCCCTGTTTCTGTCGCCCTTCTCCTGTGTTTAAGGCCGGCTATCGTTTAGCAGAGGACCTGGCAAATTCTCTCTCTGCCCTCGTAGGTCAGCACAATGCTGTCCCTGAAAAGCTGGGAAGGCCGTCAAGTCTGGAAAGCAGGAATAGAATCGTAGGTCTTCCAGATGCAGTTATATTTAATTAAAAGGGACGCCGTGAATCATCTTCTGGTTTTCTAAAAAGGCACTGCAGAGAGCTCCTCCCATTGCAATTAGCCGCGACTGTGTGCAGAGAGCCTTTTGGCATCCCTGTTTCCTAAAAAGCACCCACACACCCGCCAGGGAAAACCAGGGCTGATTTTCTGCTGTGTGGGGGTTTTTTTTGGGAGAAATTTTCTTCGGTTTTTCCAAATGGTTTTGCTACATATCTTTAAGAAGTGACGGTATGGTTTGTGCATGTGTGTTTGACGTGTGTATGAGAGAGAGAAAGGTCTTGCTTCTCCTTTCCTTAAAATAATCAAGGATAACCAAAATTGTGTGATAGTGTTGGTGCAGACAGCGCAGTGTTCAGAATGCTTTGCTGTTCTTAGTTTCAGTGAATGGAATCCACATGTAAAAATTAAGTACAGTAATTCTTGTCTGGAAAGGTGGTTGGTCGACCGTGGCTGTAGGAGCAAACATGGCAATGGCTTATTATTTCCCAATATTGTTAATGCATTAAACCATGCGTAGGCAAACTAAGGCCCAGGGGCCGGATCCGGCCCAATCGCCTTCTCAATCCGGCCCGCGGACGGTCCGGGAATCCACATGTTT